>NC_139706.1:12477276-12722276 GCF_964188405.1 Protomyctophum parallelum | reverse complement strand
AGAGCGGGGGGGGGGGGGGGGGTTGCAGTTTAAGGTAACGGTGGGGTTTCCGTGGTGGGGGCATTGAAGGGAGATTGGGTACAGAGTGTACATGAACATTGACTGTACTGTACCTTTTATTTTATTTTATTTTATACTGATTCATAACATGTAGGGGCGTATTGGATCACAAAGAATAGACGCTACCCAAGCGTCATATTCGGACAAATTTTTATCCCCACTTCTAGACCATTTCCTGCAGGCTTTTGTGGAGGGTGGGTTACACTACAGGGGTTCTTCAGTCCACTGAACAAAGCAAGACTTGGCCTCGTTGTATAAATTGCCGTGCTGTGATCTTTGCTTGCACTTTGTTTTGTCCCCCTTCCCCCCGCCCCCCCCCCCCCCCCAAAAAAAAAACATTCTTGTATGTATGTATGTATGTATGTGTGGGCGCGAGTGCACTTTTAAATCTTTTTTGTTAGTTTGTTTTGTTGTTGTTCTTTTGTTTTTTTATATATACTTATTTCCGTTGTGGTCAAACATTGTATAAGAATCACCGGATGAAAAGTGATACTTTTTTCGTTCTGTATTTTTTACATCAAAGAGGAAGATGAAATCTTCTTTGGACACTGGAGAATCCTATGATTATTCTTATTGTTTAGTTCCTCCCCTCTCCTCTCTCTGTCTGCTACCTATAGGAAGGAATGCGTTGAAATGTGAGCTGCGACTGCATTGCTGTCATCGCCTCCGTCGCTCATTCTCTGTGAATTCATTCCACTTTCTCAATTTACCCCATGTTTTTGCTCTTCCCTCGGCTCATTTTTTTCCATTAAAAAGATGAGATCTTAAAATGGCTGCTTCTGTGTGTGTGTGTGTGTGTGTGTGTGTGTGTGTGTGTGTGTGTGTGTGTGTGTGTGTGAGGGTGTGTGTGTGTGTGTGTGAGGGTGTGTGTGTGTGTGTGTGTGTGTGTGTGTGTGCGTGCGTGCGTGCGTGCGTGCGTGCGTGCGTGCGTGCGTGCGTTGCATGCTTGCGTGCGTGCGTGCGTGAGTGTGCCTGACTCTGAAAATAGCACATCTATAAGCTCACAAAGTGTGTGTGTGTGTGCGTGCCTGTGCACACTGCATGCACACATACATTTATTTCTTCAATTTGGTGCATATTTGTGTCCATCCTGGCGTATCCTTGCAGAGTGCTTAATTCATGTTCAGTCTGGCTGTCTGTTGCCAAGCAGAACAGCATTGTACATGTGCACATTGCATCTAATACTGTTCTTTCTTTCTTTCTTTCCTTTTTTTCCTATTCTATATATTCCAGCTAAAATTCCCAGTTGTACATTTGTACACCATTCATTTTGTTTAGGGGAGCTTTGGAAAGAAATGCTCCTCACCACTTTTCCCTATTAATAATAATAATAACTATACAACTGCACTCTGTCGAGTGCCTACTTGCTTGTTGCACACAAGTAGGCCATGGCCTACTAGTGCGCAAGCGGAGCGTGCAAGTACTGTCGACCACTACAAACTGTCAAATCTCAGCTTCTCTGTGAAAGAACGTTTGAAATATTTAATTATTAGGTTTAGCTATTTGCTACGTACCTAGTTTTTGCATGTGAAAAAGTAGTATTGTGAAGTATGGTAAACGTTTCTATCTATAAAAGAAATACAGTTCTATCGATTTAGAACTGTCCTGGATATAACTGGTATAACTAGCTCTCAATGATGACGTAATAAAGATATGGATTAAAGGACCCAATGCCAGGGTGTAATTGGTTTTCGATGGTGACGTAATGACGATATGTTTTAGTGTCGGGAGGATTAAAGGTAATGCCCCATGTATACATGTATGTAATCTAACACCACTGCCATATCAAGCACAAGTAGTCATTAGTACGCATGAGTGACGGCTTTCGATGGTGACGTATATGTCGATCAGTGTCGGGTGGATTAAAGGAAATGCCTCTATGTATATGTAATGTGTAAGTTGATTAGCGGTATACTGTGGTTACTTTGCGTATGCCCCGTTTGATGCGTATGTATCGTAGCAGCATAATGACGTCAGGGTATAACTGGTATAACTAGCTCTCAATGATGACGTAATAAGATGCAGATTAAAGGACCCAATGCCAGGGTGTAATTGGATTTCGATGGTGACGTAATGACGATATGTTTTAGTGTCGGGAGGATTAAAGGTAATGCCCCTATGTATACATGTATGTAATCTGACACCACTGCCATATCAAGCACAAGTAGTCATTACGTCAGACGCTGGCACGGCGCATAAACATCAAACAGCGACATACCTGGACGAAAACTATTACTTGCCCACTCTGCTTGTGCAAGTAATAATAAATATAGCTGCAACAGCTATAAGACAGGGTCAAGCCCCAAAAGGAAAAAAGCTATACGCATTATGAGCGATATACTGTAGATGATTTTATTTATTTGATGGCTGAAGGGGTTGTCAACACTGTATAGTTCTGTAACCAGAGTCAGACTCCATTCGCACGTATGGAAATACAATTTCTGTGACATGGCCAAAAAAAAGGATGAAAAGTGGATAGAGCAAATCATAACAATTTACTCATCGAGATTTGATAGATCTAAAGGTCAAAGGTCTTTTGACCAATGAGTGTGAGCCTCAGTTCCGAGCCTCAGTTCCGAGGTGCCAACTTGTGCCTTCTACACAAGTAGGCCATACATGGCCTACTTGCGCTAGCTAATGTCTATTACAATTGCTGTTCTAAATCCTTTAGACCCGTTATTGACCTTATACCAACTCATTCGTCGAATCGTCTCACACCTTGCGCACAAGTAGGCCATGTACGGCCTATTTGTGCGCAAGCAGAGCACGCCATGAGGTGCGCTCACCAGTGGCATTGACCTTTTACCAACCTTGAAACGTACCTTAGTTACGTCACCAAGAATGGTGGTCCCTTATTGGCTGTTGATGGTGACGTAACCAAGTCTGTTTCAATTATGAATCCTATTGGGATTGAAGTAGAGACGTACCAATTAACGTAGCTTACGTTTATTGGTGCTTTAAGAGAGGACACCGACATACATACCCTGACGTATACATACATACATATTGTATTGTATTGTATCCAGACGCTGATCTGAGACCAGACAAGAGGTTCAGGCCAGGGACAACCTTAATTATTTTTGATTGATTGATTGATTACTTTATTAGTCAGAAATGTAAACAGCATGTGTTACAGTAATACATAATTAAGCCAAAATATATAACACAAAAAAAGGTCCTGCATGGGGACTTGTTTCCATTGTGATTGTTACGGTTTTGAACCCGGGTTCGAACCCTCCACCCCAACCTTCCACTTCTGGTGTTCCTGGGCACAACCCACTGCGCCATCACCACTCTTCCACCTAGTCAGGTCCACCTCTGTGTTCCCCTCCCCCTCTGACGAGCTGCCTGGGTGTGGCACTGCACACCTGTTTCCATTCTACCTTGATCACCAGAGTCTTCAAGAACCCTGCCTTCCCTCCACTCCTCGCCAGATCTTCCCATAGAAACGCCTGGCAAGTACAGTTTTCTCTCTACTCTGTTGCTGCTCGTACCCAGTAGAGCTTTTTGTGTGTTTAGCTGCAGTATTAGCTGTTTGCTAATTTTGTTCCTCTCATCCTCCAGACCTGGCTATTCTGCCGTGCCACGCCTGGATCTCGTCACCACCTTGTTCATGGACTGTTTGTTTGGCTGCCGATCTACAAGCTCGCCCCCGACTACTCTCTTGGATTTCCCCTAAGTATAGCTTTATATTATATATATCCTCATAGATACATATCTACCTATTTATATGATAAGAGTATTTATGTATTTATATGGATTTATATATATAACTATACATTATCAGTATCCTGCTCAATTTGGACAATAAAGTGCTTAATTGTCTTCCTGTCTCCTGAGTGGTTGCATTTGGGTTCAGAACACAACTCAGTCTTAACAGTGATTCCATGTGTATTAAATTCAAAAATGTACACATTGAGTACATTTCCTCAACAATGCAAACGCTGTCTATTACATGTACAAAACAGATGGGATTCAGGGACAACCTTGAACGTTATTAATTTCCTTGCAGTGAAACAGGTGTGGTGTCTGGTGAGACTGCTGCATCAGAGGAGTGCTATCTATCCTGGCCATGCGTACAGTTACATGCAGCCAGGTACAGTATACTATATACTCTGACTGCTATCTGTGATGTATTTTCTGCAGATGAGGCATTCATCATCGGCGCCGTGAGTGTGCGCTCGCTCACACGTGTGTGTGTGTGTGTGTGTGTTACTTTACTATACTATACTTTTGAGGACCAAATGCCATGTCATGACCAAAGTATGATAGACTCTGACAAACAGTCCTTGTGAGGGATTTCCCTGCCCCCAAATGGTTGAACAAATATTTTGTAGAATTTATTTTACATTACATTTACGATTTAGAAAAAGTATCCAGTTCGGATAGGGGTAAGGCGTTTTAGAGGTTATATGCTTAAGGGTTGGAATAAAGAGTTAAACATGATCTATGCTTAGTTGCCAGTGTCATGCATTTCACTGTCCTAAAATGTTCATGTCCTCACAACTACGGTAATACAAACCCCTGTGTGTGTGTGTGTGTGTGTGTGTGTGTGTGTGTGTGTGTGTGTGTGTGTGTGTGTGTGTGTGTGTGTGTGTGTGTGTGTGTGTGTGTGTGTGTGTGTGTGTGTGTGTGTGTGTGTGTGTGTGTGTGTGTGCGTGCGCGTGCGTGCGTGCGTGCGTGCGTGCGCGCGTGCGAGAGAGCAGGCAGCCAGAGCAGGCTGAGCAACAGCAGGGAGAAGTCAACCTGATCAGGAATTCCATTTCTCTCTCTCTACAGGAATTGGAAAGTGTAGCACGCACTCGTGTTCCTTGGGGGGAATCTAGGTATTTTTAACAATGTGTTTGGATATATATATTTCTCCATCCATCTTTTGGCAGAGGCCCAGCATTATCCAAAATTCCTGAATGCAAACCGGCACCCTCCCCTATGCACGCACGCACGCACGCACGCACGCACGCACAGATGCTGTACAGAATTCACACAAATGCACACTTGCAGCCATATTTGTGCAGGCTTGTGCACTTTGGTGTCATGGATGTGCCTGCAGTACACACACACACACACACACACACACATGCACAAACATGAGGAGCTTCATTACTATGACCCCAGTCTCCCTTTGATATCCCCAAGGGTGTGTGTGTGTGTGTGTGTGTGTGTGTGTGTGTGTGTGTGTGTGTGTGTGTGTGTGTGTGTGTGTGTGTGTGTGTGTGTGTGTGTGTGTGTGTGTGTGTGTGTGTGTGTGTGTGTGTGTGTGTGTGTGTGTGTGTGTGTGTGTGTGTGTGTGTGTGTGTGTGAGTGTGTGTGTGTGTGAGTGTGTGTGTGTGTGTGTGTGTGTGTGTGTAAGTGTGTGTGTGTGTGCGTGTGTGTGTGTGTGTGTGTGCGTGTGTGTGTGTTTAATTGGAAATATCTGATTATTTTTGGAATGCACTGCATGTGCAGGACGTGTACACTCTGAATCAATGTGTGGCCACTGTAGGCTACTTCAGTGTGTATGTGGGTAATATGTGTACATATTATGTGTGTGTGTGTGTGTGTGTGTGTGTGTGTGTGCGTGTGTGTGCGTGCGTGTGTGTGTGTGTGTGTGTGTGTGTGTGTGCGTGTGTGTGTGTTTAATTGGAAATATCTGATTATTTTTGGAATGCACTGCATGTGCAGGACGTGTACACTCTGAATCAATGTGTGGCCACTGTAGGCTACTTCAGTGTGTATGTGGGTAATATGTGTACATATTCTGTGTGTGTGTGTGTGTGTGTGTGTGTGTGTGTGTGTGTGTACAGTAAGGGTGTGCATGTGTGTATGTGTGTGTGCGTGTGTGTGAGACTTCCCAGCCAATTACCACATCTCCCAGACAGACTCAGACTGCCTGGGCCTGGCCAGCCAATCGGAGGCGGGCTGCGCACTACTTGCCGGGCCCGGAGGTGGTTGCCATGGTAACCGGGGAGGCCTGTTTGCATGGTGGTAGGCTTGATGGAAAGAGTGATGGATTACAGTAATGGGATGGAGGGAGGAGGGGTGGGGGAAGGTTGGGGAAGGGGGGCGGGTCGGTGGGGGGGGGGGGGGGGGGGTGCAAAAAAGGAGAGAGGGAGAGAATAGTTGGTTGGAGGGGGAGGAGGAGGAGGAGGAGGAGGAGGAGGAAGGGGAGACAGACTCATACATAAAGATATTGGGAATGTGTGAATGCTTCTGAAATGTAGAGACTCCTAAAGATGAAGAGGAGAAAGGGAGAAAGAAAAGGACTGGTGGCGAGGAGGAGACTGATATTGGATAATGGGGTTCTCAATATCTTTTTTTTTTTATTATTTGGGGAGGGGCGGGTGTTGAATTGTCAGTTTACCCCCCCCCCCCCCCCCCCCCCCCACCCCATCTAATTTTCTTATTCTGTCTGGGGTGACCTGCCTCTGTCTGTCTGTCTGTCTGTCTGTCTGTCTGTCTGTCTGTCTGTCTGTCCTTGGAGCAGAGACGAGAGATCAGCATGAGGAATACATATCGGTTGCTGTCAGGCAGAAACCTTGTATTTCCACATTTCAACGTTTTTATTTCTATTTCAATTGTTAATGCATGTCCTCCATCATACCACGGCTTCACGCAAAAGATAATGAAAACAGCAGATCTCCAAGCTCTCAACGTGTCGCATTGCGGATTTGCCGTTTTCACTATTTGAGGGAAATAATAATAATAATAATAATAGGACATACAAGGTTTCCACCCGCTACAACATATCCACTAAAGCCTCACCTTTTGTCTCCTTTCTAGCACCACTGCAGTGGAGGAGATAGCCTCCTCCACTGCAGGGATCTTCTAATGTACTTTACTACATGTGGTCCGCTTCTAACTAAATAAAAAATAAAAAACCTATATCATATACTGTAGCCATATTGCCTGTCTATAATCCACAGGCAATAAGTCATATGTATTGTTTCGTCGGCTCTGCTGCGCACACTGCTCTCAGACCTATAGTCATGACCTGAAAGATCTTTGTTTGGACCCACAGGTTTAGAAAGGCTGAGATTGATTGATTGATTAATTCATTCATTCATTCATTCAGACCAATAAGACAAAAATGAAAACTCATTTCTACACCTCTTTGGTCACCAGGGTTCTAAAACGATTCACTCAAGGGTACTAGAGTGCTTAATCTCAATGTGTTGTGCAGGGCATTCCATGTGGCAGTCTGGACAGACTTCAGAGCGGACCTGGGCACCTCGAGTGTGAGGGCCGACTACTTGATCGGATGCGATAGGGTCCAGAGGTGAACTGGATCCAACATTGAGGAACTGGAATAGGTTCTATCACAACCGTTTCCGGGAACCGGTTTATCATACCGTCAGAGAGCTGGTATGTTGACTTCATGCCTGCTATACAATTACAATATCGGTGGTTCTTTTTATTTTATATATATTTTTTATTTTATTTCAAGGACCACTCTAACTCTGAGAGTGTTGCAAATGTACCCTCACGCAGGGTTCCTACACATTTGGAATTTCAAAATACCGGTACTTTTTCCATACTCTAATCAAAAGTGGACGGTTCAGAGGCCCCTGGGTCCTTGCCCGGTCCGTGATTCCAGCTCGTGCTGTCGCCTTAGGTGCTGTCGCCCGCTGGGGTGTCTGTACTCCCAAGGGGGCAAAGGCCAACTGGTGCCAGAATGTACGGGCCGCCCTGGGAGTAAGGACACCCCAGTTTGGGATGAGACTGAGAGCACGAGCTGGAATCATCGACCGGGCAGGGACCATACTTTTTCCAGACCTGGAAAAGTATGAAATGAAATTCCATACTTTTCCATACTTGTGTAGGAACTAGGAACCCTGTCACGGGTCCATTTGTACACTCTCAGAGTCACAGGCCTGTAAGTAACCCAAAGCGAACCGTTAAAGGGACACAAGAAACACTTTCCTGGGGTTTTTATGTGTGTCATAATTATGTGTTTTTAGATATTTTAGTCATGACGCCATGTTCATGACCAAAATTTGTCATGAAAATGTGATCTCACTTCCTTCCTGGACTACAAGTCCAAGACTACAAGGTGGGGCAGTGCAACAAAGCATTATGGTCATTGTGGGAATTCAGCCATCTAGTCAAACCCTAGTCAAACACACAGACTTCATTATTTTTATGGCCATAGGGTGCAAATTTCAAATTGTGCTACTACAAATAGTATAACATTGAATGACTGCAGCTTGTTCCAGCGGTGAAATGGCATTTTGAACGCTCTTTCACACATAACATCATGGAAACAGCCTCAGAATGACTAGTTTTGTTGACAACACCATACTAATGAGCAACAATGGGTTGCTATTGTACACCAACCCACCACAAGACCGCATCCGCAGGCCACTCAATCAGGGTTTAAGTGACAACTATTGAACAATAATAATGATCTAGAATTCACCTAGTCGGATTAATCAGCATTATCCAAGCCTGAATCTATGCGATTAGGGAACCCAGGGGCAATTAACAATCTGGTTTTCGTAATTAACGTTCCAAGCGGCAAAGATCAATCAAGGGAACGAGATCAATGTGTAGATCAAACCACCGTGGTTTCCTGGACACTTATGAGACCACTCAGGATTGGATTTGCTGGGGGTGGACAGTAACTAAAGTACATTTACTTGAGTACTGTTAGTTACTTAAGTAAATGTTCTGGAGTATTTTTTTTTCTGTATAGAAATATAGTACTTTTGACTCCACTGCATTTCTAGGAAGGGACTGCTGGGAGCCAAACTGAATTAACCACTTATACCCATATTTCAAATATAGTGGAAATAGCAGATCTACAAGCTCACAACGTGCTCCAGCACAACGTGTTGTGAGCTTGTAGATCTGCTATTTTCACAATTTCTGAAGATATCTGAAAAATTCTGATAATGTACCTCGTAATTTGTACTTTTGAACACTCGAGTATTTAGTCCATGGGAAGTTGCACCTAGTTAGCACCTTGCTGGCAAGATGGCAGCCGTGTGCATATCGTCCAAGAGGCCAATAGTAAGAGGGGCCAACTTTGCATTACTTCCTGTATCCGGAAGAGTCTCTCTGTCCTTCTGCAATTTGATGGACGACACATAGGGAACTCTGGACCCATATTTAAGATGAGAATATGTCAATATGTCAATATTATAATGTGAAATGAATGGACATAAAATGTGTGTTCCAAATTTCCAATGCTTAATAATAATATAATTTTCCATAACTGTCTTAGACTCTTGGTTGATGGGGGCTGATTTCCACATGATGTTGTCAGTGTTGTTGTCAGCCTGGGAGAGGGGATGGAGGGTAGTGGGAAGGTCGGGGGAGAAGCAAACCCAGCCTACTTTATTTAGGAGACCATTTGTAGGCTTTGTGTACCATTTCGCCTCTAGTGGCTCCTAGCCTCGGTCCCAGGCTTACTTATCTGCGAAAAGAAAAGCATGGTCACAACGTAAGGCAGAGAAGCTATCAGCGGATGTATCCTCCGGAACATCCGTCAGATGTATTTCCCCCGGATACGATATTTTCCCGACCAATCGGGAAACACTTGTTTCATTCGCGGAGAAGGTAAACTGATTTGTAAAGCATCAACGTCATTTCCTTGGGGCGATACTTCCACTAAAATCCCACAACTTCCGCCCAAACAAATGATAGTCTTTACAGAGTACAGTAGGTCTTGCCCAGGGTGAGTGGCTCCAATGAAGTTAGCTCATCTTTATAAATTAATAATCTTTGATATCATCAATGGGGTGGATCCAGACTCCAGAGGCAATCATGAGGAAGTGGAGACACCTGGCCAGTGTCTCCTCAGGTTCAAGGTTCAAGGTTAGCTTTATTGTCCCTTGCGGGAAATTGGTTTGCAGCCAGATCATAGTAAAAAACACACAAAATACACACAACAACAACATTCAATACAAGACTAAGAACAGGGCAAGAGACAGAGAATTCATGACATACAGTAGTAGCAAAGTCAGCAAAAACACTCCTCAAACACTATAAAATACCTTTGTTCATGCATTCTCCTCAGGCTCATGCTGCAGGAGCAGCCACAGAAGAGCACCTTTGTTTTTGCTGCATTTTGTCAGTGGGCAGCATGTTTGATGTTTCCATGCCAGTCCAAGTTGGAAACTTAAATGAATTGCTTTATCTTAATTTTTTTATCATTGGTCTCTTATTTGCTTAACCTCTTGGCAGCCCTTTCTTGTTGTGGCTTTGGAGCGAGGCCATACCACCATATTATTATAAGAAAAAAGATTTGTCCCCAGTTCTTTCCAAAAAATCACACCCGTGTGAAGTGAGAGGCGCTCTTATCATTGTACATCATCCAATAAAAAAATGACCTCCTACATAACATTCTAACCGCCAACATTCTCCGCCGACCTCCTCCACAAACATGCCCTAGTTCTTTCACATCAGTGAGATAAGGCATTACACAATGCCCCACACTATACCACTTCTCGGTCATGTTATACCGACGCAAATAATATTATCGATATCGATTTGCTCAGACACATATATGACGCAAAATCTGCTTTCATTGTCAATGGCAAATGTGACACGAGTTAGGACAAAGGGGAGGGGGCTAGCGCCCCTCAAAATAGTGAACATGGCAATTCTACAAGCTCACAATGTGGTGGATCGCATTCACAAAAGAGCATGTTGAACAGGGGCTCAACAGGCCTGCTGTGTATTTGGAGACCCTGACACCGAAAAGCCTGCCAGTCTCAAAACAAGTGTAATATAGTTGCTTATATGGGCGTGCTTCCAGATTAAACCGGTGGCTCTCAAGCCTTTTCATGTCAAGAATCGCCTAAATGAATAATGTACTTTGTCCGCAGACTCCCATCTGAAAATATATTTTGCCAGGAAAATGTTTCAAAGATATAGGTTTAAAGTGCTCGTGTAGTTTATAGTTATAGCCTATAGTAACTTTTTGGGGGTTGTTTTCATAGACCTGGTTGCTTATTTCTCTCGCAACACCCGGCAACACTGGTCATGCATGACGTGACTATGGAATTACACAGAGCTGACGCTCGTTGACAGGCAGGCTTTTGAACCGAGGATTAAAGCTTAAAAACTACATCTGGAGAACCAGGCTCTGTGATCTCAGAGGAGCATTTTCCCAAGTGACAACTCTTTTTAAGTCTATTAAAGAGACCAGTTCACTCAAATTAAATTCTAGGCCCAAACAAACAAGCTATATAGGCCTACTGTTGGAAGCGGTTAGCATGTCATGGTGGTCTTGTAAAGTAAAATGATCAGGGTACCGTGTGTGTGTGTGTGTGTGTGTGTGTGTGTGTGTGTGTTGTGTGTGTGTGTGTGTCACGTGTGTGTGTGTGTGTGTGTGTGTGTGTGTGTGTGTGTGTGTCAGAAAATGACAATTTAGTCTTTGTGTACATTAACTGCATGCTTAAGTGTAGTTGTGACTCAGTTTGCTGAGTGGTACTCTCTGGATAGATGCCTGTAGGCCACTGTTTGTAATGACAGTGATCAGCAGAGCATAGTGTAGCAGACCTCAAATGGGAACTTGAAATAATGATTCAATACTGCCGCCTAGAGGTGACTGTTAGCAATAACACCTTTCCTTTAGTGTAATCTAACTATAAATGCACCACGTCTCTGTCTGCGTGCGTGTGTGTAATGCACGTAACTCGAGAACCGTTTGACCCACCGACTTCACATTCGACACACGCAATCCACACCCCTGCATGGAGTGCAGTGCCCGATATAGTCGGTCGGACCCACAGTTCTCCAGAACCACCACAAGAGGCTCTGGTCAGGCTCTGCCAGTGGGCCTAATGAGGCCAATTAACTCCTTTCACCTGGGCCAGGCTCTGCCAGTGGGCCTAATGAGGCCAACTCCTTTCACCAATTCACCTGTGCAATTTCCAGCCTCTGCCTCAGCCAATTGAGGCTCAACCAATCAGGCTCTGCTGCCAGTGGGTTGAATTGATTGCCAAGTACACTTTTCACAGTCAGTTTGCCCACTTCTCACAGTCCAAGTTGCACTCTTCAGACACAGGCACACAGCCACAGAGATCTCCAGCTATGCCCCCCCCAGAGAGGACGTATTGGGCCTTAGTCCTGTACTCCTCCTCCCAGCCAACACTCCCCACTGACAGGTAGTTACCCCCCCCCCCCCCCTTTGATTTATATCAATGAGTGTCTATTTCAAACAAAGTGTTTTTTGACTGGGGGGTCATATTTTGACAGAAGGAATTGCCTGTCATAATTTGACCCCCCAGTATTAGGATGTATACTATTAGGATGTTGATATTTCTTCATCAGCCAACACTCCCCACTGACAGGTAGTTACCCCCCCCCTTTTGATTTACATCAAAAGGGCATGTGAGCTCAAACCCACAATTCAACATTTTGGTTTTAAGATGTTGATATTAATTTTGTATTCATCTTTAGGTCCCCAAACCACACCTTGTGTCTATTTAAAAAATGTGTTTTTTGACTGGGGGGTGCAGCAGGAATTGCCTGTCATAATTTGACCCAGTATTAGGATGTATTAGGATGTTGATATTCATTCATCAACCAACACTCCCCACTGACAGGTAGTAAAAGGGCATGTGAGCTCAAACGCACAATTCAACATTTTGGTTTTAAGATGTTGATATTAATTTTGTATTCATCCTTAGGACCCCAAATCACACCTTGGAAAGCATGAGTGTCTATTTCAAACTAAGTGTTTTTTGACACATGGGTGTGTTGAATCTACTGTATATCTACAGCATATAGCTGCTGCCGCCGCCAAGTGGAAACCTCATTTTGTCCAAACTTTGCGATGCGTTTTGAGCTTGTAGATCTGCAAATTTTTCTATGTTTGTGTAACACTATAGTCATGTTTAACGGTGCAACAATAGTTCCTCACTAATGGGCTTCCGATCCGATCACGTGATTGGAAATCGGACCGATCACGTCATTTTCAAATTATCTGAATCAGATTGGGAGCAAAAGAACGTGATCGGGACATCCCTAGTATCAATATTAAATCCATATCATGATATTAGACTGGATATTGTCTGTGATTTTGGATATTGTACTATTGTGATATGGCATAAGTGTTA
This sequence comes from Protomyctophum parallelum, assembly GCF_964188405.1. NCBI lineage: Eukaryota > Metazoa > Chordata > Actinopteri > Myctophiformes > Myctophidae > Protomyctophum > Protomyctophum parallelum. The sequence goes on along the minus strand of NC_139706.1, from coordinate 12,709,170 downwards.
TATAAAAATATAAGTATTGGATCGGGAAAAATCGTTATCGCTAGATACTCTAAATCAAATGATCGGAATCGTATCGGGAGCAGAAAATCGTGAACGGGACATCGCTAACAAATCACAAATAATTTAATAAATGTAATAACAGATACAAGCTCTCAACGCATCACGCTGTGACATATTGTGAGCTTGTAGACCGGCTAGTCTTTTAATGGTGACGTTTTTGAAGAGAAGAGAAATGGGACAGTTGCATCAACAGTATTGCGGTCAGTCTGGGTCATATTCACATTTGACCATGGGAAAAAAACAGCACCTTCACAGATGTGTCAGACAGTGTTATGTAACCAAACACCTGACCTGTGGTCAATGAGGGTCAGTCACACAGAGCTTCTCTCCTTCAAACATTCTGATCAACATATTCCACCATGATCTAATTGTTAAAAGACAAAAAATAAATAGTGAGTAGTGATCAGTAATTTTCCTGGTCCTCACAAAATAGCTAGTTGTAAGTAAATAAATACATGTTAGGCTTTCAGTATTTTGGAACATTTTTAGGTTGGGTTATAGGATTTCTGGTGCTGGCAGACAAGAAAACACATACACATACAGTGCACGCACGCACACACGCACGCACGCACGCACGCACGCACGCACGTGCACACACACACACACACACACACACACACACACACACACACACACACACACACACACAGGCTGTTCCTCAGCAGTGCAAACCTTCCTCGCCGCACAAACATCACGTGTGATGGATAGAGATATGAGGGGAGCACAGAAGAAGGTCAAAGTTGAAGAGAGGAGGCGTATATAAGGCAGGGTACGTCTGCTCCAGGCCTATGCTGAGATGGTATAAGGTGCGTAGATACACACTTGCGCGCACACGCGCACGCACACACACACACACACGCACGCACACGCACACGCACACGCACACGCACACGCACACGCACACACACACACACACTTGGATGCAGACTGGATGTGCCTGCTGGTTATATCGTATACTGTACCTACTGGTTGTATATTAGCTGCTTCATTCTATTCCCTTTTCTTCAATTCAAGCTATAGAAGTGTTCAACAACGATGCCGGCCTCACCGCTCCTCTTCAGTCTCCTCTTCCTCCTCTCTCTGGTGCAAGCAGATGTTGTGACCCGCTTCCAGGTTAGTGTCTGCTGTCAATACCTTCAAATTATTTTATACAATATACTATATTAATATGAGATGATATTAATATATGGGTATAGTTTCACATAAAGAGGAAGACACTATATGGAGTACACTCACAAGTATGCACATTTCAATTTTAAAGAAGGTTCAAATTCATTGTAAAAAAAAATAAAGTACTTGTTTGGACAACAAGCAGCTTTATCTGTGTGCTCCAGTGACTTATCAGGGTTAGTCCTGTATGCAAAGTTACCCAGAGACTATAGTCTATGACTCTATGTTGATGTGAATGGCTACGCGCTGTGAACTTGTACATCTGCTATTTTTAATATCCAATGCAAAAATCTAATGTTATGTCATTTTATGTTACTGTATAATGACATAATATAAAACAAACACATTTGGCAAGAGTGAATGATCGCACTCAGGGTGACATAAGACAAGTCAGTTTACTTTATTATTCCATATGCCTTACACAAGAACATGCGTTTCGGCTATCACTCTGATGAAGGCTGCATAATCAGTGTTGGAAAGTAACTAAAGTAACTTATTATATTTAAAGCAATATTGTTACTTTTTTCTAGTAACTAGTATGCTATTATAACTAATTACTTTACATTTTGAGTAATTTAGTACTAATATGTTACTATTTTCCAAAAGTAACTTGTTACTATTTTCACAGGACTTGGTGGTACCTTGGGGCTTGAGTGTTAATTAATGGTATAGACTGGATTGGGATGGACTTTCTTTGCAGGCTTCTGCTGATCCATCTGGATCTACTGTATAGACTATAGAGTGGATACGGAAACAATGCTCACTTGTCTGTGCGTCTGAATTATCGGATGCAGAAGGGCGAGCCTTAAACCATCCGGAACAAACTTGGTAGTGTGACACTTTTGATAGTTACTTTAGTCAGGTTAGTAATATGTAATGTAATAATACATATTTTTAAGTAACTATAGTGATATGTAATATGTTACCATTTTTGAGTAACCTTTCCGATCGACCCTTCTATTTTGCCAAATGCCTCTAAAAGAAGAGTCATATGCTTTTAAAAGGAATGCTATTTCAATGTGGCAAACGGTTCGCAAAATGCATATGCTTACAGACCAACTCAAACGCCAAGGCCTATAGAAAAGAGGAGGGTGCTCCCTGATTTACCAATATCAGCCGTGGTTGCCCCAAATGTGCACACTTGTAATATCGGCTAATGAACGTAACCGATGACATCAATCACACATGAATCCATTAATTAAACACTTTTGCTACCACACTGTAACAAAAAATTATATAGCACAATAAAAACAAAAACAATAACTAAAGGGCAATCCCGGGATGTGCTGGGAATTGTTCTTCAGCTCTAATAGCCCAGAATGGTACAGTATCACATTTCACATAATATACTAATATTTCGTATGACACGGTTGTGGATGTGTGTGCCAAGATGTACCCTTTTATTATATAATTCAGTCAACCTTCTATTCATGTAGGATGTGCCAGAGTGTATGGAGTTCTTCTACAATGGTAAGGTACCAAAGTGGGGGGATGCTGCATCTGATGCTGCCCACATCTGCCAGAGATTCACCAACAGGTGATTAACACAGTATCTCCATTTATATTATGCTGGTGAACTGCTGCTGCTGTAGCCAAATGGATACATCAAGTGCAACAGTTAGACAGTCAAGTGTTCTGTGTTAAAGCTATGTATTCTTTAATTCATTAGAGAATACATTTTATTTGGAATATATCTATAGTGTCTGACCACTACTGGACTACTGGTTGATAAATGGTATCGGCTATACTTAGGCTATACTGCCTGATGGTCAAAATGCAATTTATCCCTTGAGTTTACAAAAGTGTGTTCTGTTCGCTGAGTGGTTCAAAAAGAAAAAAACAGTACTTTCATGGAGGACCTGGGTTGGAATCTTAGGTATAGTACCAGAAAGGGCCGTTCACACAACTCCAACTATACGGATGTCCCGATCACGTTTTTTCACCTGATCGGGACAACCCTAACTATAACTATACAAATATAGTTTCAAATGTTGTTCTATTAAGTCAAGTGGATGACAGAGTTTAAACCACTATAACAAATTATGGTTATCATTATAGTTGTAGTGCTCAGTCTGAACCTCTGAGTTCAATTTGGGTCAATCATTACAATCTTAGATTAAAGGCTCAGGTTCAGAGTTCTTCCAGGCTTCCGTTAATACTGAGTATTTTGCACTGTGGAGTGGCAACTCTTGCCAGGGACGTAGCTGACCATTTGGTTGCCCTACTCGTAGGATATTTGTGCTGCCCCCCCCCCCCCTCCCGACGAGAGCGCTGCATTTCCTCAATCAGCTATTTTCGCCCTTTGCGAGGACACACACGTCATTACGCGGCGGAGCCACGGAGAAATTTGTTATTATGAGGGTCGTCTTGGCACTTTTTGGCACATTTTGTTGCCCCCCTTGGCATGTTGCCCTACTCGCAGTGCGTATTGCGTGTATACGTAGCGACGGCACTGACTCTTCCACTGTTTTCCTTAACTACTTGACCACTCCCAACATGCCTCTCTGTCAACCACCAGGTATCACTTTGCCACCCTGTATGACACCAAGCACCGCATCGCTGTCTACTCTGCATACCGCTTCCAGCCCAGCGATGGAGGCGGCAGGGAGAAACGATGGTTTGTGGAGCCTCAGGTTGGTACAGTATAGACTAGAGCATCGCAGTCGATGCATCGCATACGCAGTGGACAAAGCCAACTCTAGTTGTGACAAATCATGACAACAAACGCAATATTTTGGACCAAACAACTAATTACAAAGAAGAAAAAGATTGTTTTAACCTGCCGTTTTTTCTTCTTTCTAATTATTTGTTCAGTTTGTTGTCATGATTTGTCACAACTGGAGTTGGCCTTGTACGAGGCTTAAAAGGTTTTTAAATAAATACTTTTTGAAATGTCTATGAGGAAAATGAACGGGGAATCATTTCCTGGGCCCTGGTAGGGCGCGGGACTACGCTCTATAGTCAGTAGTTCCTGTGTGTGTGTGTGTGTGTGTGTGTGTGTGTGTGTGTGTGTGTGTGTGTGTGTGTGTGTGTGTGTGTGTGTGTGTGTGTGTGTGTGTGTGTGTGTGTGTGTGTGTGTGTGCACGTGTACATGTGTGCGTGCGCATATGTGTGTACAGTATAATGATACTAGAATCATGTCTGAGTGAGAGACATACACACAAACCTCACATTTTCAACGAAGGTAGACAGCGATGTGTCTTTGGCCACTGATCGTGTTGTTACCGTGTTGTTGTTTTCTCTGTGAATAAGAGAGACAGAGAGAGAGATAATCCAAGTGCGAGCGAGAGAACTGCTAAAACTGGGTGTAGTAAAGCCATGCTGGGATTGGCCAGTAGTCACTGGGTTGAAGACGCAGAGGTCAAGACATAGTGACGTATGGCGAGCAAGCACGGGCGCGAACGGCACTTCCGCATTATACATCATGTTGTATGACTTGGCCACCTGAACTGGCACACAAAGTTGTGCACTCCATGGGCACAAATATGTGGCCGTGGAATTCTCCCAAATGTAAATATAGATGTACTATCATCACTGTCAGTTGGAAAACGTGTCCAAAACTGTTAGTTTTCAGGAAATGGAAAAAGATATATAACCTGCATGGGTTCCAATGGATTCAACATATGTATTATTTACTCATAAGCTCTCATTAGTACTTTTAATTGGTTCAAATTTGATTAAACCCACAGTTACTCCTAATCACTTCCCTTTTACTTTCTTTCTTTTTTGGGGGAGAAAAATAGCAGATCTACAAGCTCACAACTCGATTAACAAAGTAAGGCATTCATTCATGGAATATGCATGGAGATACCAGCTTTCTGCCCGACAGTGACAATATGTAGCCTACTGTATGTGAGCATGCATGTGCCTTCATCATGCAGGGGTACAGAGAATGGGCTGTGGTTTCACACAGTTTCCTAGTTCCAAAATTGGAACGTTAATTTATTGAGTGGACAAAACCATACCTATATTAAATTGTTTATAGGGTTCACTATACGTATATTAATATATGATAACCCTTCCACAGTAGTAGCGTTTTAATATTTTACATTTTTGTCATATTTTCCTATATAATGCCTAATTTGCAACAAGCTTCATTTCAGAATTAATTTTAATTTCAGAAAATCATTGTCGTCGAGTAAGTAATCAACCCGGGGAAGTATTTTTCCAGTTTTTCAGCATTTTCATTAGGTGACAGTACTTCATTAGACCCCCTTGTGTGGTTTTTATGTGCAACTAGACAAAGTGCCAATCGGCACAGGTCTCCACCAGGGCAGGTCAGGTTGTGGCCTCATGGTGGCGCTATAACAGGCTGTTGAGGAAGATTTGGGCCGGAGGTTCGTGTTGGAGGGATGCTGGTACAATGTTTTTCCATGTGTGCATACATAAGTTGTATACAGATCGATGCAGTTATAGCTAAAAACAGGAATTGGCCTGTTATAGCGCCACCGTGAGGCTGATTTTGAGGAAAAAATTGTGGCATGTCGTCCTCGGCCTAGTGAAAATGTGCGTGTATAATTTAACGGAAATTGCACACTGTGTTTGTGATTTGTGGCCTTTTTTCGAAATGGACGAATCGTGTGAGCTTTGGAAGCCATGACTATGGAGATAGTGTATACCGATTTGCGTGAAATTTGGATAAAATCTGAAGGAGTAATAATAGAAAATGTGTTTTACATATGTCGGCCTCCTGGTGGCGCTATAAAGAGCAGATGTGAACAAATCCAGGCAAAGGTTTTTCCTTGGCCTCTAGGGAGTTGGCATACATTATCCACAGATCCGTGCAGTTAGAGGTAAAAACACTTTTCGGCCAGTTATATAATTTTGGAAGCCAATCTTAACCAATCAGGATGGAGTGTGAGAAATCTGAAAGACCGGTTTCGTTGAATGGCTCTAGAGAGACTGTGTACCAATTTGCGTGATGTTTGGACAAAATCTGTAGGTGTACTGTGCAAAAACTTGTTTTGCACAAAGCGGCCTCCTGGTGGTGCTATAACAGGCCGTTGTGGAAAGTTTGGGGCAGAGGTTCATCGTTGGCATCCAGGGAGTGTGTGTGCAAAATTTGGCATCGATCGGGTTAACGGTGGCCGAGATTAGCTGCTCACGGACGGACGGACGGACGGACGGACGGACACACGGACACACGGACGGACAGAGTGCAAAACATACTCTCCCCACATGCCTTCGGCCTGGTGGAGACAATGATGGTCTTCCCTTTGTATTTAGGGTTTCTTCCTGGAGGCTGAAACCTTGACAGTCAAACGTGCCAATGAAAAAAACAGTGATATCACAATATCATCTCTTCCCTTAACCTCAACTTCAGTTCAGGTGGATCACCACCCATCACCACCCACCAGGCAAACCAGGCATACTTAATTAACTGGTGGATGTGTCCACATAAAAACGTCATTTTAACAGATCTTCTTCCTTATATAATAATATTACCCGATTATCATGTTATAGGGTGGAAACAAATCACGGCACTCCATCTTTAATATGTGGTTTTGCCCACTCAATTCGTAATTAACGCTAGACTTTTGGGAACGTAACCGGTTAAACCCTGGTGGAAAAGGAGCCAGAGTGTGACATGTGTTTAATATGTTATCTCTGTTCTTCATCCCTGTAGCTGGTGAACCCATCCTGGCAAGCAGAAATGAAGGATGGCTACTGGCTGGGAAAAGACAACCCTGGGGTCTTCCTAGGGGAGAGACAGGCTCTCAATGAGGACTACACACACTCTGGCTTCGATCGCGGACACCTCAATCCCAATGGACACCATGCTGGTAGTTCAATTTAGAAGTATTTATCTCTCTCTTTCAATCAATCCTTACACTCTCAGCCACATCCACCTGCTGGATTCCATAAAGCCATCTTGAGCCATTTGAATCCAAACAAATGTATTAATCAGACCCATATCCTATATGGATCTTTATAGTTTCATCTCAGACATTTGTATATGTCTTTAAAAACGGATAAAGAAGGGTGAACCCGGGGGTGAATGCTGGTGGCTCATGCCCTGTTTCGTATGTCAGATGTCCTCTCAGTGTCACTTGTAATAACCAAGTCCTTCTTTCTTGGAAGCTTGTATTTTTCAATGCACCTTTAAATTACCTAGTTTCTTTGGCACTGCAGGGATTTCACTCCTGGTATCCATTAAAAGTGATCTCATCTAATACAGTGGCGTGCACAGACATTTTGAGGGGCAGGTGCTCAAGTGAAAAAAGGGCACCTTGTGCAGAGCGTGGAACCGCCGACTGCCTTAATAGTGTGTGAATGATATAATAATATATCACAAGCATTTAATCCAGAATTGATCAATGTCACCATGGGCCATCATACTGTATACACTACAAAACAAAATAAAATTAACAAACTGTCCAAAAAAAGGGCACATTGCTGTCCAGAGGCCAAAAGGGCAGGTGCTCTAGCAGTAGCACCACCTAGTGTCTATCTGTGCACGCCCTTGCTAAATTACCTTTATCTTTCATTCTGCCTCTCTCTCTCCCTCTCCCTCTCCCTCTCCAGTCCCTAGCCGGAATGCCACATTCACCCTGACCAACGTAGTTCCCCAGAACCGTAAGATGAACCAGAATGCCTGGAGGATCCACGAGGAACAGCTCACAGAGCTGTTCCGGGCCCAGTGCTCCGAGGCATATGTTCTGGTGGGGGCCATTCCGTCCGGGGACAACTGGATCATCAAGAACAACGTAAAGAGAGTCAACATCCCCGATTACCTGTGGAAAGCCTACTGCTGTGTGGACAACAACGGGCGGCCTGTGAAGAGTGGCGCCGCCACGGCCAGGAACACAGAGCAGAACTGGGTGGAGAGGATCTCTCTGGGAGAACTGGGGGAGTTCTTCCAGCAGTTCACCAACCAGCCAGTAGGGGAGCTGTTCTACAACAACTGCAGAGCTTAAGGAAACATTATTCTGTCAGCTCTATTGTCCTATTAAATGCCCTGAAATCTTTGCTTTATTTGGACTATCAGTGTAGTCACAGAATAAAATAATTAAACTGGTTTCATGTTGATAATGTGTAACTATTAATGTTTTAGAGAGAAACATCACTGCTTGTAACAAATAAACCCCAAAAGCCTTATTTGATATTGTTGTGCTAACACAAACACAGTGTGGGGGTGATGATTTGGAAATATAGTTTTCACGCTAAGTAAGTGTACACAAAGAGTAAACAAACCAACATACAGTATAGGCAATACGTGTTATACAAAAGTGACTTTTTTAAATGCAACTAAAATAGTAATAAGGCCATACTATCATATACTATACCAGTAAGACGCCCTGAGGGCGAGAAGCGACCTCGCCCAAACAACAGGTCTGGGAAGGCCCATATATGGACCTTTTTTTTAGGGGCGCCTCCTATATCCACCTTTTGTATGTTCACAAACTTTGTCCTATACAAAACATTACATTGACAATGAATGCAGAACTGTACGTCATAGTGTCTGAGCAAATCATCTTGTTTTGTTCTTTTCATTATTTATTTTAGTGGTCTTAATTTGTTTATAGTGGTGTGCCCAGAGAGTCATTGTATTTTAGTGGGCTATTCTTATTTTTCTCTGTTGCTGTTCATTGTCATGGCTGCTATAGTGCCCACCTGACGGTGTGTGGGAGTCCCGACTCCTGCAGACCATACTGAAAAACTGGCAGCTTACATAAAGTCTTCAAACTTTGTGTGGCCGGATCCTCTCTTTTTATCTATGTCTTGATCCCGTTTTTGATCTGTGTGAGCACCTTTTTTATCATTATCACGTTTTGCTATCTCTGTTGAGCACCTGGTTAGTTCCTCTTTTTCTCATATTCATTTTTTATTGGATGATGTACGACGACAAGAGCGGCCCTCACTTCACACGGGTGTGATTTCTTTAATCGTCAAAAACCACGAAAAACCTTTTTTGTATACTAATTTTACCCTTCAACATACAGTACTCGATTTTGTTTTTACGCTGGAATTAAATATGCTAAGCTTTATATCTTATAGTATATATAATCATTTATATAATGCCAGATGATGAGCCAGATTAGGACAGAGCTTTGTTATTTCCCTAACAGAAACTATACCAGTTTAACATTAACGGAACAGAGCATAGGCACTGTGTGGAGGAAGAGGAATAAAGTAGACTACAGTAATATAGATGTCATCAGTCATCTATGACATATTGCGTAATATCTCATATTAGGGTAAAGTTTAAGACTGCTTTGACTAGAATTCACTTTCATTATAAGTTCAGATATTTCAAAACAAAGCTTTGCCCAATAATGACATGGATTCATGTGGATCTCAGACTTCATGTGTCCAGTTCCTGAAATAATCTAGCTGATAATCATCGTTTGAGCCCAAATTTGGACAATCCGAGTCCCATTGACTCTCATTATGAAATAGATTTAAAAAAAACTTTCTAAACGTATAGAACAAATGTGAACAAAAATGTGTAGGATTCTGTTAGCCTATAGTGACAGACACGGATCTGCACAAGAAATTGCACCCTGGACAGCTATGCATCCTCCATTGTAGCACTTTCATTCTAAACTGAAGGGGGCGAAGGTGTTGACTCTCGCAGGAAAGACAGCTTCATTTCTACTTAGTTCTACCCCGCTCTCTCGCTGACCCTTCAAGTCAACAGTAGCTGTGTCACTGATCAAGGTCATCAGGCTTCTTAGTGACATGAGTTCTTCTTGCTTCATTTGTTCCCATGTTTTCCACATTTGTTCACTCTGCTCATTCCAGGCTATCTCTTTGTCGTTCAGACTCCTGTGGTACTCCTCCGCTTGAATCCGGAATACCCTTTGAAGGTGGGTGATCTCTTCTTCCTTCTTCTCCAAAGTCTTCTTGAGTTGTAGGATGGTGTCATCTCTCTCCTGCAACTGGTTTGCTACAGTTGTCAGCTTTTCTTCTATGGCTTTAAACTTCTGTTCTGCAGAGAGTAATTTATCACGTTCCATAGAGCATATTTCCTTCCATTTATGATTCTGTTGCTCCATGGTGTTAGGCTTCTGCTCTGCAGAGGGGAACATGTCCTCATCCTCCACAAACACCAGGATGTCCTCTGTAACAGAATTCCTGGTTACTTTTGGGGCCGACTGATGTTCCTTTAGAGCAGTGATGGAGGCTGACTGATATTCCTGAAACTCGGTGATGGAAGCAGCTGTGGTCTCCTGGTGTGGAAGGCCTAGGGAACAGTCCATCAGGTCAACAACAGCGCTATCACTGGGGATGAGTTTTCTTAGTGACGTGTGTTCTTTTTTCCTCATCTGTTCCCATGTTTTCCACAGGTCTTCCATTTGTTCACATTGCTCACTCCAGGCTCTCTCTTTCTCATTCAGACTCCTGTTGTACTCCTCCGTCTGAATGCAGAGTCTCAGTTGAAGGCCGGCGATCTCTTCCTTTTTCCTCTCCAGTGTCTTTCTGAGTTGCAGGATGGTCTCATCCCTCGCCTGCAACTGGTTTTTTGCAATATGCAGCTCTTCGTCTGAGGCTTTAAGCTTCAGTTCTTCAAAGAGGATCTTTTCCACAGCCTCCAGATCCACCAAAAGGCTCCATGTAAGTTCATGCATGTTTGATTTGGGGGTTGACTGATAACTCTCTTGAAGGCTGGTGATCTCTTCCTCCTTCCCCATCATCTTTTGAAGTTCTATGATGGTGTCGTTCCTCATCTGCAACTTAGTTTTCAGCTCTTCTTCTGTGACTGTAAGTTTCTGTTCTTCAAAGAGGATCTTTTCTACAGCCTCCAGATCTCCCAAAAGGCCCTGTGTAAGAGCATGCATGTTTGATTTGGGGGTTGACTGATAACTCTCTTGAAGGCTGGTGATCTCTTCCTCCTTCCCCATCACGTGTTGATGTTGGAGGATGATGGTTTTCTCCATGACCTTCAACTGGTTTGTTGTCGTTTTCAGCTCTGCCTCATGCCAGCTGTGCTCCTTGGCAGCCATGAAGTTCAATTGATCGTGTTTCATAAAGCATGTTTCCTTCCATTCTTTCCCCTGTTCCTCCTCCATGGGATTAATATTCGGCTCGACACCGTTTAAATTGTCGTCAACCTCCAGAAGCACCAGAAGGTCCTCTGTAAGATCATTCATGGTTGTTTTGGGGGCTGACCGATGTTTAACTTGAAGTCCAGTGATAGCTTCATCCTTCTCCAATGTCTTCTGGAGTGCTAGAATTGTTTCATCCCTTGCATGCAACTGGTTTGCCGTTTTCAAATTCTCTGGGGCTTTATGCTTCTGCTCTGCAAAGATGAACTTATCAGCCAAATCCTCCTTTTCTCCAGGCAGTGTTTTTATCTCCTTGTGCCAGCTATTCTCTTTGGCAGCCATCTCATTCCTGGAGTGCGACCGATCACGTTCCATTAAGATGTTGCATGTTTCCTTCCATTCATTCAGTTGGCCGGCCAAAGCCTCCTTTTCTCTAAGCAGTTCATTTCTCTCCTCATGCCAGCTGTGCTCCTTGGCAGCCTTAAGATTCTGCTCTGCAGAGAGGATCTTTTCCAGAGCCTCTAGATCGACCAGAAGGTCCTCATAGGTTCTCCCTTGAGGGCCGGTTACCTGTCCCTCCTTCTTCTCCCACATCTTTTGGAGTAGCGCCATGGTCTCATCCGTTGCTGGCAACTGGTCTGTTGCAGTCTTCATCTCTTCTCTTGTGGCTCTATGGATTTCAGCTAAAGTCTTTTTTCCAAGCAGTTCCTTTCTCTCCTCAGGCCAGCTGTGCACCCTGGCATCCATGTAATTCCTGAAGTGCAATTGATCATGTTCCATAAAAAAGCATTCATCCCATTCATTCTTCTGTTCCTCCTCCATGGTTTCAGGCTTCTGTTGCTCTACAGAGAGGCACTTTTCATCCTCCTCCTCCTCCAAGTCCACCAGAATGTCCTCTGTAAGATAGTCTATGCTTGCTTTTGGGGTTGATTGATGTTCCTGAAGCTTCTTGGTGAGGGAGGCTGCTGTGGTGTACTGATGTAGAATTGCTTGCAGCATATCCATCTCCTTATCCGTTGAAGCACTGACCTCTGACATCTGTCTATCAGATTGTAGCATAATGTGAAAATATAAATAGAGTCTCGTAAAGGTGTGAGAATAGGTCCGGCCGCTGCCAAGTCAACTTCTGACACCACCCTCACCCTACAACACCTTAAAGGCATTGGTTCTGGTCTGACGTCAACACAGAGCATTGCATAACAATGCAGATTTGCGCAGGTGAAAGAACTAGACTGTATAATTAAAAAAGAAAAGGATTGTAGATTTGAAAAGGTTTGTGTCAACCACTTACTTGACCTGGATTTCAAACTAACAAAATGGATTCAAACCAGGGACCATGTGTTTGTAAGACATTGACATATCGGAGCATAGCATTGGAGAAGTTAAGGATATTTAAATATTTAGCCTGTTTTAGATGTAGAGTGAAAAGACAGATTTAAACCAATTACCTTATGTTTATGATTATGAAGCATCGATGTATCTCCTGGCAAGGGCCCTTCCATTTTCTGTCATTTTCTGCTTTTAAGTGGATTAACATACCAAAGAATGCTTAATTCAACAGTACTAATAGACATTTGCAGAGGATTGACTGAATGATGGTGTAGTCTAATGATGAGACTCTCAGCACAGATATTTCTATTTTGTTCAAATCCCAGTCAATTTACAGTTCATTGCTTTTCAACTTTACCTAATGAACTGCTAAAGTACAAAAGAATGTGCTAGGAGTGACTGAGAGATGGTCTACTTACTGGTCTCACGAGCAGGCTCACAATCCAGAGATTGTGTTCAAGTCTCACATACTGCAGTACTTTGGAATTTACTATATATATATATATATATATTAATTATATTATTATGAATGTAATGAAATGTAAAATGGTGTCTTATAACTAATGAGGGTTGGGGCCCAACCCTCATTAGTTATAAGACACCATTTTAGTGTCTTATAATAGTGTAGAATATATGTTGTATGGCAGCATTAGAGTGTAGAATAGATGTTGTATGGCAGCATTAAAGTGTGTAGAATAGATGTTGTATGGCAGGATTAGAGTGTAGAATAGATGTTGTATGGCAGCATTAGAGTGTGTAGAATAGATGTTGTATGGCAGCATTAGAGTGTAGAATAGATGTTGTATGGCAGGATTAGAGTGTGTAGAATAGATGTTGTATGGCAGCATTAGAGTGTAGAATAGATGTTGTATGGCAGCATTAGAGTGTGTAGAATAGATGTTGTATGGCAGCATTAGAGTTTATAATAGATGTTGTATGGCAGCATTAGTGTGTAGAATAGATGTTGTATGGCAGCATTAGAGTGTGTAGAATAGATGTTGTATGGCAGCATTAGAGTGTAGAATAGATGTTGTATGGCAGCATTAGAGTGTAGAATAGATGTTGTATGGCAGGATTAGAGTGTAGAATAGATGTTGTATGGCAGCATTAGAGTGTGTAGAATAGATGTTGTATGGCAGGATTAGAGTGTAGAATAGATGTTGTATGGCAGCATTAGAGTGTGTAGAATAGATGTTGTATGGCAGCATTAGAGTGTGTAGAATAGATGTTGTATGGCAGCATTAGTGTGTAGAATAGATGTTGTATGGCAGCATTAGAGTGTGTAGAATAGATGTTGTATGGCAGCATTAGAGTGTAGAATAGATGTTGTATGGCAGCATTAGAGTGTGTAGAATAGATGTTGTATGGCAGCATTAGTGTGTAGAATAGATGTTGTATGGCAGCATTAGAGTGTGTAGAATAGATGTTGTATGGCAGCATTAGAGTGTGTAGAATAGATGTTGTATGGCAGCATTAGAGTGTAGAATATATGTTGTATGGCAGCATTAGAGTGTAGAATAGATGTTGTATGGCAGCATTAGAGTGTGTAGATTAGTGTTGTATTGCAGGATTAGAGTGTAGAATAGATGTTGTAGCATTAGAGTGTAGAATAGATGTTGTATGGCAGGATCAGTGTGTAGAATATATGTTGTATGGCAGGATCAGTGTGTAGAATAGATCAGCCTTTAGGATCAGCCTAAATTGCACTAATTTGGGGAAACGAGGAAAGATCCAAGATGGCAGAAAGATTCTGAGACGGCCTGACCTCAAAATTTAAAAGAAATCTTCTAAAAAAAAGATTTTTCAAAAATAGCAGACCTACAAGCTCGTAGCGCGCCACTTGGTGGCGCGATATGAGCTTGTAGATCTGCTATTTTTTAATAGTTAAATTATAACATAATGTTTAAAACACCAAAAGGGGTTCCCGCCCAAAATGGCTTAAATCACCTTTTTTATAGAGGGTATGCACATGCTTAAATCGAGTGGCAAAGCAACATGCAAAGTGAGTTTAACATTGTTTAACGTTGTTTAATGCAATCAAATTGGACTTTTCTGATTGGATGTATGGGCTGTCAAGGCCTTTATTTGTCCTAGGTCAAGGCCAGGAAGTAGTTTTTTGCCACTCAGTAGGCATTCCTGCATAACTTCCGTGTTTGATGATTTCAAACGCTTGGCGTATATGAACCAACAGGTGGCGCTCAGGGCCATTCGGGGCGAGTTCTCTTAGACCCTGAAAATGTCAGAATCGATAAATAGGCTTACATCCACGAGGGTCTAAATCTTAGGCTATGATGGAAAGTTTATTGTATGTCAATGTATTGATTTGACATACAAGTTTGGGTTGGATGTGCATGTCTTTGCACTTTTTTAATGTATTGATTTGAACAATTGTTGTCAAATTCAATAAATGAAAAAGAACACATCCAGATTTGAGGCTTCTTTCTTGAGGTGAAGAAAATGCCAGCACTCATTGTATGTCCTTTTACATGATTTTATTTACCTCCGAGAATGAAAAGTTGAAAACGTACGCGTTTCGGCCTGTATGGCCTTCTTCAGTAGATTTCAAAATCCTCTAGAGTAGAGGAGTAGATTTCAAAATCCTCTTAACCACTTTTAAGGCACTTCATGGACTGGCCCTTATATCCTCGACCTTTTAACCCCTAAGGATAATGTGAGACCCCTCAGGTCCTCGGATAAAGATCTCTTAAAAATCCCAGTGACCAAGTTAAAGACAAAAGGTGATAGGGCCTTTGCAGTGGTTGCTCCTACCTTGTGGAATGCTCTGCCCTTGCTTCTGAGAAATTCCAAGTCAGTTGGATATATGTCCATATATTTATATAGTTCTAATGCCCATTAGAGCTATGGACCAGAGCTAGACTACACCATGATATTAGGATTAGCCTACAATAACTTTGCATTGTGAATAAAAAAGGTAGCCACAGTGTGGTTGCAGTGTAATGCTGAAGGTTTAATCACAGGGATGTCTGCTTTATGTATTATGATTAAACGTGCATTCTGGTATTGTGAATCAATGATTGAGAAAAATATCATAGGGGTTTGAACCCACAAAGTTATATAAAATTCATATTCAAAGTCAGGTGTCTAGACCGCTAGACCACTGAGGACGCTGCCACTAAGGGGACTAGTTTCTGTATTGACTATTTAATCCGTGACGTAACCCGCTCTTCCAGAGCCACTTCCGGGTCTTACTCAAGGAAGCTTCACGTCATACATTTTCTTTGTCGTCGACACTTTACAGTTACATTAATAATTCTACTTGAGTTGGAAGCATTAAGACCCATTTTAACCCTCAATGGCTTCCTTTCTGAAAAAAATTCACGCGTTCATATGTAGCTATTTAGTATTTACAATGAGGACGGGACCCGGATGTAACGTAGGAGGACTACAATAAGACTACAAGAAAATCGCGGCAAAAAACTTGCGGGCGTGGCCTCACACCGGAAGGAAGTGACGCCCCCCTCAAATACGGCACAGACGCGTGGAGGGGGGTTTGGTCAGTGTTTGTTTGATAGTGCCACGTCACCATACATACATGTACATACATCATGTCCGTCGTCGTGTCCGCAGCAGCCAGCAGGTAAACAATTAAATGTTATTTAATACTTAACGTTGTCCATCAAAAATGATGAAAAACGAGGATAATTTTTTTTCATCATTTTTGACCATGGGCTATAGCCCATACCGTACGGCATACTATAGCACGCCGTTTTTCATCATTTTTGAGGATTTGAAAAAAAACAAAAACAAAAAAACATGGGTTGTAGCCCATCGTTTTTTGAAATTTTGAAAAAAAATAATTACCTTGTTTTTCATCATTTTTGAACATGGGCTATAGCCCATACCGTACGGCATACTATAGCACGCCGTTTTTCATCATTTTTGAGGATTTGAAAAAAATGAAAAAACAAAAAAGACATGGGTTATAGCCCATCGTATTTTGAAATTTTGAAAAAAAAAGATGAACCTCGTTTTTCATCATTTTTGAACATGGGCTATAGCCCATACCGTACGGCATACTATAGCACGGCGTTTTTCGTTCATTTTTGAGTATTTGAAAAAAAATGAAAAAATGAAAAAAGATGGGTTATAGCCCATCGTTTTTTTAATTTTTTTATTGTATAGCAGTGGCTCACAGCCTCAGCCTGATGACCTCAAAAGTCTCATATCTCCCCTGAGCCATAGGCAGTTGCTTTGGCTTAGTGGTTAAGATGTTGTCCTTCAGTGCAGGTGACCTGTGTTCGATTCCTGGGTGTTACACTCTGATGAACGTGATTCTATGTTCAACTCTTGATTCTTTCAACTTTACTATCTGAAGGCTAACATACAAAAGATCGCTTCAACAGTACAAAGAGGCAGATGTTACTGAGTGATGGTGTAGTAGGGGTTATTCCGCACATAGAGTTCATTTTCAAATCCCACTCTTCCTAAAGTTTAATGCTAGTTATTGAGCTTCATTTACTGCTATTCTAGCAGTGGCTCACAGCCTCAGCCTGATTACCTCAAAACTCTAATTGTCGTAGTGGTTAAGATGTTGGCTTTCCATGTGGGAGACCAGGGTTCGATTCCCGGCTGTTACACTATCATATAAAAGAAGACCTCAACAGCGCTAAGAAACATCTGATTAATATGATTCTGTGTTATTTAAACTTTACTAACTGAAGGCTAACGAACAAAAGATCACTTCAAAATGACCAGGAGACTTTGCCTGAGAGTGTCTGACTGATGGTGCAATGGTCTAATCATCAGGCTTTCAGTACAGACAATCCATGTTCAAGTCCTGTTCCTCCTACAGCTCAATGCTGCAGTAATTTGAACTTTTCAAGGCTTGAATGAAAAATAAAAACTCAAAAGCACCAGGAGACATCTGCTGAATGCCCAAAGGTGCCTTGGCGTAATGGTGTGGAGCGCTTGACCCGTTGCCTCTGCTACAGGCAGTTGGCAGGTTCAAGTCCCATGTCATGACATCAAGGTGCTGGAGGACCATCGGGAGAGGGTGCTCTCTCCCCCTGTTTCCTGAGATGTAACGGTTGGGGCTTATGTCTGAAAGAACCCTGTCCAGCTAACCTTTTACCATGAAAATGTCCAATTTAACATACTCTTACCACTTACCACCTCTCAGTTTGCCCTTTTCCAACTGGCCTGGAAGCCAGACATAAAAGAGGGACTTTCCAACCAAGTTTTGGCCCAGTATGCAAATACACAGACTAAATTGCTATTTTATTTTTAAACGTTTGACCTAATTCTTATCTGTAAAATTTTAGGTGGACAGGGTTCTTTCAAACATAACCCCCAACTGCTACTTTTCAGGAAACAGGGGGAGAGAGCACCGTCTCCCGATGGTCCTCACTAGTACCTTGCATGGGACTTGAACCTGCAGGCAGGTGGTAGCAGAGGCTACCGATCAAGCACACCACACCATTGAGCTAAGGCACCTTGGGGCAATCAGCAGATGTCTCCTGGTGCTTATGAGTTTTTATTTTTTATTCTAGCCTTGAAAAGTTCAAATTACTGCAGCATTGGTTGAGTATTAGTTTTGAACCAGTAACCTTTGGATTATGAACCTCAGATTTATCTTTTGAGCCACATCGGCATGTAAGGTACAATCGGGAACTTATATTTAACCAGCCGTTTAGAATTTAGATGGACAGTGAAAATGTTCTTCAGGAGAATTGAACCCGGAATGTTCTGCTTATAAACCCCAGGTTCATCTACGGTGCCACACTGGCATGTGAGGTACAATCGGGAACTTATATTTAACCATCCGTTTAGAATTTAGATGGACAGTTCTGTTTATAAACGTCTAAAACAAGTCTAAAAATAGACGTGTTTTAGACGTCTGTTTTGAGGATATGAAAAAAAACAAAAAAAACATGGGTTATAGCCCATCGTTTTTTGAAACTTTGAAAGAAAAAAAAAAAACTCGTTTTTCATCATTTTTGAACATGGGCTATAGCCCATACCGTACGGCATACTATAGCACGCCGTTTTTCATCATTTTTGAGGATTTGAAAAAAATGAAAAAAACATGGGTTATAGCCCATCGTTTTTTGAAATTTTGAAAAAAAAAAAAAAAACTCGTTTTTCATCATTTTTGAACATGGGCTATAGCCCATACCGTACGGCATACTATAGCACGCCGTTTTTCATCATTTTTGAGGATTTGAAAAAAATGAAAAAAAAACAAAACATGGGTTATAGCCCATCGTTTTTTGAAATTTTGAAAAAAAAGAATTAACTCGTTTTTCATCATTTTTGAACATGGGCTATAGCCCATACCGTACGGCATACTATAGCACGCCGTTTTTCATCATTTTTGAGGATTTGAAAAAAATGAAAAAACAAAAAAAACATGGGTTATAGCCCATCGTTTTTTGAAATTTTGAAAAAAAATAATTTCCTCGTTTTTCATCATTTTTGAACATGGGCTATAGCCCATACCATACGGCATACTATAGCACGCCGTTTTTCATCATTTTTGAGGATTTGAAAAAAATGAAAAAAAAACAAAACATGGGTTATAGCCCATCGTTTTTTGAAATTTTGAAAAAAAAAATTACCTCGTTTTTCATCATTTTTTAACATGGGCTATAGCCCATACCGTACGGCATACTATAGCACGCCGTTTTTCATCATTTTTGAGGATTTGAAAAAAATGAAAAAACAAAAAAAACATGGGTTATAGCCCATCGTTTTTTGAAATTTTGAAAAAAAATAATTTCCTCGTTTTTCATCATTTTTGAACATGGGCTATAGCCCATACCGTACGGCATACTATAGCACGCCGTTTTTCATCATTTTTGAGGATTTGAAAAAAATGAAAAAACAAAAAAAACATGGGTTATAGCCCATCGTTTTTTTTAAATTTGAAAAAAAAAAAATCCTCGTTTTTCATCATTTTTGAACATGAGCTATAGCCCATACCGTACGGCATACTATAGCACGCCGTTTTTCATCATTTTTGAGGATTTGAAAAAAATGAAAAAAATGAAAAAAACATGGGTTATAGCCCATCGTTTTTTGAAAATTTGAAAAAAAAAGATGAACCTCGTTTTTCATCATTTTTGAACATGGGCTATAGCCCATACCGTACGGCATACTATAGCACGCCGTTTTCATCATTTTTGAGGATTTGAAAAAAAAAACAAAAAAACAAAAAAACATGGGTTATAGCCCATAGTTTTTTGAATTTTAGATTTCTTTTTTAACCATCCCACTGAGCAATAGCCGGCTATTAGACGTGCGTCTAAAAATGGGATAAAAAAACGTCTAAAAATAGATGTCTAAAAAACGTCTAAAAATAGACGTCTAAAACACGTCTAAAAATAGACGTGTTTTAGACGTCTATTTTTAGACGATTTTTTTATCCCATTTTTTGCCGCTCGTCTAATAGCCCATACCGTACGGCATACTGTAGCACGCCGTTTTTCATCATTTTTGAGGATAAAAAACAAAACAAAACATGGGTTATAGCCCATCGTTTTTTGATTTTTTTTATTGTATAGCAGTGGCTCACAGCCTCAGCCTGATGACCTCAAAAGTCTCATATCTCCCCTGAACCATAGGCAGTTGCTTTGGCTTAGTGGTTAAGATGTTGTCCTTCAGTGCAGGTGACCTGTGTTCGATTCCTGGGTGTTACACTCTGATGAACGTGATTCTATGTTCAACTCTTGATTCTTTCAACTTTACTATCTGAAGGCTAACATACAAAAGATCGCTTCAACAGTACAAAGAGGCAGATGTTACTGAGTGATGGTGTAGTAGGGGTTATTCCACACAGAGAGTTCATTTTCAAATCCCACTCTTCCTAAAGTTTAATGCTAGTTATTGAGCTTCATTTACTGCTATTCTAGCAGTGGCTCACAGCCTCAGCCTGATTACCTCAAAACTCTAATTGTCGTTGTGGTTAAGATGTTGGCTTTCCACGTGGGAGACCAGGGTTCGATTCCCGGCTGTTACACTATCATATAAAAGAAGACCTCAACAGCGCTAAGAAACATCTGATTAATATGATTCTGTGTTATTTAAACTTTACTAACTGAAGGCTAACGAACAAAAGATCACTTCAAAATGACCAGGAGACTTTGCCTGAGAGTGTCTGACTGATGGTGCAATGGTCTAATCATCAGGCTTTCAGTACAGACATTCCATGTTCAAGTCCTGTTCCTCCTACAGCTCAATGCTGCAGTAATTTGAACTTTTCAAGGCTTGAATGAAAAATAAAAACTCAAAAGCACCAGGAGACATCTGCTGAATGCCCAAAGGTGCCTTGGCGTAATGGTGTGGAGCGCTTGACCCGTTGCCTCTGCTACAGGCAGTTGGCAGGTTCAAGTCCCATGTCATGACATCAAGGTGCTGGAGGACCATCGGGAGAGGGTGCTCTCTCCCCCTGTTTCCTGAGATGTAACGGTTGGGGCTTATGTCTGAAAGAACCCTGTCCAGCTAACCTTTTACCATGAAAATGTCCAATTTAACATACTCTTACCACCTCTCAGTTTGCCCTTTTCCAACTGGCCTGGAAGCCAGACATAAAAGAGGGACTTTCCAACCAAGTTTTGGCCCAGTATGCAAATACACAGACTATTCTTTCTGTCAGATGATGGGCCAAATTGCTATTTTATTTTTAAACGTTTGACCTAATTCTTATCTGTAAAATTTTAGGTGGACAGGGTTCTTTCAAACATAACCCCCAACTGCTACTTTTCAGGAAACAGGGGGAGAGAGCACCGTCTCCCGATGGTCCTCACTAGTACCTTGCATGGGACTTGAACCTGCAGGCAGGTGGTAGCAGAGGCTACCGATCAAGCACACCACACCATTGAGCTAAGGCACCTTGGGGCAATCAGCAGATGTCTCCTGGTGCTTATGAGTTTTTATTTTTTATTCTAGCCTTGAAAAGTTCAAATTACTGCAGCATTGGTTGAGTATTAGTTTTGAACCAGTAACCTTTGGATTATGAACCTCAGATTTATCTTTTGAGCCACATCGGCATGTAAGGTACAATCGGGAACTTATATTTAACCAGCCGTTTAGAATTTAGATGGACAGTGAAAATGTTCTTCAGGAGAATTGAACCCGGAATGTTCTGCTTATAAACCCCAGGTTCATCTACGGTGCCACACTGGCATGTGAGGTACAATCGGGAACTTATATTTAACCATCCGTTTAGAATTTAGATGGACAGTTCTGTTTATAAACGTCTAAAACAAGTCTAAAAATAGACGTGTTTTAGACGTCTGTTTTGAGGATATGAAAAAAAACAAAAACTTTGAAAAAAAAAAAAAAAACTCGTTTTTCATCATTTTTGAACATGGGCTATAGCCCATACCGTACGGCATACTATAGCACGCCAATTTTCATCATTTTTGAGGATTTGAAAAAAAAAAAAAAAACATGGGTTATAGCCCATCGTTTTTTGAAATTTTGAAAAAAAGAATTACCTCGTTTTTCATCATTTTTGAACATGGGCTATAGCCCATACCGTACGGCATACTATAGCACGCCGTTTTTCATCATTTTTGAGGATTTGAAAAAAATGAAAAAACAAAAAAAACATGGGTTATAGCCCATCGTTTTTTGAAATTTTGAAAAAAAATAATTTCCTCGTTTTTCATCATTTTTGAACATGGGCTATAGCCCATACCGTACGGCATACTATAGCACGCCGCTTTTCATCATTTTTGAGGATTAAAAAAAAAAAAAAAAAACATGGGTTATAGCCCATCGTTTTTTTAAATTTTGAAAAAAAAAATTACCTCGTTTTTCATCATTTTTGAACATGGGCTATAGCCCATACCGTACGGCATACTATAGCACGCCGTTTTTCATCATTTTTGAGGATTTGAAAAAAATGAAAAAACAAAAAAAACATGGGTTATAGCCCATCGTTTTTTGAAATTTTGAAAAAAAATAATTTCCTCGTTTTTCATCATTTTTGAACATGGGCTATAGCCCATACCGTACGGCATACTATAGCACGCCGTTTTTCATCATTTTTGAGGATTTGAAAAAAATGAAAAAAAAAAAAAACATGGGTTATAGCCCATCGTTTTTTTAAATTTTGAAAAAAAAAAATCCTCGTTTTTCATCATTTTTGAACATGGGCTATAGCCCATACCGTACGGCATACTATAGCACGCCGTTTTTCATCATTTTTGAGGATTTGAAAAAAATGAAAAAACAAAAAAAACATGGGTTATAGCCCATCGTTTTTTGAAATTTTGAAAAAAAATAATTTCCTCGTTTTTCATCATTTTTGAACATGGGCTATAGCCCATACCGTACGGCATACTATAGCACGCCGTTTTTCATCATTTTTGAGGATTTGAAAAAAATGAAAAAACAAAAAAAACATGGGTTATAGCCCATCGTTTTTTGAAATTTTGAAAAAAAAAATTACCTCGTTTTTCATCATTTTTGAACATGGGCTATAGCCCATACCGTACGGCATACTATAGCACGCCGTTTTTCATCATTTTTGAGGATTTGAAAAAAATGAAAAAACAAAAAAAACATGGGTTATAGCCCATCGTTTTTTGAAATTTTGAAAAAAAATTATTTCCTCGTTTTTCATCATTTTTGAACATGGGCTATAGCCCATACCGTACGGCATACTATAGCACGCCGTTTTTCATCATTTTTGAGGATTTGAAAAAAATGAAAAAAAAAAAAAACATGGGTTATAGCCCATCGTTTTTTTTAATTTTGAAAAAAAAAAATCCTCGTTTTTCATCATTTTTGAACATGGGCTATAGCCCATACCGTACGGCATACTATAGCACGCCGTTTTTCATCATTTTTGAGGATTTGAAAAAAATGAAAAAACAAAAAAAACATGGGTTATAGCCCATCGTTTTTTGAAATTTTGAAAAAAAATAATTTCCTCGTTTTTCATCATTTTTGAACATGGGCTATAGCCCATACCGTACGGAATACTATAGCACGCCGTTTTTCATCATTTTTGAGGATTTGAAAAAAATGAAAAAACAAAAAAAACATGGGTTATAGCCCATCGTTTTTTGAAATTTTGAAAAAAAAAATTACCTCGTTTTTCATCATTTTTGAACATGGGCTATAGCCCATACCGTACGGCATACTATAGCACGCCGTTTTTCATCATTTTTGAGGATTTGAAAAAAATGAAAAAACAAAAAAAACATGGGTTATAGCCCATCGTTTTTTGAAATTTTGAAAAAAAATAATTTCCTCGTTTTTCATCATTTTTGAACATGGGCTATAGCCCATACCGTACGGCATACTATAGCACGCCGTTTTTCATCATTTTTGAGGATTTGAAAAAAATGAAAAAACAAAAAAAACATGGGTTATAGCCCATCGTTTTTTGAAATTTTGAAAAAAAATAATTTCCTCGTTTTTCATCATTTTTGAACATGGGCTATAGCCCATACCGTACGGCATACTATAGCACGCCGTTTTTCATCATTTTTGAGGATTTGAAAAAAATGAAAAAACAAAAAAAACATGGGTTATAGCCCATCGTTTTTTGAAAATTTGAAAAAAAAAAAATCCTCGTTTTTCATCATTTTTGAACATGGGCTATAGC
The DNA here is from genome assembly GCF_964188405.1 of Protomyctophum parallelum. NCBI lineage: Eukaryota > Metazoa > Chordata > Actinopteri > Myctophiformes > Myctophidae > Protomyctophum > Protomyctophum parallelum. Next base: position 12,685,041 of record NC_139706.1, on the reverse strand, counting down.
CCATACCGTACGGCATACTATAGCACGCCGTTTTTCATCATTTTTGAGGATTTGAAAAAAATGAAAAAAATGAAAAAAACATGGGTTATAGCCCATCGTTTTTTGAAAATTTGAAAAAAAAAGATGAACCTCGTTTTTCATCATTTTTGAACATGGGCTATAGCCCATACCGTACGGCATACTATAGCACGCCGTTTTCATCATTTTTGAGGATTTGAAAAAAAAAACAAAAAAACAAAAAAACATGGGTTATAGCCCATAGTTTTTTGAATTTTAGATTTCTTTTTTAACCATCCCACTGAGCAATAGCCGGCTATTAGACGTGCGTCTAAAAATGGGTCTAAAAAACGTCTAAAAATAGACGTCTAAAACACGTCTAAAAATAGACGTGTTTTAGACGTCTATTTTTAGACGATTTTTTTATCCAATTTTTAGCCGCTCGTCTAATAGCCCATACCGTACGGCATACTGTAGCACGCCGTTTTTCATCATTTTTGAGGATAAAAAACAAAACAAAACATGGGTTATAGCCCATCGTTTTTTTATTTTTTTTATTGTATAGCAGTGGCTCACAGCCTCAGCCTGATGACCTCAAAAGTCTCATATCTCCCCTGAACCATAGGCAGTTGCTTTGGCTTAGTGGTTAAGATGTTGTCCTTCAGTGCAGGTGACCTGTGTTCGATTCCTGGGTGTTACACTCTGATGAACGTGATTCTATGTTCAACTCTTGATTCTTTCAACTTTACTATCTGAAGGCTAACATACAAAAGATCGCTTCAACAGTACAAAGAGGCAGATGTTACTGAGTGATGGTGTAGTAGGGGTTATTCCGCACAGAGAGTTCATTTTCAAATCCCACTCTTCCTAAAGTTTAATGCTAGTTATTGAGCTTCATTTACTGCTATTCTAGCAGTGGCTCACAGCCTCAGCCTGATTACCTCAAAACTCTAATTGTCGTAGTGGTTAAGATGTTGGCTTTCCACGTGGGGGACCAGGGTTCGATTCCCGGCTGTTACACTATCATATAAAAGAAGACCTCAACAGCGCTAAGAAACATCTGATTAATATGATTCTGTGTTATTTAAACTTTACTAACTGAAGGCTAACGAACAAAAGATCACTTCAAAATGACCAGGAGACTTTGCCTGAGAGTGTCTGACTGATGGTGCAATGGTCTAATCATCAGGCTTTCAGTACAGACATTCCATGTTCAAGTCCTGTTCCTCCTACAGCTCAATGCTGCAGTAATTTGAACTTTTCAAGGCTTGAATGAAAAATAAAAACTCAAAAGCACCAGGAGACATCTGCTGAATGCCCAAAGGTGCCTTGGCGTAATGGTGTGGAGCGCTTGACCCGTTGCCTCTGCTACAGGCAGTTGGCAGGTTCAAGTCCCATGTCATGACATCAAGGTGCTGGAGGACCATCGGGAGAGGGTGCTCTCTCCCCCTGTTTCCTGAGATGTAACGGTTGGGGCTTATGTCTGAAAGAACCCTGTCCAGCTAACCTTTTACCATGAAAATGTCCAATTTAACATACTCTTACCACCTCTCAGTTTGCCCTTTTCCAACTGGCCTGGAAGCCAGACATAAAAGAGGGACTTTCCAACCAAGTTTTGGCCCAGTATGCAAATACACAGACTATTCTTTCTGTCAGATGATGGGCCAAATTGCTATTTTATTTTTAAACGTTTGACCTAATTCTTATCTGTAAAATTTTAGGTGGACAGGGTTCTTTCAAACATAACCCCCAACTGCTACTTTTCAGGAAACAGGGGGAGAGAGCACCGTCTCCCGATGGTCCTCACTAGTACCTTGCATGGGACTTGAACCTGCAGGCAGGTGGTAGCAGAGGCTACCGATCAAGCACACCACACCATTGAGCTAAGGCACCTTGGGGCAATCAGCAGATGTCTCCTGGTGCTTATGAGTTTTTATTTTTTATTTTTTATTCTAGCCTTGAAAAGTTCAAATTACTGCAGCATTGGTTGAGTATTAGTTTTGAACCAGTAACCTTTGGATTATGAACCTCAGATTTATCTTTTGAGCCACATCGGCATGTAAGGTACAATCGGGAACTTATATTTAACCAGCCGTTTAGAATTTAGATGGACAGTGAAAATGTTCTTCAGGAGAATTGAACCCGGAATGTTCTGCTTATAAACCCCAGGTTCATCTACGGTGCCACACTGGCATGTGAGGTACAATCGGGAACTTATATTTAACCATCCGTTTAGAATTTAGATGGACAGTTCTGTTTATAAACGTCTAAAACAAGTCTAAAAATAGACGTGTTTTAGACGTCTGTTTTGAGGATATGAAAAAAAAAAAAACTTTGAAAAAAAAAAAAAAAACTCGTTTTTCATCATTTTTGAACATGGGCTATAGCCCATACCATACGGCATACTATAGCACGCCGTTTTTCATCATTTTTGAGGATTTGAAAAAAAAAAAAAAAACATGGGTTATAGCCCATCGTTTTTTGAAATTTTGAAAAAAAAAATTACCTCGTTTTTCATCATTTTTGAACATGGGCTATAGCCCATACCGTACGGCATACTATAGCACGCCGTTTTTCATCATTTTTGAGGATTTGAAAAAAATGAAAAAACAAATAAAACATGGGTTATAGCCCATCGTTTTTTGAAATTTTGAAAAAAAATAATTTCCTCGTTTTTCATCATTTTTGAACATGGGCTATAGCCCATACCGTACGGCATACTATAGCACGCCGCTTTTCATCATTTTTGAGGATTTGAAAAAAATGAAAAAAACATGGGTTATAGCCCATCGTTTTTTGAAATTTTGAAAAAAAAACTCGTTTTTCATCATTTTTGAACATGGGCTATAGCCCATACCGTACGGCATACTATAGCACGCCGTTTTTCATCATTTTTGAGGATTTGAAAAAAAAAAAAAAAAAAAAAAACATGGGTTATAGCCCATCGTTTTTTGAAATTTTGAAAAAAAATAATTTCCTCGTTTTTCATCATTTTTGAACATGGGCTATAGCCCATACCGTACGGCATACTATAGCACGCCGTTTTTCATCATTTTTGAGGATTTGAAAAAAATGAAAAAAAAACAAAACATGGGTTATAGCCCATCGTTTTTTTAAATTTTGAAAAAAAAAAATCCTCGTTTTTCATCATTTTTGAACATGGGCTATAGCCCATACCGTACGGCATACTATAGCACGCCGTTTTTCATCATTTTTGAGGATTTGAAAAAAATGAAAAAACAAAAAAAACATGGGTTATAGCCCATCGTTTTTTGAAATTTTGAAAAAAAATAATTTCCTCGTTTTTCATCATTTTTGAACATGGGCTATAGCCCATACCGTACGGCATACTATAGCACGCCGTTTTTCATCATTTTTGAGGATTTGAAAAAAATGAAAAAACAAAAAAAACATGGGTTATAGCCCATCGTTTTTTGAAATTTTGAAAAAAAAAATTACCTCGTTTTTCATCATTTTTGAACATGGGCTATAGCCCATACCGTACGGCATACTATAGCACGCCGTTTTTCATCATTTTTGAGGATTTGAAAAAAATTAAAAAAAAAAAAAACATGGGTTATAGCCCATCGTTTTTTGAAATTTTGAAAAAAAAAAATTACCTCGTTTTTCATCATTTTTGAACATGGGCTATAGCCCATACCGTACGGCATACTATAGCACGCCGTTTTTCATCATTTTTGAGGATTTGAAAAAAATGAAAAAACAAAAAAAACATGGGTTATAGCCCATCGTTTTTTGAAATTTTGAAAAAAAATTATTTCCTCGTTTTTCATCATTTTTGAACATGGGCTATAGCCCATACCGTACGGCATACTATAGCACGCCGTTTTTCATCATTTTTGAGGATTTGAAAAAAATGAAAAAAAAACAAAACATGGGTTATAGCCCATCGTTTTTTTTAATTTTGAAAAAAAAAAATCCTCGTTTTTCATCATTTTTGAACATGGGCTATAGCCCATACCGTACGGCATACTATAGCACGCCGTTTTTCATCATTTTTGAGGATTTGAAAAAAATGAAAAAAAAAAAAAAACATGGGTTATAGCCCATCGTTTTTTGAAATTTTGAAAAAAAATAATTTCCTCGTTTTTCATCATTTTTGAACATGGGCTATAGCCCATACCGTACGGAATACTATAGCACGCCGTTTTTCATCATTTTTGAGGATTTGAAAAAAATGAAAAAACAAAAAAAACATGGGTTATAGCCCATCGTTTTTTGAAATTTTGAAAAAAAAAATTACCTCGTTTTTCATCATTTTTGAACATGGGCTATAGCCCATACCGTACGGCATACTATAGCACGCCGCTTTTCATCATTTTTGAGGATTTGAAAAAAATGAAAAAACAAAAAAAACATGGGTTATAGCCCATCGTTTTTTGAAATTTTGAAAAAAAATAATTTCCTCGTTTTTCATCATTTTTGAACATGGGCTATAGCCCATACCGTACGGCATACTATAGCACGCCGTTTTTCATCATTTTTGAGGATTTGAAAAAAATGAAAAAACAAAAAAAACATGGGTTATAGCCCATCGTTTTTTGAAATTTTGAAAAAAAATAATTTCCTCGTTTTTCATCATTTTTGAACATGGGCTATAGCCCATACCGTACGGCATACTATAGCACGCCGTTTTTCATCATTTTTGAGGATTTGAAAAAAATGAAAAAACAAAAAAAACATGGGTTATAGCCCATCGTTTTTTGAAAATTTGAAAAAAAAAATTCCTCGTTTTTCATCATTTTTGAACATGGGCTATAGCCCATACCGTACGGCATACTATAGCACGCCGTTTTTCATCATTTTTGAGGATTTGAAAAAAATGAAAAAAATGAAAAAAACATGGGTTATAGCCCATCGTTTTTTGAAAATTTGAAAAAAAAAGATGAACCTCGTTTTTCATCATTTTTGAACATGGGCTATAGCCCATACCGTACGGCATACTATAGCACGCCGTTTTCATCATTTTTGAGGATTTGAAAAAAAAACAAAAAAACATGGGTTATAGCCCATAGTTTTTTGAATTTTAGATTTCTTTTTTAACCATCCCACTGAGCAATAGCCGGCTATTAGACGTGCGTCTAAAAATGGGATAAAAAAACGTCTAAAAATAGATGTCTAAAAAACGTCTAAAAATAGACGTCTAAAACACGTCTAAAAATAGACGTGTTTTAGACGTCTATTTTTAGACGATTTTTTTATCCCATTTTTAGCCGCTCGTCTAATAGCCCATACCGTACGGCATACTGTAGCACGCCGTTTTTCATCATTTTTGAGGATAAAAAACAAAACAAAACATGGGTTATAGCCCATCGTTTTTTTATTTTTTTTATTGTATAGCAGTGGCTCACAGCCTCAGCCTGATGACCTCAAAAGTCTCATATCTCCCCTGAACCATAGGCAGTTGCTTTGGCTTAGTGGTTAAGATGTTGTCCTTCAGTGCAGGTGACCTGTGTTCGATTCCTGGGTGTTACACTCTGATGAACGTGATTCTATGTTCAACTCTTGATTCTTTCAACTTTACTATCTGAAGGCTAACATACAAAAGATCGCTTCAACAGTACAAAGAGGCAGATGTTACTGAGTGATGGTGTAGTAGGGGTTATTCCGCACAGAGAGTTCATTTTCAAATCCCACTCTTCCTAAAGTTTAATGCTAGTTATTGAGCTTCATTTACTGCTATTCTAGCAGTGGCTCACAGCCTCAGCCTGATTACCTCAAAACTCTAATTGTCGTAGTGGTTAAGATGTTGGCTTTCCACGTGGGAGACCAGGGTTCGATTCCCGGCTGTTACACTATCATATAAAAGAAGACCTCAACAGCGCTAAGAAACATCTGATTAATATGATTCTGTGTTATTTAAACTTTACTAACTGAAGGCTAACGAACAAAAGATCACTTCAAAATGACCAGGAGACTTTGCCTGAGAGTGTCTGACTGATGGTGCAATGGTCTAATCATGAGGCTTTCAGTACAGACATTCCATGTTCAAGTCCTGTTCCTCCTACAGCTCAATGCTGCAGTAATTTGAACTTTTCAAGGCTTGAATGAAAAATAAAAACTCAAAAGCACCAGGAGACATCTGCTGAATGCCCAAAGGTGCCTTGGCGTAATGGTGTGGAGCGCTTGACCCGTTGCCTCTGCTACAGGCAGTTGGCAGGTTCAAGTCCCATGTCATGACATCAAGGTGCTGGAGGACCATCGGGAGAGGGTGCTCTCTCCCCCTGTTTCCTGAGATGTAACGGTTGGGGCTTATGTCTGAAAGAACCCTGTCCAGCTAACCTTTTACCATGAAAATGTCCAATTTAACATACTCTTACCACCTCTCAGTTTGCCCTTTTCCAACTGGCCTGGAAGCCAGACATAAAAGAGGGACTTTCCAACCAAGTTTTGGCCCAGTATGCAAATACACAGACTATTCTTTCTGTCAGATGATGGGCCAAATTGCTATTTTATTTTTAAACGTTTGACCTAATTCTTATCTGTAAAATTTTAGGTGGACAGGGTTCTTTCAAACATAACCCCCAACTGCTACTTTTCAGGAAACAGGGGGAGAGAGCACCGTCTCCCGATGGTCCTCACTAGTACCTTGCATGGGACTTGAACCTGCAGGCAGGTGGTAGCAGAGGCTACCGATCAAGCACACCACACCATTGAGCTAAGGCACCTTGGGGCAATCAGCAGATGTCTCCTGGTGCTTATGAGTTTTTATTTTTTATTCTAGCCTTGAAAAGTTCAAATGGGTTATAGCCCTTTGGATTATGAACCTCAGATTTATCTTTTGAGCCACATCGGCATGTAAGGTACAATCGGGAACTTATATTTAACCAGCCGTTTAGAATTTAGATGGACAGTGAAAATGTTCTTCAGGAGAATTGAACCCGGAATGTTCTGCTTATAAACCCCAGGTTCATCTACGGTGCCACACTGGCATGTGAGGTACAATCGGGAACTTATATTTAACCATCCGTTTAGAATTTAGATGGACAGTTCTGTTTATAAACGTCTAAAACAAGTCTAAAAATAGACGTGTTTTAGACGTCTGTTTTGAGGATATGAAAAAAAACAAAAAAAACATGGGTTATAGCCCATCGTTTTTTGAAACTTTGAAAAAAAAAAAAATCCTCGTTTTTCATCATTTTTGAACATGGGCTATAGCCCATACCGTACAGCATACTATAGCACGCCGTTTTTCATCATTTTTGAGGATTTGAAAAAAAAAAAAAAACATGGGTTATAGCCCATCGTTTTTTGAAATTTTGAAAAAAAAAATTACCTCGTTTTTCATCATTTTTGAACATGGGCTATAGCCCATACCGTACGGCATACTATAGCACGCCGTTTTTCATCATTTTTGAGGATTTGAAAAAAATGAAAAAACAAAAAAAACATGGGTTATAGCCCATCGTTTTTTGAAATTTTGAAAAAAAATAATTTCCTCGTTTTTCATCATTTTTGAACATGGGCTATAGCCCATACCGTACGGCATACTATAGCACGCCGCTTTTCATCATTTTTGAGGATTTGAAAAAAAAAAAAAAAACATAGGTTATAGCCCATCGTTTTTTGAAATTTTGGAAAAAAAAAATTACCTCGTTTTTCATCATTTTTGAACATGGGCTATAGCCCATACCGTACGGCATACTATAGCACGCCGTTTTTCATCATTTTTGAGGATTTGAAAAAAATGAAAAAACAAAAAAAACATGGGTTATAGCCCATCGTTTTTGAAATTTTGAAAAAAAATAATTTCCTCGTTTTTCATCATTTTTGAACATGGGCTATAGCCCATACCGTACGGCATACTATAGCACGCCGTTTTTCATCATTTTTGAGGATTTGAAAAAAATGAAAAAAAAACAAAACATGGGTTATAGCCCATCGTTTTTTTAAATTTTGAAAAAAACAAATCCTCGTTTTTCATCATTTTTGAACATGGGCTATAGCCCATACCGTACGGCATACTATAGCACGCCGTTTTTCATCATTTTTGAGGATTTGAAAAAAATGAAAAAACAAAAAAAACATGGGTTATAGCCCATCGTTTTTTGAAATTTTGAAAAAAAATTATTTCCTCGTTTTTCATCATTTTTGAACATGGGCTATAGCCCATACCGTACGGCATACTATAGCACGCCGTTTTTCATCATTTTTGAGGATTTGAAAAAAATGAAAAAAAAACAAAACATGGGTTATAGCCCATCGTTTTTTTTAATTTTGAAAAAAAAAAATCCTCGTTTTTCATCATTTTTGAACATGGGCTATAGCCCATACCGTACGGCATACTATAGCACGCCGTTTTTCATCATTTTTGAGGATTTGAAAAAAATGAAAAAACAAAAAAAACATGGGTTATAGCCCATCGTTTTTTGAAATTTTGAAAAAAAAAAATTTCCTCGTTTTTCATCATTTTTGAACATGGGCTATAGCCCATACCGTACGGAATACTATAGCACGCCGTTTTTCATCATTTTTGAGGATTTGAAAAAAATGAAAAAAAAACAAAACATGGGTTATAGCCCATCGTTTTTTTTAATTTTGAAAAAAAAAAATCCTCGTTTTTCATCATTTTTGAACATGGGCTATAGCCCATACCGTACGGCATACTATAGCACGCCGTTTTTCATCATTTTTGAGGATTTGAAAAAAATGAAAAAACAAAAAAAACATGGGTTATAGCCCATCGTTTTTTGAAATTTTGAAAAAAAAAAATTTCCTCGTTTTTCATCATTTTTGAACATGGGCTATAGCCCATACCGTACGGAATACTATAGCACGCCGTTTTTCATCATTTTTGAGGATTTGAAAAAAATGAAAAAACAAAAAAAACATGGGTTATAGCCCATCGTTTTTTGAAATTTTGAAAAAAAAAATTACCTCGTTTTTCATCATTTTTGAACATGGGCTATAGCCCATACCGTACGGCATACTATAGCACGCCGTTTTTCATCATTTTTGAGGATTTGAAAAAAATGAAAAAACAAAAAAAACATGGGTTATAGCCCATAGTTTTTTGAAATTTTGAAAAAAAATAATTTCCTCGTTTTTCATCATTTTTGAACATGGGCTATAGCCCATACCGTACGGCATACTATAGCACGCCGTTTTTCATCATTTTTGAGGATTTGAAAAAAATGAAAAAACAAAAAAAACATGGGTTATAGCCCATCGTTTTTTGAAATTTTGAAAAAAAATAATTTCCTCGTTTTTCATCATTTTTGAACATGGGCTATAGCCCATACCGTACGGCATACTATAGCACGCCGTTTTTCATCATTTTTGAGGATTTGAAAAAAATGAAAAAACAAAAAAAACATGGGTTATAGCCCATCGTTTTTTGAAAATTTGAAAAAAAAAAAAATCCTCGTTTTTCATCATTTTTGAACATGGGCTATAGCCCATACCGTACGGCATACTATAGCACGCCGTTTTTCATCATTTTTGAGGATTTGAAAAAAATGAAAAAAATGAAAAAAACATGGGTTATAGCCCATCGTTTTTTGAAAATTTGAAAAAAAAAGATGAACCTCGTTTTTCATCATTTTTGAACATGGGCTATAGCCCATACCGTACGGCATACTATAGCACGCCGTTTTCATCATTTTTGAGGATTTGAAAAAAAAAACAAAAAAACAAAAAAACATGGGTTATAGCCCATAGTTTTTTGAATTTTAGATTTCTTTTTTAACCATCCCACTGAGCAATAGCCGGCTATTAGACGTGCGTCTAAAAATGGGATAAAAAAACGTCTAAAAATAGATGTCTAAAAAACGTCTAAAAATAGACGTCTAAAACACGTCTAAAAATAGACGTGTTTTAGACGTCTATTTTTAGACGATTTTTTTATCCAATTTTTAGCCGCTCGTCTAATAGCCCATACCGTACGGCATACTGTAGCACGCCGTTTTTCATCATTTTTGAGGATAAAAAACAAAACAAAACATGGGTTATAGCCCATCGTTTTTTGATTTTTTTTATTGTATAGCAGTGGCTCACAGCCTCAGCCTGATGACCTCAAAAGTCTCATATCTCCCCTGAACCATAGGCAGTTGCTTTGGCTTAGTGGTTAAGATGTTGTCCTTCAGTGCAGGTGACCTGTGTTCGATTCCTGGGTGTTACACTCTGATGAACGTGATTCTATGTTCAACTCTTGATTCTTTCAACTTTACTATCTGAAGGCTAACATACAAAAGATCGCTTCAACAGTACAAAGAGGCAGATGTTACTGAGTGATGGTGTAGTAGGGGTTATTCCGCACAGAGAGTTCATTTTCAAATCCCACTCTTCCTAAAGTTTAATGCTAGTTATTGAGCTTCATTTACTGCTATTCTAGCAGTGGCTCACAGCCTCAGCCTGATTACCTCAAAACTCTAATTGTCGTAGTGGTTAAGATGTTGGCTTTCCACGTGGGAGACCAGGGTTCGATTCCCGGCTGTTACACTATCATATAAAAGAAGACCTCAACAGCGCTAAGAAACATCTGATTAATATGATTCTGTGTTATTTAAACTTTACTAACTGAAGGCTAACGAACAAAAGATCACTTCAAAATGACCAGGAGACTTTGCCTGAGAGTGTCTGACTGATGGTGCAATGGTCTAATCATCAGGCTTTCAGTACAGACATTCCATGTTCAAGTCCTGTTCCTCCTACAGCTCAATGCTGCAGTAATTTGAACTTTTCAAGGCTTGAATGAAAAATAAAAACTCAAAAGCACCAGGAGACATCTGCTGAATGCCCAAAGGTGCCTTGGCGTAATGGTGTGGAGCGCTTGACCCGTTGCCTCTGCTACAGGCAGTTGGCAGGTTCAAGTCCCATGTCATGACATCAAGGTGCTGGAGGACCATCGGGAGAGGGTGCTCTCTCCCCCTGTTTCCTGAGATGTAACGGTTGGGGCTTATGTCTGAAAGAACCCTGTCCAGCTAACCTTTTACCATGAAAATGTCCAATTTAACATACTCTTACCACCTCTCAGTTTGCCCTTTTCCAACTGGCCTGGAAGCCAGACATAAAAGAGGGACTTTCCAACCAAGTTTTGGCCCAGTATGCAAATACACAGACTATTCTTTCTGTCAGATGATGGGCCAAATTGCTATTTTATTTTTAAACGTTTGACCTAATTCTTATCTGTAAAATTTTAGGTGGACAGGGTTCTTTCAAACATAACCCCCAACTGCTACTTTTCAGGAAACAGGGGGAGAGAGCACCGTCTCCCGATGGTCCTCACTAGTACCTTGCATGGGACTTGAACCTGCAGGCAGGTGGTAGCAGAGGCTACCGATCAAGCACACCACACCATTGAGCTAAGGCACCTTGGGGCAATCAGCAGATGTCTCCTGGTGCTTATGAGTTTTTATTTTTTATTCTAGCCTTGAAAAGTTCAAATTACTGCAGCATTGGTTGAGTATTAGTTTTGAACCAGTAACCTTTGGATTATGAACCTCAGATTTATCTTTTGAGCCACATCGGCATGTAAGGTACAATCGGGAACTTATATTTAACCAGCCGTTTAGAATTTAGATGGACAGTGAAAATGTTCTTCAGGAGAATTGAACCCGGAATGTTCTGCTTATAAACCCCAGGTTCATCTACGGTGCCACACTGGCATGTGAGGTACAATCGGGAACTTATATTTAACCATCCGTTTAGAATTTAGATGGACAGTTCTGTTTATAAACGTCTAAAACAAGTCTAAAAATAGACGTGTTTTAGACGTCTGTTTTGAGGATATGAAAAAAAAAAAAAACTTTGAAAAAAAAAAAAAAAACTCGTTTTTCATCATTTTTGAACATGGGCTATAGCCCATACCGTACGGCATACTATAGCACGCCGTTTTTCATCATTTTTGAGGATTTGAAAAAAAAAAAAAAACATGGGTTATAGCCCATCGTTTTTTGAAATTTTGAAAAAAAAAATTACCTCGTTTTTCATCATTTTTGAACATGGGCTATAGCCCATACCGTACGGCATACTATAGCACGCCGTTTTTCATCATTTTTGAGGATTTGAAAAAAATGAAAAAACAAAAAAAACATGGGTTATAGCCCATCGTTTTTTGAAATTTTGAAAAAAAATAATTTCCTCGTTTTTCATCATTTTTGAACATGGGCTATAGCCCATACCGTACGGCATACTATAGCACGCCGCTTTTCATCATTTTTGAGGATTTGAAAAAAATGAAAAAAACATGGGTTATAGCCCATCGTTTTTTGAAATTTTGAAAAAAAGAAAAAAAACTCGTTTTTCATCATTTTTGAACATGGGCTATAGCCCATACCGTACGGCATACTATAGCACGCCGTTTTTCATCATTTTTGAGGATTTGAAAAAAAAAAAAAACATGGGTTATAGCCCATCGTTTTTTGAAATTTTGAAAAAAAAAATTACCTCGTTTTTCATCATTTTTGAACATGGGCTATAGCCCATACCGTACGGCATACTATAGCACGCCGTTTTTCATCATTTTTGAGGATTTGAAAAAAATGAAAAAACAAAAAAAACATGGGTTATAGCCCATCGTTTTTTGAAATTTTGAAAAAAAATAATTTCCTCGTTTTTCATCATTTTTGAACATGGGCTATAGCCCATACCGTACGGCATACTATAGCACGCCGCTTTTCATCATTTTTGAGGATTTGAAAAAAATGAAAAAAACATGGGTTATAGCCCATCGTTTTTTGAAATTTTGAAAAAAAGAAAAAAAACTCGTTTTTCATCATTTTTGAACATGGGCTATAGCCCATACCGTACGGCATACTATAGCACGCCGTTTTTCATCATTTTTGAGGATTTGAAAAAAAAAAAAAAAAAAAAAAACATGGGTTATAGCCCATCGTTTTTTGAAATTTTGAAAAGAAAAATTACCTCGTTTTTCATCATTTTTGAACATGGGCTATAGCCCATACCGTACGGCATACTATAGCACGCCGTTTTTCATCATTTTTGAGGATTTGAAAAAAATGAAAAAACAAAAAAAACATGGGTTATAGCCCATCGTTTTTTGAAATTTTGAAAAAAAATAATTTCCTCGTTTTTCATCATTTTTGAACATGGGCTATAGCCCATACCGTACGGCATACTATAGCACGCCGTTTTTCATCATTTTTGAGGATTTGAAAAAAATGAAAAAAAAACAAAACATGGGTTATAGCCCATCGTTTTTTTAAATTTTGAAAAAAAAAAATCCTCGTTTTTCATCATTTTTGAACATGGGCTATAGCCCATACCGTACGGCATACTATAGCACGCCGTTTTTCATCATTTTTGAGGATTTGAAAAAAATGAAAAAACAAAAAAAACATGGGTTATAGCCCATCGTTTTTTGAAATTTTGAAAAAAAATAATTTCCTCGTTTTTCATCATTTTTGAACATGGGCTATAGCCCATACCGTACGGCATACTATAGCACGCCGTTTTTCATCATTTTTGAGGATTTGAAAAAAATGAAAAAACAAAAAAAACATGGGTTATAGCCCATCATTTTTTGAAATTTTGAAAAAAAAAATTACCTCGTTTTTCATCATTTTTGAACATGGGCTATAGCCCATACCGTACGGCATACTATAGCACGCCGTTTTTCATCATTTTTGAGGATTTGAAAAAAAAAAAAAAAAAAAAAACATGGGTTATAGCCCATCGTTTTTTGAAATTTTGAAAAAAAAAAATTACCTCGTTTTTCATCATTTTTGAACATGGGCTATAGCCCATACCGTACGGCATACTATAGCACGCCGTTTTTCATCATTTTTGAGGATTTGAAAAAAATGAAAAAACAAAAAAAACATGGGTTATAGCCCATCGTTTTTTGAAATTTTGAAAAAAAATTATTTCCTCGTTTTTCATCATTTTTGAACATGGGCTATAGCCCATACCGTACGGCATACTATAGCACGCCGTTTTTCATCATTTTTGAGGATTTGAAAAAAATGAAAAAAAAACAAAACATGGGTTATAGCCCATCGTTTTTTTTAATTTTGAAAAAAAAAAATCCTCGTTTTTCATCATTTTTGAACATGGGCTATAGCCCATACCGTACGGCATACTATAGCACGCCGTTTTTCATCATTTTTGAGGATTTGAAAAAAATGAAAAAACAAAAAAAACATGGGTTATAGCCCATCGTTTTTTGAAATTTTGAAAAAAAATAATTTCCTCGTTTTTCATCATTTTTGAACATGGGCTATAGCCCATACCGTACGGAATACTATAGCACGCCGTTTTTCATCATTTTTGAGGATTTGAAAAAAATGAAAAAACAAAAAAAACATGGGTTATAGCCCATCGTTTTTTGAAATTTTGAAAAAAAAAATTACCTCGTTTTTCATCATTTTTGAACATGGGCTATAGCCCATACCGTACGGCATACTATAGCACGCCGTTTTTCATCATTTTTGAGGATTTGAAAAAAATGAAAAAACAAAAAAAACATGGGTTATAGCCCATCGTTTTTTGAAATTTTGAAAAAAAATAATTTCCTCGTTTTTCATCATTTTTGAACATGGGCTATAGCCCATACCGTACGGCATACTATAGCACGCCGTTTTTCATCATTTTTGAGGATTTGAAAAAAATGAAAAAACAAAAAAAACATGGGTTATAGCCCATCGTTTTTTGAAATTTTGAAAAAAAATAATTTCCTCGTTTTTCATCATTTTTGAACATGGGCTATAGCCCATACCGTACGGCATACTATAGCACGCCGTTTTTCATCATTTTTGAGGATTTGAAAAAAATGAAAAAACAAAAAAAACATGGGTTATAGCCCATCGTTTTTTGAAAATTTGAAAAAAAAAAAATCCTCGTTTTTCATCATTTTTGAACATGGGCTATAGCCCATACCATACGGCATACTATAGCACGCCGTTTTTCATCATTTTTGAGGATTTGAAAAAAATGAAAAAACAAAAAAAACATGGGTTATAGCCCATCGTTTTTTGAAATTTTGAAAAAAAATAATTTCCTCGTTTTTCATCATTTTTGAACATGGGCTATAGCCCATACCGTACGGAATACTATAGCACGCCGTTTTTCATCATTTTTGAGGATTTGAAAAAAATGAAAAAACAAAAAAAACATGGGTTATAGCCCATCGTTTTTTGAAATTTTGAAAAAAAAAATTACCTCGTTTTTCATCATTTTTGAACATGGGCTATAGCCCATACCGTACGGCATACTATAGCACGCCGTTTTTCATCATTTTTGAGGATTTGAAAAAAATGAAAAAACAAAAAAAACATGGGTTATAGCCCATCGTTTTTTGAAATTTTGAAAAAAAATAATTTCCTCGTTTTTCATCATTTTTGAACATGGGCTATAGCCCATACCGTACGGCATACTATAGCACGCCGTTTTTCATCATTTTTGAGGATTTGAAAAAAATGAAAAAACAAAAAAAACATGGGTTATAGCCCATCGTTTTTTGAAATTTTGAAAAAAAATAATTTCCTCGTTTTTCATCATTTTTGAACATGGGCTATAGCCCATACCGTACGGCATACTATAGCACGCCGTTTTTCATCATTTTTGAGGATTTGAAAAAAATGAAAAAACAAAAAAAACATGGGTTATAGCCCATCGTTTTTTGAAAATTTGAAAAAAAAAATTTCCTCGTTTTTCATCATTTTTGAACATGGGCTATAGCCCATACCGTACGGCATACTATAGCACGCCGTTTTTCATCATTTTTGAGGATTTGAAAAAAATGAAAAAAATGAAAAAAACATGGGTTATAGCCCATCGTTTTTTGAAAATTTGAAAAAAAAAGATGAACCTCGTTTTTCATCATTTTTGAACATGGGCTATAGCCCATACCGTACGGCATACTATAGCACGCCGTTTTCATCATTTTTGAGGATTTGAAAAAAAAAAAAAAAAAAAAAAAAACATGGGTTATAGCCCATAGTTTTTTGAATTTTAGATTTCTTTTTTAACCATCCCACTGAGCAATAGCCGGCTATTAGACGTGCGTCTAAAATGGGATAAAAAAACGTCTAAAAATAGATGTCTAAAAAACGTCTAAAAATAGACGTCTAAAACACGTCTAAAAATAGACGTGTTTTAGACGTCTATTTTTAGACGATTTTTTTATCCAATTTTTAGCCGCTCGTCTAATAGCCCATACCGTACGGCATACTGTAGCACGCCGTTTTTCATCATTTTTGAGGATAAAAAACAAAACAAAACATGGGTTATAGCCCATCGTTTTTTGATTTCTTTTATTGTATAGCAGTGGCTCACAGCCTCAGCCTGATGACCTCAAAAGTCTCATATCTCCCCTGAACCATAGGCAGTTGCTTTGGCTTAGTGGTTAAGATGTTGTCCTTCAGTGCAGGTGACCTGTGTTCGATTCCTGGGTGTTACACTCTGATGAACGTGATTCTATGTTCAACTCTTGATTCTTTCAACTTTACTATCTGAAGGCTAACATACAAAAGATCGCTTCAACAGTACAAAGAGGCAGATGTTACTGAGTGATGGTGTAGTAGGGGTTATTCCGCACAGAGAGTTCATTTTCAAATCCCACTCTTCCTAAAGTTTAATGCTAGTTATTGAGCTTCATTTACTGCTATTCTAGCAGTGGCTCACAGCCTCAGCCTGATTACCTCAAAACTCTAATTGTCGTAGTGGTTAAGATGTTGGCTTTCCACGTGGGAGACCAGGGTTCGATTCCCGGCTGTTACACTATCATATAAAAGAAGACCTCAACAGTGCTAAGAAACATCTGATTAATATGATTCTGTGTTATTTAAACTTTACTAACTGAAGGCTAACGAACAAAAGATCACTTCAAAATGACCAGGAGACTTTGCCTGAGAGTGTCTGACTGATGGTGCAATGGTCTAATCATCAGGCTTTCAGTACAGACATTCCATGTTCAAGTCCTGTTCCTCCTACAGCTCAATGCTGCAGTAATTTGAACTTTTCAAGGCTTGAATGAAAAATAAAAACTCAAAAGCACCAGGAGACATCTGCTGAATGCCCAAAGGTGCCTTGGCGTAATGGTGTGGAGCGCTTGACCCGTTGCCTCTGCTACAGGCAGTTGGCAGGTTCAAGTCCCATGTCATGACATCAAGGTGCTGGAGGACCATCGGGAGAGGGTGCTCTCTCCCCCTGTTTCCTGAGATGTAACGGTTGGGGCTTATGTCTGAAAGAACCCTGTCCAGCTAACCTTTTACCATGAAAATGTCCAATTTAACATACTCTTACCACCTCTCAGTTTGCCCTTTTCCAACTGGCCTGGAAGCCAGACATAAAAGAGGGACTTTCCAACCAAGTTTTGGCCCAGTATGCAAATACACAGACTATTCTTTCTGTCAGATGATGGGCCAAATTGCTATTTTATTTTTAAACGTTTGACCTAATTCTTATCTGTAAAATTTTAGGTGGACAGGGTTCTTTCAAACATAACCCCCAACTGCTACTTTTCAGGAAACAGGGGGAGAGAGCACCGTCTCCCGATGGTCCTCACTAGTACCTTGCATGGGACTTGAACCTGCAGGCAGGTGGTAGCAGAGGCTACCGATCAAGCACACCACACCATTGAGCTAAGGCACCTTGGGGCAATCAGCAGATGTCTCCTGGTGCTTATGAGTTTTTATTTTTTATTCTAGCCTTGAAAAGTTCAAATTACTGCAGCATTGGTTGAGTATTAGTTTTGAACCAGTAACCTTTGGATTATGAACCTCAGATTTATCTTTTGAGCCACATCGGCATGTAAGGTACAATCGGGAACTTATATTTAACCAGCCGTTTAGAATTTAGATGGACAGTGAAAATGTTCTTCAGGAGAATTGAACCCGGAATGTTCTGCTTATAAACCCCAGGTTCATCTACGGTGCCACACTGGCATGTGAGGTACAATCGTACAATCGGGAACTTATATTTAACCATCCGTTTAGAATTTAGATGGACAGTTCTGTTTATAAACGTCTAAAACAAGTCTAAAAATAGACGTGTTTTAGACGTCTGTTTTGAGGATATGAAAAAAAACAAAAAAAACATGGGTTATAGCCCATCGTTTTTTGAAACTTTGAAGAAAAAATAAAACTCGTTTTTCATCATTTTTGAACATGGGCTATAGACCATACCGTACGGCATACTATAGCACGCCGTTTTTCATCATTTTTGAGGATTTGAAAAAAATGAAAAAAACATGGGTTATAGCCCATCGTTTTTTGAAATTTTGAAAAAAAAAAAGAAAACTCGTTTTTCATCATTTTTGAACATGGGCTATAGCCCATACCGTACGGCATACTATAGCACGCCGTTTTTCATCATTTTTGAGGATTTGAAAAAAATGAAAAAAATAAAAAACATGGGTTATAGCCCATCGTTTTTTGAAATTTTGAAAAAAAAAATTACCTCGTTTTTCATCATTTTTGAACATGGGCTATAGCCCATACCGTACGGCATACTATAGCACGCCGTTTTTCATCATTTTTGAGGATTTGAAAAAAATGAAAAAACAAAAAAAACATGGGTTATAGCCCATCGTTTTTTGAAATTTTGAAAAAAAATAATTTCCTCGTTTTTCATCATTTTTGAACCTGGGCTATAGCCCATACCGTACGGCATACTATAGCACGCCGTTTTTCATCATTTTTGAGGATTTGAAAAAAAAAAAAAAAAAAAAAAACATGGGTTATAGCCCATCGTTTTTTGAAATTTTGAAAAAAAAATTACCTCGTTTTTCATCATTTTTGAACATGGGCTATAGCCCATACCGTACGGCATACTATAGCACGCCGTTTTTCATCATTTTTGAGGATTTGAAAAAAATTAAAAAACAAAAAAAACATGGGTTATAGCCCATCGTTTTTTGAAATTTTGAAAAAAAATAATTTCCTCGTTTTTCATCATTTTTGAACATGGGCTATAGCCCATACCGTACGGCATACTATAGCACGCCGTTTTTCATCATTTTTGAGGATTTGAAAAAAATGAAAAAACAAAAAAAACATGGGTTATAGCCCATCGTTTTTTGAAAATTTGAAAAAAAATAATTTCCTCGTTTTTCATCATTTTTGAACATGGGCTATAGCCCATACCGTACGGCATACTATAGCACGCCGTTTTTCATCATTTTTGAGGATTTGAAAAAAATGAAAAAAATGAAAAAAACATGGGTTATAGCCCATCGTTTTTTGAAAATTTGAAAAAAAATAATTTCCTCGTTTTTCATCATTTTTGAACATGGGCTATAGCCCATACCGTACGGCATACTATAGCACGCCGTTTTTCATCATTTTTGAGGATTTGAAAAAAATGAAAAAACAAAAAAAACATGGGTTATAGCCCATCGTTTTTTGAAAATTTGAAAAAAAATAATTTCCTCGTTTTTCATCATTTTTGAACATGGGCTATAGCCCATACCGTACGGCATACTATAGCACGCCGTTTTCATCATTTTTGAGGATTTGAAAAAAAAAAAAAAAAAAAAAAAAAACATGGGTTATAGCCCATAGTTTTTTGAATTTTAGATTTCTTTTTTAACCATCCCACTGAGCAATAGCCGGCTATTAGACGTGCGTCTAAAAATGGGATAAAAAAACGTCTAAAAATAGATGTCTAAAAAACGTCTAAAAATAGACGTCTAAAACACGTCTAAAAATAGACGTGTTTTAGACGTCTATTTTTAGACGATTTCTTTATCCCATTTTTAGCCGCTCGTCTAATAGCCCATACCGTACGGCATACTGTAGCACGCCGTTTTTCATCATTTTTGAGGATAAAAAACAAAACAAAACATGGGTTATAGCCCATCGTTTTTTGATTTTTTTTATTGTATAGCAGTGGCTCACAGCCTCAGCCTGATGACCTCAAAAGTCTCATATCTCCCCTGAACCATAGGCAGTTGCTTTGGCTTAGTGGTTAAGATGTTGTCCTTCAGTGCAGGTGACCTGTGTTCGATTCCTGGGTGTTACACTCTGATGAACGTGATTCTATGTTCAACTCTTGATTCTTTCAACTTTACTATCTGAAGGCTAACATACAAAAGATCGCTTCAACAGTACAAAGAGGCAGATGTTACTGAGTGATGGTGTAGTAGGGGTTATTCCGCACAGAGAGTTCATTTTCAAATCCCACTCTTCCTAAAGTTTAATGCTAGTTATTGAGCTTCATTTACTGCTATTCTAGCAGTGGCTCACAGCCTCAGCCTGATTACCTCAAAACTCTAATTGTCGTTGTGGTTAAGATGTTGGCTTTCCACGTGGGAGACCAGGGTTCGATTCCCGGCTGTTACACTATCATATAAAAGAAGACCTCAACAGCGCTAAGAAACATCTGATTAATATGATTCTGTGTTATTTAAACTTTACTAACTGAAGGCTAACGAACAAAAGATCACTTCACAATGACCAGGAGACTTTGCCTGAGAGTGTCTGACTGATGGTGCAATGGTCTAATCATCAGGCTTTCAGTACAGACATTCCATGTTCAAGTCCTGTTCCTCCTACAGCTCAATGCTGCAGTAATTTGAACTTTTCAAGGCTTGAATGAAAAATAAAAACTCAAAAGCACCAGGAGACATCTGCTGAATGCCCAAAGGTGCCTTGGCGTAATGGTGTGGAGCGCTTGACCCGTTCTCTCTGCTACAGGCAGTTGGCAGGTTCAAGTCCCATGTCATGACATCAAGGTGCTGGAGGACCATCGGGAGAGGGTGCTCTCTCCCCCTGTTTCCTGAGATGTAACGGTTGGGGCTTATGTCTGAAAGAACCCTGTCCAGCTAACCTTTTACCATGAAAATGTCCAATTTAACATACTCTTACCACCTCTCAGTTTGCCCTTTTCCAACTGGCCTGGAAGCCAGACATAAAAGAGGGACTTTCCAACCAAGTTTTGGCCCAGTATGCAAATACACAGACTATTCTTTCTGTCAGATGATGGGCCAAATTGCTATTTTATTTTTAAACGTTTGACCTAATTCTTATCTGTAAAATTTTAGGTGGACAGGGTTCTTTCAAACATAACCCCCAACTGCTACTTTTCAGGAAACAGGGGGAGAGAGCACCGTCTCCCGATGGTCCTCACTAGTACCTTGCATGGGACTTGAACCTGCAGGCAGGTGGTAGCAGAGGCTACCGATCAAGCACACCACACCATTGAGCTAAGGCACCTTGGGGAAATCAGCAGATGTCTCCTGGTGCTTATGAGTTTTTATTTTTTATTCTAGCCTTGAAAAGTTCAAATTACTGCAGCATTGGTTGAGTATTAGTTTTGAACCAGTAACCTTTGGATTATGAACCTCAGATTTATCTTTTGAGCCACATCGGCATGTAAGGTACAATCGGGAACTTATATTTAACCAGCCGTTTAGAATTTAGATGGACAGTGAAAATGTTCTTCAGGAGAATTGAACCCGGAATGTTCTGCTTATAAACCCCAGGTTCATCTACGGTGCCACACTGGCATGTGAGGTACAATCGTACAATCGGGAACTTATATTTAACCATCCGTTTAGAATTTAGATGGACAGTTCTGTTTATAAACGTCTAAAACAAGTCTAAAAATAGACGTGTTTTAGACGTCTGTTTTGAGGATATGAAAAAAAACAAAAAAAACATGGGTTATAGCCCATCGTTTTTTGAAACTTTGAAGAAAAAATAAAACTCGTTTTTCATCATTTTTGAACATGGGCTATAGCCCATACCGTACGGCATACTATAGCACGCCGTTTTTCATCATTTTTGAGGATTTGAAAAAAATGAAAAAAAAAAAAAACATGGGTTATAGCCCATCGTTTTTTGAAATTTTGAAAAAAAAAATTACCTCGTTTTTCATCATTTTTGAACATGGGCTATAGCCCATACCGTACGGCATACTATAGCACGCCGTTTTTCATCATTTTTGAGGATTTGAAAAAAATGAAAAAACAAAAAAAACATGGGTTATAGCCCATCGTTTTTTGAAATTTTGAAAAAAAATAATTTCCTCGTTTTTCATCATTTTTGAACCTGGGCTATAGCCCATACCGTACGGCATACTATAGCACGCCGTTTTTCATCATTTTTGAGGATTTGAAAAAAAAAAAAAAAAAAAAAAACATGGGTTATAGCCCATCGTTTTTTGAAAATTTGAAAAAAAAATTACCTCGTTTTTCATCATTTTTGAACATGGGCTATAGCCCATACCGTACGGCATACTATAGCACGCCGTTTTTCATCATTTTTGAGGATTTGAAAAAAATTAAAAAACAAAAAAAACATGGGTTATAGCCCATCGTTTTTTGAAATTTTGAAAAAAAATAATTTCCTCGTTTTTCATCATTTTTGAACATGGGCTATAGCCCATACCGTACGGCATACTATAGCACGCCGTTTTTCATCATTTTTGAGGATTTGAAAAAAATGAAAAAACAAAAAAAACATGGGTTATAGCCCATCGTTTTTTGAAAATTTGAAAAAAAATAATTTCCTCGTTTTTCATCATTTTTGAACATGGGCTATAGCCCATACCGTACGGCATACTATAGCACGCCGTTTTTCATCATTTTTGAGGATTTGAAAAAAATGAAAAAAATGAAAAAAACATGGGTTATAGCCCATCGTTTTTTGAAAATTTGAAAAAAAAAGATGAACCTCGTTTTTCATCATTTTTGAACATGGGCTATAGCCCATACCGTACGGCATACTATAGCACGCCGTTTTCATCATTTTTGAGGATTTGAAAAAAAAAAAAAAAAAAAAAAAAAACATGGGTTATAGCCCATAGTTTTTTGAATTTTAGATTTCTTTTTTAACCATCCCACTGAGCAATAGCCGGCTATTAGACGTGCGTCTAAAAATGGGATAAAAAAACGTCTAAAAATAGATGTCTAAAAAACGTCTAAAAATAGACGTCTAAAACACGTCTAAAAATAGACGTGTTTTAGACGTCTATTTTTAGACGATTTCTTTATCCCATTTTTAGCCGCTCGTCTAATAGCCCATACCGTACGGCATACTGTAGCACGCCGTTTTTCATCATTTTTGAGGATAAAAAACAAAACAAAACATGGGTTATAGCCCATCGTTTTTTGATTTTTTTTATTGTATAGCAGTGGCTCACAGCCTCAGCCTGATGACCTCAAAAGTCTCATATCTCCCCTGAACCATAGGCAGTTGCTTTGGCTTAGTGGTTAAGATGTTGTCCTTCAGTGCAGGTGACCTGTGTTCGATTCCTGGGTGTTACACTCTGATGAACGTGATTCTATGTTCAACTCTTGATTCTTTCAACTTTACTATCTGAAGGCTAACATACAAAAGATCGCTTCAACAGTACAAAGAGGCAGATGTTACTGAGTGATGGTGTAGTAGGGGTTATTCCGCACAGAGAGTTCATTTTCAAATCCCACTCTTCCTAAAGTTTAATGCTAGTTATTGAGCTTCATTTACTGCTATTCTAGCAGTGGCTCACAGCCTCAGCCTGATTACCTCAAAACTCTAATTGTCGTTGTGGTTAAGATGTTGGCTTTCCACGTGGGAGACCAGGGTTCGATTCCCGGCTGTTACACTATCATATAAAAGAAGACCTCAACAGCGCTAAGAAACATCTGATTAATATGATTCTGTGTTATTTAAACTTTACTAACTGAAGGCTAACGAACAAAAGATCACTTCAAAATGACCAGGAGACTTTGCCTGAGAGTGTCTGACTGATGGTGCAATGGTCTAATCATCAGGCTTTCAGTACAGACATTCCATGTTCAAGTCCTGTTCCTCCTACAGCTCAATGCTGCAGTAATTTGAACTTTTCAAGGCTTGAATGAAAAATAAAAACTCAAAAGCACCAGGAGACATCTGCTGAATGCCCAAAGGTGCCTTGGCGTAATGGTGTGGAGCGCTTGACCCGTTCTCTCTGCTACAGGCAGTTGGCAGGTTCAAGTCCCATGTCATGACATCAAGGTGCTGGAGGACCATCGGGAGAGGGTGCTCTCTCCCCCTGTTTCCTGAGATGTAACGGTTGGGGCTTATGTCTGAAAGAACCCTGTCCAGCTAACCTTTTACCATGAAAATGTCCAATTTAACATACTCTTACCACCTCTCAGTTTGCCCTTTTCCAACTGGCCTGGAAGCCAGACATAAAAGAGGGACTTTCCAACCAAGTTTTGGCCCAGTATGCAAATACACAGACTATTCTTTCTGTCAGATGATGGGCCAAATTGCTATTTTATTTTTAAACGTTTGACCTAATTCTTATCTGTAAAATTTTAGGTGGACAGGGTTCTTTCAAACATAACCCCCAACTGCTACTTTTCAGGAAACAGGGGGAGAGAGCACCGTCTCCCGATGGTCCTCACTAGTACCTTGCATGGGACTTGAACCTGCAGGCAGGTGGTAGCAGAGGCTACCGATCAAGCACACCACACCATTGAGCTAAGGCACCTTGGGGCAATCAGCAGATGTCTCCTGGTGCTTATGAGTTTTTATTTTTTATTCTAGCCTTGAAAAGTTCAAATTACTGCAGCATTGGTTGAGTATTAGTTTTGAACCAGTAACCTTTGGATTATGAACCTCAGATTTATCTTTTGAGCCACATCGGCATGTAAGGTACAATCGGGAACTTATATTTAACCAGCCGTTTAGAATTTAGATGGACAGTGAAAATGTTCTTCAGGAGAATTGAACCCGGAATGTTCTGCTTATAAACCCCAGGTTCATCTACGGTGCCACACTGGCATGTGAGGTACAATCGTACAATCGGGAACTTATATTTAACCATCCGTTTAGAATTTAGATGGACAGTTCTGTTTATAAACGTCTAAAACAAGTCTAAAAATAGACGTGTTTTAGACGTCTGTTTTGAGGATATGAAAAAAAACAAAAAAAACATGGGTTATAGCCCATCGTTTTTTGAAACTTTGAAGAAAAAATAAAACTCGTTTTTCATCATTTTTGAACATGGGCTATAGACCATACCGTACGGCATACTATAGCACGCCGTTTTTCATCATTTTTGAGGATTTGAAAAAAATGAAAAAAACATGGGTTATAGCCCATCGTTTTTTGAAATTTTGAAAAAAAAAAAGAAAACTCGTTTTTCATCATTTTTGAACATGGGCTATAGCCCATACCGTACGGCATACTATAGCACGCCGTTTTTCATCATTTTTGAGGATTTGAAAAAAATGAAAAAAAAAAAAAACATGGGTTATAGCCCATCGTTTTTTGAAATTTTGAAGAAAAAAAATTACCTCGTTTTTCATCATTTTTGAACATGGGCTATAGCCCATACCGTACGGCATACTATAGCACGCCGTTTTTCATCATTTTTGAGGATTTGAAAAAAATGAAAAAACAAAAAAAACATGGGTTATAGCCCATCGTTTTTTGAAATTTTGAAAAAAAATAATTTCCTCGTTTTTCATCATTTTTGAACCTGGGCTATAGCCCATACCGTACGGCATACTATAGCACGCCGTTTTTCATCATTTTTGAGGATTTGAAAAAAAAAAAAAAAAAAAAAAACATGGGTTATAGCCCATCGTTTTTTGAAATTTTGAAAAAAAAATTACCTCGTTTTTCATCATTTTTGAACATGGGCTATAGCCCATACCGTACGGCATACTATAGCACGCCGTTTTTCATCATTTTTGAGGATTTGAAAAAAATTAAAAAACAAAAAAAACATGGGTTATAGCCCATCGTTTTTTGAAATTTTGAAAAAAAATAATTTCCTCGTTTTTCATCATTTTTGAACATGGGCTATAGCCCATACCGTACGGCATACTATAGCACGCCGTTTTTCATCATTTTTGAGGATTTGAAAAAAATGAAAAAACAAAAAAAACATGGGTTATAGCCCATCGTTTTTTGAAAATTTGAAAAAAAAAAAAATCCTCGTTTTTCATCATTTTTGAACATGGGCTATAGCCCATACCGTACGGCATACTATAGCACGCCGTTTTTCATCATTTTTGAGGATTTGAAAAAAATGAAAAAAATGAAAAAAACATGGGTTATAGCCCATCGTTTTTTGAAAATTTGAAAAAAAAAGATGAACCTCGTTTTTCATCATTTTTGAACATGGGCTATAGCCCATACCGTACGGCATACTATAGCACGCCGTTTTCATCATTTTTGAGGATTTGAAAAAAAAACAAAAAAAAAAAAAAAACATGGGTTATAGCCCATAGTTTTTTGAATTTTAGATTTCTTTTTTAACCATCCCACTGAGCAATAGCCGGCTATTAGACGTGCGTCTAAAAATGGGATAAAAAAACGTCTAAAAATAGATGTCTAAAAAACGTCTAAAAATAGACGTCTAAAACACGTCTAAAAATAGACGTGTTTTAGACGTCTATTTTTAGACGATTTTTTTATCCCATTTTTAGCCGCTCGTCTAATAGCCCATACCGTACGGCATACTGTAGCACGCCGTTTTTCATCATTTTTGAGGATAAAAAACAAAACAAAACATGGGTTATAGCCCATCGTTTTTTGATTTTTTTTATTGTATAGCAGTGGCTCACAGCCTCAGCCTGATGACCTCAAAAGTCTCATATCTCCCCTGAACCATAGGCAGTTGCTTTGGCTTAGTGGTTAAGATGTTGTCCTTCAGTGCAGGTGACCTGTGTTCGATTCCTGGGTGTTACACTCTGATGAACGTGATTCTATGTTCAACTCTTGATTCTTTCAACTTTACTATCTGAAGGCTAACATACAAAAGATCGCTTCAACAGTACAAAGAGGCAGATGTTACTGAGTGATGGTGTAGTAGGGGTTATTCCGCACAGAGAGTTCATTTTCAAATCCCACTCTTCCTAAAGTTTAATGCTAGTTATTGAGCTTCATTTACTGCTATTCTAGCAGTGGCTCACAGCCTCAGCCTGATTACCTCAAAACTCTAATTGTCGTTGTGGTTAAGATGTTGGCTTTCCACGTGGGAGACCAGGGTTCGATTCCCGGCTGTTACACTATCATATAAAAGAAGACCTCAACAGCGCTAAGAAACATCTGATTAATATGATTCTGTGTTATTTAAACTTTACTAACTGAAGGCTAACGAACAAAAGATCACTTCAAAATGACCAGGAGACTTTGCCTGAGAGTGTCTGACTGATGGTGCAATGGTCTAATCATCAGGCTTTCAGTACAGACATTCCATGTTCAAGTCCTGTTCCTCCTACAGCTCAATGCTGCAGTAATTTGAACTTTTCAAGGCTTGAATGAAAAATAAAAACTCAAAAGCACCAGGAGACATCTGCTGAATGCCCAAAGGTGCCTTGGCGTAATGGTGTGGAGCGCTTGACCCGTTCTCTCTGCTACAGGCAGTTGGCAGGTTCAAGTCCCATGTCATGACATCAAGGTGCTGGAGGACCATCGGGAGAGGGTGCTCTCTCCCCCTGTTTCCTGAGATGTAACGGTTGGGGCTTATGTCTGAAAGAACCCTGTCCAGCTAACCTTTTACCATGAAAATGTCCAATTTAACATACTCTTACCACCTCTCAGTTTGCCCTTTTCCAACTGGCCTGGAAGCCAGACATAAAAGAGGGACTTTCCAACCAAGTTTTGGCCCAGTATGCAAATACACAGACTATTCTTTCTGTCAGATGATGGGCCAAATTGCTATTTTATTTTTAAACGTTTGACCTAATTCTTATCTGTAAAATTTTAGGTGGACAGGGTTCTTTCAAACATAACCCCCAACTGCTACTTTTCAGGAAACAGGGGGAGAGAGCACCGTCTCCCGATGGTCCTCACTAGTACCTTGCATGGGACTTGAACCTGCAGGCAGGTGGTAGCAGAGGCTACCGATCAAGCACACCACACCATTGAGCTAAGGCACCTTGGGGCAATCAGCAGATGTCTCCTGGTGCTTATGAGTTTTTATTTTTTATTCTAGCCTTGAAAAGTTCAAATTACTGCAGCATTGGTTGAGTATTAGTTTTGAACCAGTAACCTTTGGATTATGAACCTCAGATTTATCTTTTGAGCCACATCGGCATGTAAGGTACAATCGGGAACTTATATTTAACCAGCCGTTTAGAATTTAGATGGACAGTGAAAATGTTCTTCAGGAGAATTGAACCCGGAATGTTCTGCTTATAAACCCCAGGTTCATCTACGGTGCCACACTGGCATGTGAGGTACAATCGTACAATCGGGAACTTATATTTAACCATCCGTTTAGAATTTAGATGGACAGTTCTGTTTATAAACGTCTAAAACAAGTCTAAAAATAGACGTGTTTTAGACGTCTGTTTTGAGGATATGAAAAAAAACAAAAAAAACATGGGTTATAGCCCATCGTTTTTTGAAACTTTGAAGAAAAAATAAAACTCGTTTTTCATCATTTTTGAACATGGGCTATAGACCATACCGTACGGCATACTATAGCACGCCGTTTTTCATCATTTTTGAGGATTTGAAAAAAATGAAAAAAACATGGGTTATAGCCCATCGTTTTTTGAAATTTTGAAAAAAAAAAAGAAAACTCGTTTTTCATCATTTTTGAACATGGGCTATAGCCCATACCGTACGGCATACTATAGCACGCCGTTTTTCATCATTTTTGAGGATTTGAAAAAAATGAAAAAAAAAAAAAAACATGGGTTATAGCCCATCGTTTTTTGAAATTTTGAAAAAAAAAATTACCTCGTTTTTCATCATTTTTGAACATGGGCTATAGCCCATACCGTACGGCATACTATAGCACGCCGTTTTTCATCATTTTTGAGGATTTGAAAAAAATGAAAAAACAAAAAAAACATGGGTTATAGCCCATCGTTTTTTGAAATTTTGAAAAAAAATAATTTCCTCGTTTTTCATCATTTTTGAACCTGGGCTATAGCCCATACCGTACGGCATACTATAGCACGCCGTTTTTCATCATTTTTGAGGATTTGAAAAAAATGAAAAAACAAAAAAAACATGGGTTATAGCCCATCGTTTTTTGAAAATTTGAAAAAAAAAAAAATCCTCGTTTTTCATCATTTTTGAACATGGGCTATAGCCCATACCGTACGGCATACTATAGCACGCCGTTTTTCATCATTTTTGAGGATTTGAAAAAAATGAAAAAAATGAAAAAAACATGGGTTATAGCCCATCGTTTTTTGAAAATTTGAAAAAAAAAGATGAACCTCGTTTTTCATCATTTTTGAACATGGGCTATAGCCCATACCGTACGGCATACTATAGCACGCCGTTTTCATCATTTTTGAGGATTTGAAAAAAAAAAAAAAAAAAAAAAAAACATGGGTTATAGCCCATAGTTTTTTGAATTTTAGATTTCTTTTTTAACCATCCCACTGAGCAATAGCCGGCTATTAGACGTGCGTCTAAAAATGGGATAAAAAAACGTCTAAAAATAGATGTCTAAAAAACGTCTAAAAATAGACGTCTAAAACACGTCTAAAAATAGACGTGTTTTAGACGTCTATTTTTAGACGATTTTTTTATCCCATTTTTAGCCGCTCGTCTAATAGCCCATACCGTACGGCATACTGTAGCACGCCGTTTTTCATCATTTTTGAGGATAAAAAACAAAACAAAACATGGGTTATAGCCCATCGTTTTTTGATTTTTTTTATTGTATAGCAGTGGCTCACAGCCTCAGCCTGATGACCTCAAAAGTCTCATATCTCCCCTGAACCATAGGCAGTTGCTTTGGCTTAGTGGTTAAGATGTTGTCCTTCAGTGCAGGTGACCTGTGTTCGATTCCTGGGTGTTACACTCTGATGAACGTGATTCTATGTTCAACTCTTGATTCTTTCAACTTTACTATCTGAAGGCTAACATACAAAAGATCGCTTCAACAGTACAAAGAGGCAGATGTTACTGAGTGATGGTGTAGTAGGGGTTATTCCGCACAGAGAGTTCATTTTCAAATCCCACTCTTCCTAAAGTTTAATGCTAGTTATTGAGCTTCATTTACTGCTATTCTAGCAGTGGCTCACAGCCTCAGCCTGATTACCTCAAAACTCTAATTGTCGTAGTGGTTAAGATGTTGGCTTTCCACGTGGGAGACCAGGGTTCGATTCCCGGCTGTTACACTATCATATAAAAGAAGACCTCAACAGCGCTAAGAAACATCTGATTAATATGATTCTGTGTTATTTAAACTTTACTAACTGAAGGCTAACGAACAAAAGATCACTTCAAAATGACCAGGAGACTTTGCCTGAGAGTGTCTGACTGATGGTGCAATGGTCTAATCATCAGGCTTTCAGTACAGACATTCCATGTTCAAGTCCTGTTCCTCCTAAAGCTCAATGCTGCAGTAATTTGAACTTTTCAAGGCTTGAATGAAAAATAAAAACTCAAAAGCACCAGGAGACATCTGCTGAATGCCCAAAGGTGCCTTGGCGTAATGGTGTGGAGCGCTTGACCCGTTGCCTCTGCTACAGGCAGTTGGCAGGTTCAAGTCCCATGTCATGACATCAAGGTGCTGGAGGACCATCGGGAGAGGGTGCTCTCTCCCCCTGTTTCCTGAGATGTAACGGTTGGGGCTTATGTCTGAAAGAACCCTGTCCAGCTAACCTTTTACCATGAAAATGTCCAATTTAACATACTCTTACCACCTCTCAGTTTGCCCTTTTCCAACTGGCCTGGAAGCCAGACATAAAAGAGGGACTTTCCAACCAAGTTTTGGCCCAGTATGCAAATACACAGACTATTCTTTCTGTCAGATGATGGGCCAAATTGCAATTTTATTTTTAAACGTTTGACCTAATTCTTATCTGTAAAATTTTAGGTGGACAGGGTTCTTTCAAACATAACCCCCAACTGCTACTTTTCAGGAAACAGGGGGAGAGAGCACCGTCTCCCGATGGTCCTCACTAGTACCTTGCATGGGACTTGAACCTGCAGGCAGGTGGTAGCAGAGGCTACCGATCAAGCACACCACACCATTGAGCTAAGGCACCTTGGGGCAATCAGCAGATGTCTCCTGGTGCTTATGAGTTTTTATTTTTTATTCTAGCCTTGAAAAGTTCAAATTACTGCAGCATTGGTTGAGTATTAGTTTTGAACCAGTAACCTTTGGATTATGAACCTCAGATTTATCTTTTGAGCCACATCGGCATGTAAGGTACAATCGGGAACTTATATTTAACCAGCAGTTTAGAATTTAGATGGACAGTGAAAATGTTCTTCAGGAGAATTGAACCCGGAATGTTCTGCTTATAAACCCCAGGTTCATCTACGGTGCCACACTGGCATGTGAGGTACAATCGGGAACTTATATTTAACCATCCGTTTAGAATTTAGATGGACAGTTCTGTTTATAAACGTCTAAAACAAGTCTAAAAATAGACGTGTTTTAGACGTCTGTTTTGAGGATATGAAAAAAAACAAAAAAAACATGGGTTATAGCCCATCGTTTTTTGAAACTTTGAAAAAAAAAAAAAAAACTCGTTTTTCATCATTTTTGAACATGGGCTATAGCCCATACCGTACGGCATACTATAGCACGCCGTTTTTCATCATTTTTGAGGATTTGAAAAAAATGAAAAAAACATGGGTTATAGCCCATCGTTTTTTGAAATTTTGAAAAAAAAAAAAAAACTCGTTTTTCATCATTTTTGAACATGGGCTATAGCCCATACCGTACGGCATACTATAGCACGCCGTTTTTCATCATTTTTGAGGATTTGAAAAAAAAAAAAAAAAAAAAAAACATGGGTTATAGCCCATCGTTTTTTGAAATTTTGAAAAAAAAAATTACCTCGTTTTTCATCATTTTTGAACATGGGCTATAGCCCATACCGTACGGCATACTATAGCACGCCGTTTTTCATCATTTTTGAGGATTTGAAAAAAATGAAAAAACAAAAAAAACATGGGTTATAGCCCATCGTTTTTTGAAATTTTGAAAAAAAAAAAATCCTCGTTTTTCATCATTTTTGAACATGGGCTATAGCCCATACCGTACGGCATACTATAGCACGCCGTTTTTCATCATTTTTGAGGATTTGAAAAAAATGAAAAAAAAAAAAAACATGGGTTATAGCCCATCGTTTTTTGAAATTTTGAAAAAAAAAATTACCTCGTTTTTCATCATTTTTGAACATGGGCTATAGCCCATACCGTACGGCATACTATAGCACGCCGTTTTTCATCATTTTTGAGGATTTGAAAAAAATGAAAAAACAAAAAAAACATGGGTTATAGCCCATCGTTTTTTGAAAATTTGAAAAAATATAATTTCCTCGTTTTTCATCATTTTTGAACATGGGCTATAGCCCATACCGTACGGCATACTATAGCACGCCGTTTTTCATCATTTTTGAGGATTTGAAAAAAATGAAAAAACAAAAAAAACATGGGTTATAGCCCATCGTTTTTTGAAAATTTGAAAAAAAATAATTTCCTCGTTTTTCATCATTTTTGAACATGGGCTATAGCCCATACCGTACGGCATACTATAGCACGCCGTTTTTCATCGTTTTTTGAAAATTTGAAAAAAAAAAAAATCCTCGTTTTTCATCATTTTTGAACATGGGCTATAGCCCATACCGTACGGCATACTATAGCACGCCGTTTTTCATCATTTTTGAGGATTTGAAAAAAATGAAAAAAATGAAAAAAACATGGGTTATAGCCCATCGTTTTTTGAAAATTTGAAAAAAAAAGATGAACCTCGTTTTTCATCATTTTTGAACATGGGCTATAGCCCATACCGTACGGCATACTATAGCACGCCGTTTTCATCATTTTTGAGGATTTGAAAAAAAAAAAAGAAAAAAAAAAAAAACATGGGTTATAGCCCATAGTTTTTTGAATTTTAGATTTCTTTTTTAACCATCCCACTGAGCAATAGCCGGCTATTAGACGTGCGTCTAAAAATGGGATAAAAAAACGTCTAAAAATAGATGTCTAAAAAACGTCTAAAAATAGACGTCTAAAACACGTCTAAAAATAGACGTGTTTTAGACGTCTATTTTTAGACGATTTTTTTATCCCATTTTTAGCCGCTCGTCTAATAGCCCATACCGTACGGCATACTGTAGCACGCCGTTTTTCATCATTTTTGAGGATAAAAAACAAAACAAAACATGGGTTATAGCCCATCGTTTTTTGATTTTTTTTATTGTATAGCAGTGGCTCACAGCCTCAGCCTGATGACCTCAAAAGTCTCATATCTCCCCTGAACCATAGGCAGTTGCTTTGGCTTAGTGGTTAAGATGTTGTCCTTCAGTGCAGGTGACCTGTGTTCGATTCCTGGGTGTTACACTCTGATGAACGTGATTCTATGTTCAACTCTTGATTCTTTCAACTTTACTATCTGAAGGCTAACATACAAAAGATCGCTTCAACAGTACAAAGAGGCAGATGTTACTGAGTGATGGTGTAGTAGGGGTTATTCCGCACAGAGAGTTCATTTTCAAATCCCACTCTTCCTAAAGTTTAATGCTAGTTATTGAGCTTCATTTACTGCTATTCTAGCAGTGGCTCACAGCCTCAGCCTGATTACCTCAAAACTCTAATTGTCGTAGTGGTTAAGATGTTGGCTTTCCACGTGGGAGACCAGGGTTCGATTCCCGGCTGTTACACTATCATATAAAAGAAGACCTCAACAGCGCTAAGAAACATCTGATTAATATGATTCTGTGTTATTTAAACTTTACTAACTGAAGGCTAACGAACAAAAGATCACTTCAAAATGACCAGGAGACTTTGCCTGAGAGTGTCTGACTGATGGTGCAATGGTCTAATCATCAGGCTTTCAGTACAGACATTCCATGTTCAAGTCCTGTTCCTCCTACAGCTCAATGCTGCAGTAATTTGAACTTTTCAAGGCTTGAATGAAAAATAAAAACTCAAAAGCACCAGGAGACATCTGCTGAATGCCCAAAGGTGCCTTGGCGTAATGGTGTGGAGCGCTTGACCCGTTGCCTCTGCTACAGGCAGTTGGCAGGTTCAAGTCCCATGTCATGACATCAAGGTGCTGGAGGACCATCGGGAGAGGGTGCTCTCTCCCCCTGTTTCCTGAGATGTAACGGTTGGGGCTTATGTCTGAAAGAACCCTGTCCAGCTAACCTTTTACCATGAAAATGTCCAATTTAACATACTCTTACCACCTCTCAGTTTGCCCTTTTCCAACTGGCCTGGAAGCCAGACATAAAAGAGGGACTTTCCAACCAAGTTTTGGCCCAGTATGCAAATACACAGACTATTCTTTCTGTCAGATGATGGGCCAAATTGCTATTTTATTTTTAAACGTTTGACCTAATTCTTATCTGTAAAATTTTAGGTGGACAGGGTTCTTTCAAACATAACCCCCAACTGCTACTTTTCAGGAAACAGGGGGAGAGAGCACCGTCTCCCGATGGTCCTCACTAGTACCTTGCATGGGACTTGAACCTGCAGGCAGGTGGTAGCAGAGGCTACCGATCAAGCACACCACACCATTGAGCTAAGGCACCTTGGGGCAATCAGCAGATGTCTCCTGGTGCTTATGAGTTTTTATTTTTTATTCTAGCCTTGAAAAGTTCAAATTACTGCAGCATTGGTTGAGTATTAGTTTTGAACCAGTAACCTTTGGATTATGAACCTCAGATTTATCTTTTGAGCCACATCGGCATGTAAGGTACAATCGGGAACTTATATTTAACCAGCCGTTTAGAATTTAGATGGACAGTGAAAATGTTCTTCAGGAGAATTGAACCCGGAATGTTCTGCTTATAAACCCCAGGTTCATCTACGGTGCCACACTGGCATGTGAGGTACAATCGGGAACTTATATTTAACCATCCGTTTAGAATTTAGATGGACAGTTCTGTTTATAAACGTCTAAAACAAGTCTAAAAATAGACGTGTTTTAGACGTCTGTTTTGAGGATATGAAAAAAAACAAAAAAAACATGGGTTATAGCCCATCGTTTTTTGAAACTTTGAAAAAAAAAAAAAAACTCGTTTTTCATCATTTTTGAACATGGGCTATAGCCCATACCGTACGGCATACTATAGCACGCCGTTTTTCATCATTTTTGAGGATTTGAAAAAAATGAAAAAAACATGGGTTATAGCCCATCGTTTTTTGAAATTTTGAAAAGAAAAAAAAAAAACTCGTTTTTCATCATTTTTGAACATGGGCTATAGCCCATACCGTACGGCATACTATAGCACGCCGTTTTTCATCATTTTTGAGGATTTGAAAAAAAATGCAAAAAAAAAAAAACATGGGTTATAGCCCATCGTTTTTTGAAATTTGAAAAAAAAAATTACCTCGTTTTTCATCATTTTTGAACATGGGCTATAGCCCATACCGTACGGCATACTATAGCACGCCGTTTTTCATCATTTTTGAGGATTTGAAAAAAATGAAAAAACAAAAAAAACATGGGTTATAGCCCATCGTTTTTTGAAATTTTGAAACAAAATAATTTCCTAGTTTTTCATCATTTTTGAACATGGGCTATAGCCCATACCGTACGGCATACTATAGCACGCCGTTTTTCATCATTTTTGAGGATTTGAAAAAAATGAAAAAACAAAAAAACATGGGTTATAGCCCATCGTTTTTTGAAATTTTGAAAAAAAAGAATTTCCTCGTTTTTCATCATTTTTGAACATGGGCTATAGCCCATACCGTACGGCATACTATAGCACGCCGTTTTTCATCATTTTTGAGGATTTGAAAAAAATGAAAAAAAAAAAAAACATGGGTTATAGCCCATCGTTTTTTGAAATTTTGAAAAAAATAATTACCTCGTTTTTCATCATTTTTGAACATGGGCTATAGCCCATACCGTACGGCATACTATAGCACGCCGTTTTTCATCATTTTTGAGGATTTGAAAAAAATGAAAAAACAAAAAAAACATGGGTTATAGCCCATCGTTTTTTGAAATTTTGAAAAAAAATAATTTCCTCGTTTTTCATCATTTTTGAACATGGGCTATAGCCCATACCGTACGGCATACTATAGCACGCCGTTTTTCATCATTTTTGAGGATTTGAAAAAAATGAAAAAACAAAAAAAACATGGGTTATAGCCCATCGTTTTTTGAAAATTTGAAAAAAAATAATTTCCTCGTTTTTCATCATTTTTGAACATGGGCTATAGCCCATACCGTACGGCATACTATAGCACGCCGTTTTTCATCATTTTTGAGGATTTGAAAAAAATGAAAAAAATGAAAAAAACATGGGTTATAGCCCATCGTTTTTTGAAAATTTGAAAAAAAAAGATGAACCTCGTTTTTCATCATTTTTGAACATGGGCTATAGCCCATACCGTACGGCATACTATAGCACGCCGTTTTCATCATTTTTGAGGATTTGAAAAAAAAACAAAAAACAAAAACAAACATGGGTTATAGCCCATAGTTTTTTGAATTTTAGATTTCTTTTTTAACCATCCCACTGAGCAATAGCCGGCTATTAGACGTGCGTCTAAAAATGGGATAAAAAAACGTCTAAAAATAGATGTCTAAAAAACGTCTAAAAATAGACGTCTAAAACACGTCTAAAAATAGACGTGTTTTAGACGTCTATTTTTAGACGATTTTTTTATCCCATTTTTAGCCGCTCGTCTAATAGCCCATACCGTACGGCATACTGTAGCACGCCGTTTTTCATCATTTTTGAGGATAAAAAACAAAATAAAACATGGGTTATAGCCCATCGTTTTTTGATTTTTTTTATTGTATAGCAGTGGCTCACAGCCTCAGCCTGATGACCTCAAAAGTCTCATATCTCCCCTGAACCATAGGCAGTTGCTTTGGCTTAGTGGTTAAGATGTTGTCCTTCAGTGCAGGTGACCTGTGTTCGATTCCTGGGTGTTACACTCTGATGAACGTGATTCTATGTTCAACTCTTGATTCTTTCAACTTTACTATCTGAAGGCTAACATACAAAAGATCGCTTCAACAGTACAAAGAGGCAGATGTTACTGAGTGATGGTGTAGTAGGGGTTATTCCGCACAGAGAGTTCATTTTCAAATCCCACTCTTCCTAAAGTTTAATGCTAGTTATTGAGCTTCATTTACTGCTATTCTAGCAGTGGCTCACAGCCTCAGCCTGATTACCTCAAAACTCTAATTGTCGTAGTGGTTAAGATGTTGGCTTTCCACGTGGGAGACCAGGGTTCGATTCCCGGCTGTTACACTATCATATAAAAGAAGACCTCAACAGTGCTAAGAAACATCTGATTAATATGATTCTGTGTTATTTAAACATTACTAACTGAAGGCTAACGAACAAAAGATCACTTCAAAATGACCAGGAGACTTTGCCTGAGAGTGTCTGACTGATGGTGCAATGGTCTAATCATCAGGCTTTCAGTACAGACATTCCATGTTCAAGTCCTGTTCCTCCTACAGCTCAATGCTGCAGTAATTTGAACTTTTCAAGGCTTGAATGAAAAATAAAAACTCAAAAGCACCAGGAGACATCTGCTGAATGCCCAAAGGTGCCTTGGCGTAATGGTGTGGAGCGCTTGACCCGTTGCCTCTGCTACAGGCAGTTGGCAGGTTCAAGTCCCATGTCATGACATCAAGGTGCTGGAGGACCATCGGGAGAGGGTGCTCTCTCCCCCTGTTTCCTGAGATGTAACGGTTGGGGCTTATGTCTGAAAGAACCCTGTCCAGCTAAACTTTTACCATGAAAATGTCCAATTTAACATACTCTTACCACCTCTCAGTTTGCCCTTTTCCAACTGGCCTGGAAGCCAGACATAAAAGAGGGACTTTCCAACCAAGTTTTGGCCCAGTATGCAAATACACAGACTATTCTTTCTGTCAGATGATGGGCCAAATTGCTATTTTATTTTTAAACGTTTGACCTAATTCTTATCTGTAAAATTTTAGGTGGACAGGGTTCTTTCAAACATAACCCCCAACTGCTACTTTTCAGGAAACAGGGGGAGAGAGCACCGTCTCCCGATGGTCCTCACTAGTACCTTGCATGGGACTTGAACCTGCAGGCAGGTGGTAGCAGAGGCTACCGATCAAGCACACCACACCATTGAGCTAAGGCACCTTGGGGCAATCAGCAGATGTCTCCTGGTGCTTATGAGTTTTTATTTTTTATTCTAGCCTTGAAAAGTTCAAATTACTGCAGCATTGGTTGAGTATTAGTTTTGAACCAGTAACCTTTGGATTATGAACCTCAGATTTATCTTTTGAGCCACATCGGCATGTAAGGTACAATCGGGAACTTATATTTAACCAGCCGTTTAGAATTTAGATGGACAGTGAAAATGTTCTTCAGGAGAATTGAACCCGGAATGTTCTGCTTATAAACCCCAGGTTCATCTACGGTGCCACACTGGCATGTGAGGTACAATCGGGAACTTATATTTAACCATCCGTTTAGAATTTAGATGGACAGTTCTGTTTATAAACGTCTAAAACAAGTCTAAAAATAGACGTGTTTTAGACGTCTGTTTTGAGGATATGAAAAAAAACAAAAAAAACATGGGTTATAGCCCATCGTTTTTTGAAACTTTGAAAAAAAAAAAAAAACTAGTTTTTCATCATTTTTGAACATGGGCTATAGCCCATACCGTACGGCATACTATAGCACGCCGTTTTTCATCATTTTTGAGGATTTGAAAAAAATGAAAAAAACATGGGTTATAGCCCATCGTTTTTGGAAATTTTGAAAAAAAAAAAAAAACTTGTTTTTCATCATTTTTGAACATGGGCTATAGCCCATACCGTACGGCATACTATAGCACGCCGTTTTTCATCATTTTTGAGGATTTGAAAAAAATGAAAAAAAAAAAAACATGGGTTATAGCCCATCGTTTTTTTAAATTTTGAAAAAAAAAAATTACCTCGTTTTTCATCATTTTTGAACATGGGCTATAGCCCATACCGTACGGCATACTATAGCACGCCGTTTTTCATCATTTTTGAGGATTTGAAAAAAATGAAAAAACAAAAAAAACATGGGTTATAGCCCATCGTTTTTTGAAATTTTGAAAAAAAATAATTTCCTCGTTTTTCATCATTTTTGAACATGGGCTATAGCCCATACCGTACGGCATACTATAGCACGCCGTTTTTCATCATTTTTGAGGATTTGAAAAAAAAAAAAAAAAAAAAAAACATGGGTTATAGCCCATCGTTTTTTGAAAATTTGAAAAAAAAAATTACCTCGTTTTTCATCATTTTTGAACATGGGCTATAGCCCATACCGTACGGCATACTATAGCACGCCGTTTTTCATCATTTTTGAGGATTTGAAAAAAATGAAAAAACAAAAAAACATGGGTTATAGCCCATCGTTTTTTGAAATTTTGAAAAAAAAAAATTTCCTCGTTTTTCATCATTTTTGAACATGGGCTATAGCCCATACCGTACGGCATACTATAGCACGCCGTTTTTCATCATTTTTGAGGATTTGAAAAAAATGAAAAAACAAAAAAACATGGGTTATAGCCCATCGTTTTTTGAAAATTTGAAAAAAAAAGATGAACCTCGTTTTTCATCATTTTTGAACATGGGCTATAGCCCATACCGTACGGCATACTATAGCACGCCGTTTTCATCATTTTTGAGGATTTGAAAAAAAAAAAAAAAAAAAAAAAAAACATGGGTTATAGCCCATAGTTTTTTGAATTTTAGATTTCTTTTTTAACCATCCCACTGAGCAATAGCCGGCTATTAGACGTGCGTCTAAAAATGGGATAAAAAAACGTCTAAAAATAGATGTCTAAAAAACGTCTAAAAATAGACGTCTAAAACACGTCTAAAAATAGACGTGTTTTAGACGTCTATTTTTAGACGATTTTTTTATCCCATTTTTAGCCGCTCGTCTAATAGCCCATACCGTACGGCATACTGTAGCACGCCGTTTTTCATCATTTTTGAGGATAAAAAACAAAACAAAACATGGGTTATAGCCCATCGTTTTTTGATTTTTTTTATTGTATAGCAGTGGCTCACAGCCTCAGCCTGATGACCTCAAAAGTCTCATATCTCCCCTGAACCATAGGCAGTTGCTTTGGCTTAGTGGTTAAGATGTTGTCCTTCAGTGCAGGTGACCTGTGTTCGATTCCTGGGTGTTACACTCTGATGAACGTGATTCTATGTTCAACTCTTGATTCTTTCAACTTTACTATCTGAAGGCTAACATACAAAAGATCGCTTCAACAGTACAAAGAGGCAGATGTTACTGAGTGATGGTGTAGTAGGGGTTATTCCGCACAGAGAGTTCATT
Organism: Protomyctophum parallelum; assembly: GCF_964188405.1. Classification (NCBI taxonomy): domain Eukaryota; kingdom Metazoa; phylum Chordata; class Actinopteri; order Myctophiformes; family Myctophidae; genus Protomyctophum; species Protomyctophum parallelum. The sequence goes on along the minus strand of NC_139706.1, from coordinate 12,644,930 downwards.
TTCAAATCCCACTCTTCCTAAAGTTTAATGCTAGTTATTGAGCTTCATTTACTGCTATTCTAGCAGTGGCTCACAGCCTCAGCCTGATTACCTCAAAACTCTAATTGTCGTAGTGGTTAAGATGTTGGCTTTCCACGTGGGAGACCAGGGTTCGATTCCCGGCTGTTACACTATCATATAAAAGAAGACCTCAACAGCGCTAAGAAACATCTGATTAATATGATTCTGTGTTATTTAAACTTTACTAACTGAAGGCTAACGAACAAAAGATCACTTCAAAATGACCAGGAGACTTTGCCTGAGAGTGTCTGACTGATGGTGCAATGGTCTAATCATCAGGCTTTCAGTACAGACATTCCATGTTCAAGTCCTGTTCCTCCTACAGCTCAATGCTGCAGTAATTTGAACTTTTCAAGGCTTGAATGAAAAATAAAAACTCAAAAGCACCAGGAGACATCTGCTGAATGCCCAAAGGTGCCTTGGCGTAATGGTGTGGAGCGCTTGACCCGTTGCCTCTGCTACAGGCAGTTGGCAGGTTCAAGTCCCATGTCATGACATCAAGGTGCTGGAGGACCATCGGGAGAGGGTGCTCTCTCCCCCTGTTTCCTGAGATGTAACGGTTGGGGCTTATGTCTGAAAGAACCCTGTCCAGCTAACCTTTTACCATGAAAATGTCCAATTTAACATACTCTTACCACCTCTCAGTTTGCCCTTTTCCAACTGGCCTGGAAGCCAGACATAAAAGAGGGACTTTCCAACCAAGTTTTGGCCCAGTATGCAAATACACAGACTATTCTTTCTGTCAGATGATGGGCCAAATTGCTATTTTATTTTTAAACGTTTGACCTAATTCTTATCTGTAAAATTTTAGGTGGACAGGGTTCTTTCAAACATAACCCCCAACTGCTACTTTTCAGGAAACAGGGGGAGAGAGCACCGTCTCCCGATGGTCCTCACTAGTACCTTGCATGGGACTTGAACCTGCAGGCAGGTGGTAGCAGAGGCTACCGATCAAGCACACCACACCATTGAGCTAAGGCACCTTGGGGCAATCAGCAGATGTCTCCTGGTGCTTATGAGTTTTTATTTTTTATTCTAGCCTTGAAAAGTTCAAATTACTGCAGCATTGGTTGAGTATTAGTTTTGAACCAGTAACCTTTGGATTATGAACCTCAGATTTATCTTTTGAGCCACATCGGCATGTAAGGTACAATCGGGAACTTATATTTAACCAGCCGTTTAGAATTTAGATGGACAGTGAAAATGTTCTTCAGGAGAATTGAACCCGGAATGTTCTGCTTATAAACCCCAGGTTCATCTACGGTGCCACACTGGCATGTGAGGTACAATCGGGAACTTATATTTAACCATCCGTTTAGAATTTAGATGGACAGTTCTGTTTATAAACGTCTAAAACAAGTCTAAAAATAGACGTGTTTTAGACGTCTGTTTTGAGGATATGAAAAAAAACAAAAAAAACATGGGTTATAGCCCATCGTTTTTTGAAACTTTGAAAAAAAAAAAAAAACACGTTTTTCATCATTTTTGAACATGGGCTATAGCCCATACCGTACGGCATACTATAGCACGCCGTTTTTCATCATTTTTGAGGATTTGAAAAAAATGAAAAAAACATGGGTTATAGCCCATCGTTTTTTGAAATTTTGAAAAAAAAAAAAAAAACTCGTTTTTCATCATTTTTGAACATGGGCTATAGCCCATACCGTACGGCATACTATAGCACGCCGTTTTTCATCATTTTTGAGGATTTGAAAAAAATGAAAAAAAAAAAAAACATGGGTTATAGCCCATCGTTTTTTGAAATTTTGAAAAAAAAAATTACCTCGTTTTTCATCATTTTTGAACATGGGCTATAGCCCATACCGTACGGCATACTATAGCACGCCGTTTTTCATCATTTTTGAGGATTTGAAAAAAATGAAAAAACAAAAAAAACATGGGTTATAGCCCATCGTTTTTTGAAATTTTGAAAAAAAATAATTTCCTCGTTTTTCATCATTTTTTAACATGGGCTATAGCCCATACCGTACGGCATACTATAGCACGCCGCTTTTCATCATTTTTGAGGATTTGAAAAAAATGAAAAAAACATGGGTTATAGCCCATCGTTTTTTGAAATTTTGAAAAAAAAAAAAAAAACTCGTTTTTCATCATTTTTGAACATGGGCTATAGCCCATACCGTACGGCATACTATAGCACGCCGTTTTTCATCATTTTTGAGGATTTGAAAAAAATTAAAAAAAAAAAAACATGGGTTATAGCCCATCGTTTTTTGAAATTTTGAAAAAAAAAATTACCTCGTTTTTCATCATTTTTGAACATGGGCTATAGCCCATACCGTACGGCATACTATAGCACGCCGTTTTTCATCATTTTTGAGGATTTGAAAAAAATGAAAAAACAAAAAAAACATGGGTTATAGCCCATCGTTTTTTGAAATTTTGAAACAAAATAATTTCCTAGTTTTTCATCATTTTTGAACATGGGCTATAGCCCATACCGTACGGCATACTATAGCACGCCGTTTTTCATCATTTTTGAGGATTTGAAAAAAATGAAAAAAAAAAAAAAACATGGGTTATAGCCCATCGTTTTTTGAAATTTTGAAAAAAAAAAATCCTCGTTTTTCATCATTTTTGAACATGGGCTATAGCCCATACCGTACGGCATACTATAGCACGCCGTTTTTCATCATTTTTGAGGATTTGAAAAAAAGTGAAAAAACAAAAAAAACATGGGTTATAGCCCATCGTTTTTTGAAATTTTGAAACAAAATAATTTCCGCGTTTTTCATCATTTTTGAACATGGGCTATAGCCCATACCGTACGGCATACTATAGCACGCCGTTTTTCATCATTTTTGAGGATTTGAAAAAAATGAAAAAAAAAAAAAAACATGGGTTATAGCCCATCGTTTTTTGAAATTTTGAAAAAAAAAAATCCTCGTTTTTCATCATTTTTGAACATGGGCTATAGCCCATACCGTACGGCATACTATAGCACGCCGTTTTTCATCATTTTTGAGGATTTGAAAAAAAGTGAAAAAACAAAAAAAACATGGGTTATAGCCCATCGTTTTTTGAAAATTTGAAAAAAAATAATTTCCGCGTTTTTCATCATTTTTGAACATGGGCTATAGCCCATACCGTACGGCATACTATAGCACGCCGTTTTTCATCATTTTTGAGGATTTGAAAAAAATGAAAAAAAAAAAAAACATGGGTTATAGCCCATCGTTTTTTGAAATTTTGAAAAAAAAAATTACCTCGTTTTTCATCATTTTTGAACATGGGCTATAGCCCATACCGTACGGCATACTATAGCACGCCGTTTTTCATCATTTTTGAGGATTTGAAAAAAATGAAAAAACAAAAAAAACATGGGTTATAGCCCATCGTTTTTTGAAATTTTGAAAAAAAAATAATTTCCTCGTTTTTCATCATTTTTGAACATGGGCTATAGCCCATACCGTACGGCATACTATAGCACGCCGTTTTTCATCATTTTTGAGGATTTGAAAAAAATGAAAAAACAAAAAAAACATGGGTTATAGCCCATCGTTTTTTTTAAATTTGAAAAAAAATAATTTCCTCGTTTTTCATCATTTTTGAACATGGGCTATAGCCCATACCGTACGGCATACTATAGCACGCCGTTTTTCATCATTTTTGAGGATTTGAAAAAAATGAAAAAAACATGGGTTATAGCCCATCGTTTTTTGAAAATTTGAAAAAAAAAGATGAACCTCGTTTTTCATCATTTTTGAACATGGGCTATAGCCCATACCGTACGGCATACTATAGCACGCCGTTTTCATCATTTTTGAGGATTTGAAAAAAAAAACAAAAAAACAAAAAAACATGGGTTATAGCCCATAGTTTTTTGAATTTTAGATTTCTTTTTTAACCATCCCACTGAGCAATAGCCGGCTATTAGACGTGCGTCTAAAAATGGGATAAAAAAACGTCTAAAAATAGACGTCTAAAACACGTCTAAAAATAGACGTGTTTTAGACGTCTATTTTTAGACGATTTTTTTATCCAATTTTTTGCCGCTCGTCTAATAGCCCATACCGTACGGCATACTGTAGCACGCCGTTTTTCATAATTTTTGAGGATAAAAAACAAAACAAAACATGGGTTATAGCCCATCGTTTTTTAATTTTTTTTATTGTATAGCAGTGGCTCACAGCCTCAGCCTGATGACCTCAAAAGTCTCATATCTCCCCTGAACCATAGGCAGTTGCTTTGGCTTAGTGGTTAAGATGTTCGATTCCTGGGTGTTACACTCTGATGAACGTGATTCTATGTTCAACTCTTGATTCTTTCAACTTTACTATCTGAAGGCTAACATACAAAAGATCGCTTCAACAGTACAAAGAGGCAGATGTTACTGAGTGATGGTGTAGTAGGGGTTATTCCGCACAGAGAGTTCATTTTCAAATCCCACTCTTCCTAAAGTTTAATGCTAGTTATTGAGCTTCATTTACTGCTATTCTAGCAGTGGCTCACAGCCTCAGCCTGATTACCTCAAAACTCTAATTGTCGTAGTGGTTAAGATGTTGGCTTTCCACGTGGGAGACCAGGGTTCGATTCCCGGCTGTTACACTATCATATAAAAGAAGACCTCAACAGTGCTAAGAAACATCTGATTAATATGATTCTGTGTTATTTAAACTTTACTAACTGAAGGCTAACGAACAAAAGATCACTTCAAAATGACCAGGAGACTTTGCCTGAGAGTGTCTGACTGATGGTGCAATGGTCTAATCATCAGGCTTTCAGTACAGACATTCCATGTTCAAGTCCTGTTCCTCCTAAAGCTCAATGCTGCAGTAATTTGAACTTTTCAAGGCTTGAATGAAAAATAAAAACTCAAAAGCACCAGGAGACATCTGCTGAATGCCCAAAGGTGCCTTGGCGTAATGGTGTGGAGCGCTTGACCCGTTGCCTCTGCTACAGGCAGTTGGCAGGTTCAAGTCCCATGTCATGACATCAAGGTGCTGGAGGACCATCGGGAGAGGGTGCTCTCTCCCCCTGTTTCCTGAGATGTAACGGTTGGGGCTTATGTCTGAAAGAACCCTGTCCAGCTAACCTTTTACCATGAAAATGTCCAATTTAACATACTCTTACCACCTCTCAGTTTGCCCTTTTCCAACTGGCCTGGAAGCCAGACATAAAAGAGGGACTTTCCAACCAAGTTTTGGCCCAGTATGCAAATACACAGACTATTCTTTCTGTCAGATGATGGGCCAAATTGCAATTTTATTTTTAAACATTTGACCTAATTCTTATCTGTAAAATTTTAGGTGGACAGGGTTCTTTCAAACATAACCCCCAACTGCTACTTTTCAGGAAACAGGGGGAGAGAGCACCGTCTCCCGATGGTCCTCACTAGTACCTTGCATGGGACTTGAACCTGCAGGCAGGTGGTAGCAGAGGCTACCGATCAAGCACACCACACCATTGAGCTAAGGCACCTTGGGGCAATCAGCAGATGTCTCCTGGTGCTTATGAGTTTTTATTTTTTATTCTAGCCTTGAAAAGTTCAAATTACTGCAGCATTGGTTGAGTATTAGTTTTGAACCAGTAACCTTTGGATTATGAACCTCAGATTTATCTTTTGAGCCACATCGGCATGTAAGGTACAATCGGGAACTTATATTTAACCAGCCGTTTAGAATTTAGATGGACAGTGAAAATGTTCTTCAGGAGAATTGAACACGGAATGTTCTGCTTATAAACCCCAGGTTCATCTACGGTGCCACACTGGCATGTGAGGTACAATCGGGAACTTATATTTAACCATCCGTTTAGAATTTAGATGGACAGTTCTGTTTATAAACGTCTAAAACAAGTCTAAAAATAGACGTGTTTTAGACGTCTGTTTTGAGGATATGAAAAAAAACAAAAAAAACATGGGTTATAGCCCATCGTTTTTTGAAACTTTGAAAAAAAAAAAAAAACTAGTTTTTCATCATTTTTGAACATGGGCTATAGCCCATACCGTACGGCATACTATAGCACGCCGTTTTTCATCATTTTTGAGGATTTGAAAAAAATGAAAAAAACATGGGTTATAGCCCATCGTTTTTGGAAATTTTGAAAAAAAAAAAAAAAACTTGTTTTTCATCATTTTTGAACATGGGCTATAGCCCATACCGTACGGCATACTATAGCACGCCGTTTTTCATCATTTTTGAGGATTTGAAAAAAATGAAAAAAAAAAAAACATGGGTTATAGCCCATCGTTTTTTTAAATTTTGAAAAAAAAAAATTACCTCGTTTTTCATCATTTTTGAACATGGGCTATAGCCCATACCGTACGGCATACTATAGCACGCCGTTTTTCATCATTTTTGAGGATTTGAAAAAAATGAAAAAACAAAAAAAACATGGGTTATAGCCCATCGTTTTTTGAAATTTTGAAAAAAAATAATTTCCTCGTTTTTCATCATTTTTGAACATGGGCTATAGCCCATACCGTACGGCATACTATAGCACGCCGTTTTTCATCATTTTTGAGGATTTGAAAAAAATGAAAAAAAAAAAAAACATGGGTTATAGCCCATCGTTTTTTGAAAATTTGAAAAAAAAAATTACCTCGTTTTTCATCATTTTTGAACATGGGCTATAGCCCATACCGTACGGCATACTATAGCACGCCGTTTTTCATCATTTTTGAGGATTTGAAAAAAATGAAAAAACAAAAAAACATGGGTTATAGCCCATCGTTTTTTGAAATTTTGAAAAAAAAAAAATTCCTCGTTTTTCATCATTTTTGAACATGGGCTATAGCCCATACCGTACGGCATACTATAGCACGCCGTTTTTCATCATTTTTGAGGATTTGAAAAAAATGAAAAAACAAAAAAACATGGGTTATAGCCCATCGTTTTTTGAAAATTTGAAAAAAAAAAATTCCTCGTTTTTCATCATTTTTGAACATGGGCTATAGCCCATACCGTACGGCATACTATAGCACGCCGTTTTTCATCATTTTTGAGGATTTGAAAAAAATGAAAAAAATGAAAAAAACATGGGTTATAGCCCATCGTTTTTTGAAAATTTGAAAAAAAAAGATGAACCTCGTTTTTCATCATTTTTGAACATGGGCTATAGCCCATACCGTACGGCATACTATAGCACGCCGTTTTCATCATTTTTGAGGATTTGAAAAAAAAAAAAAAAAAAAAAAAAAACATGGGTTATAGCCCATAGTTTTTTGAATTTTAGATTTCTTTTTTAACCATCCCACTGAGCAATAGCCGGCTATTAGACGTGCGTCTAAAAATGGGATAAAAAAACGTCTAAAAATAGATGTCTAAAAAACGTCTAAAAATAGACGTCTAAAACACGTCTAAAAATAGACGTGTTTTAGACGTCTATTTTTAGACGATTTTTTTATCCCATTTTTAGCCGCTCGTCTAATAGCCCATACCGTACGGCATACTGTAGCACGCCGTTTTTCATCATTTTTGAGGATAAAAAACAAAACAAAACATGGGTTATAGCCCATCGTTTTTTGATTTTTTTTATTGTATAGCAGTGGCTCACAGCCTCAGCCTGATGACCTCAAAAGTCTCATATCTCCCCTGAACCATAGGCAGTTGCTTTGGCTTAGTGGTTAAGATGTTGTCCTTCAGTGCAGGTGACCTGTGTTCGATTCCTGGGTGTTACACTCTGATGAACGTGATTCTATGTTCAACTCTTGATTCTTTCAACTTTACTATCTGAAGGCTAACATACAAAAGATCGCTTCAACAGTACAAAGAGGCAGATGTTACTGAGTGATGGTGTAGTAGGGGTTATTCCGCACAGAGAGTTCATTTTCAAATCCCACTCTTCCTAAAGTTTAATGCTAGTTATTGAGCTTCATTTACTGCTATTCTAGCAGTGGCTCACAGCCTCAGCCTGATTACCTCAAAACTCTAATTGTCGTAGTGGTTAAGATGTTGGCTTTCCACGTGGGAGACCAGGGTTCGATTCCCGGCTGTTACACTATCATATAAAAGAAGACCTCAACAGCGCTAAGAAACATCTGATTAATATGATTCTGTGTTATTTAAACTTTACTAACTGAAGGCTAACGAACAAAAGATCACTTCAAAATGACCAGGAGACTTTGCCTGAGAGTGTCTGACTGATGGTGCAATGGTCTAATCATCAGGCTTTCAGTACAGACATTCCATGTTCAAGTCCTGTTCCTCCTACAGCTCAATGCTGCAGTAATTTGAACTTTTCAAGGCTTGAATGAAAAATAAAAACTCAAAAGCACCAGGAGACATCTGCTGAATGCCCAAAGGTGCCTTGGCGTAATGGTGTGGAGCGCTTGACCCGTTGCCTCTGCTACAGGCAGTTGGCAGGTTCAAGTCCCATGTCATGACATCAAGGTGCTGGAGGACCATCGGGAGAGGGTGCTCTCTCCCCCTGTTTCCTGAGATGTAACGGTTGGGGCTTATGTCTGAAAGAACCCTGTCCAGCTAACCTTTTACCATGAAAATGTCCAATTTAACATACTCTTACCACCTCTCAGTTTGCCCTTTTCCAACTGGCCTGGAAGCCAGACATAAAAGAGGGACTTTCCAACCAAGTTTTGGCCCAGTATGCAAATACACAGACTATTCTTTCTGTCAGATGATGGGCCAAATTGCTATTTTATTTTTAAACGTTTGACCTAATTCTTATCTGTAAAATTTTAGGTGGACAGGGTTCTTTCAAACATAACCCCCAACTGCTACTTTTCAGGAAACAGGGGGAGAGAGCACCGTCTCCCGATGGTCCTCACTAGTACCTTGCATGGGACTTGAACCTGCAGGCAGGTGGTAGCAGAGGCTACCGATCAAGCACACCACACCATTGAGCTAAGGCACCTTGGGGCAATCAGCAGATGTCTCCTGGTGCTTATGAGTTTTTATTTTTTATTCTAGCCTTGAAAAGTTCAAATTACTGCAGCATTGGTTGAGTATTAGTTTTGAACCAGTAACCTTTGGATTATGAACCTCAGATTTATCTTTTGAGCCACATCGGCATGTAAGGTACAATCGGGAACTTATATTTAACCAGCCGTTTAGAATTTAGATGGACAGTGAAAATGTTCTTCAGGAGAATTGAACCCGGAATGTTCTGCTTATAAACCCCAGGTTCATCTACGGTGCCACACTGGCATGTGAGGTACAATCGGGAACTTATATTTAACCATCCGTTTAGAATTTAGATGGACAGTTCTGTTTATAAACGTCTAAAACAAGTCTAAAAATAGACGTGTTTTAGACGTCTGTTTTGAGGATATGAAAAAAAACAAAAAAAACATGGGTTATAGCCCATCGTTTTTTGAAACTTTGAAAAAAAAAAAAAAACACGTTTTTCATCATTTTTGAACATGGGCTATAGCCCATACCGTACGGCATACTATAGCACGCCGTTTTTCATCATTTTTGAGGATTTGAAAAAAATGAAAAAAACATGGGTTATAGCCCATCGTTTTTTGAAATTTTGAAAAAAAAAAAAAAAACTCGTTTTTCATCATTTTTGAACATGGGCTATAGCCCATACCGTACGGCATACTATAGCACGCCGTTTTTCATCATTTTTGAGGATTTGAAAAAAATGAAAAAAAAAAAAAACATGGGTTATAGCCCATCGTTTTTTGAAATTTTGAAAAAAAAAATTACCTCGTTTTTCATCATTTTTGAACATGGGCTATAGCCCATACCGTACGGCATACTATAGCACGCCGTTTTTCATCATTTTTGAGGATTTGAAAAAAATGAAAAAACAAAAAAAACATGGGTTATAGCCCATCGTTTTTTGAAATTTTGAAAAAAAATAATTTCCTCGTTTTTCATCATTTTTTAACATGGGCTATAGCCCATACCGTACGGCATACTATAGCACGCCGCTTTTCATCATTTTTGAGGATTTGAAAAAAATGAAAAAAACATGGGTTATAGCCCATCGTTTTTTGAAATTTTGAAAAAAAAAAAAAAAACTCGTTTTTCATCATTTTTGAACATGGGCTATAGCCCATACCGTACGGCATACTATAGCACGCCGTTTTTCATCATTTTTGAGGATTTGAAAAAAATTAAAAAAAAAAAAACATGGGTTATAGCCCATCGTTTTTTGAAATTTTGAAAAAAAAAATTACCTCGTTTTTCATCATTTTTGAACATGGGCTATAGCCCATACCGTACGGCATACTATAGCACGCCGTTTTTCATCATTTTTGAGGATTTGAAAAAAATGAAAAAACAAAAAAAACATGGGTTATAGCCCATCGTTTTTTGAAATTTTGAAACAAAATAATTTCCTAGTTTTTCATCATTTTTGAACATGGGCTATAGCCCATACCGTACGGCATACTATAGCACGCCGTTTTTCATCATTTTTGAGGATTTGAAAAAAATGAAAAAAAAAAAAAAACATGGGTTATAGCCCATCGTTTTTTGAAATTTTGGAAAAAAAAAATCCTCGTTTTTCATCATTTTTGAACATGGGCTATAGCCCATACCGTACGGCATACTATAGCACGCCGTTTTTCATCATTTTTGAGGATTTGAAAAAAAGTGAAAAAACAAAAAAAACATGGGTTATAGCCCATCGTTTTTTGAAAATTTGAAAAAAAATAATTTCCGCGTTTTTCATCATTTTTGAACATGGGCTATAGCCCATACCGTACGGCATACTATAGCACGCCGTTTTTCATCATTTTTGAGGATTTGAAAAAAATGAAAAAAAAAAAAAACATGGGTTATAGCCCATCGTTTTTTGAAATTTTGAAAAAAAAAATTACCTCGTTTTTCATCATTTTTGAACATGGGCTATAGCCCATACCGTACGGCATACTATAGCACGCCGTTTTTCATCATTTTTGAGGATTTGAAAAAAATGAAAAAACAAAAAAAACATGGGTTATAGCCCATCGTTTTTTGAAATTTTGAAAAAAAAATAATTTCCTCGTTTTTCATCATTTTTGAACATGGGCTATAGCCCATACCGTACGGCATACTATAGCACGCCGTTTTTCATCATTTTTGAGGATTTGAAAAAAATGAAAAAACAAAAAAAACATGGGTTATAGCCCATCGTTTTTTTAAAATTTGAAAAAAAATAATTTCCTCGTTTTTCATCATTTTTGAACATGGGCTATAGCCCATACCGTACGGCATACTATAGCACGCCGTTTTTCATCATTTTTGAGGATTTGAAAAAAATGAAAAAAACATGGGTTATAGCCCATCGTTTTTTGAAAATTTGAAAAAAAAAGATGAACCTCGTTTTTCATCATTTTTGAACATGGGCTATAGCCCATACCGTACGGCATACTATAGCACGCCGTTTTCATCATTTTTGAGGATTTGAAAAAAAAAACAAAAAAACAAAAAAACATGGGTTATAGCCCATAGTTTTTTGAATTTTAGATTTCTTTTTTAACCATCCCACTGAGCAATAGCCGGCTATTAGACGTGCGTCTAAAAATGGGATAAAAAAACGTCTAAAAATAGACGTCTAAAACACGTCTAAAAATAGACGTGTTTTAGACGTCTATTTTTAGACGATTTTTTTATCCAATTTTTTGCCGCTCGTCTAATAGCCCATACCGTACGGCATACTGTAGCACGCCGTTTTTCATAATTTTTGAGGATAAAAAACAAAACAAAACATGGGTTATAGCCCATCGTTTTTTAATTTTTTTTATTGTATAGCAGTGGCTCACAGCCTCAGCCTGATGACCTCAAAAGTCTCATATCTCCCCTGAACCATAGGCAGTTGCTTTGGCTTAGTGGTTAAGATGTTCGATTCCTGGGTGTTACACTCTGATGAACGTGATTCTATGTTCAACTCTTGATTCTTTCAACTTTACTATCTGAAGGCTAACATACAAAAGATCGCTTCAACAGTACAAAGAGGCAGATGTTACTGAGTGATGGTGTAGTAGGGGTTATTCCGCACAGAGAGTTCATTTTCAAATCCCACTCTTCCTAAAGTTTAATGCTAGTTATTGAGCTTCATTTACTGCTATTCTAGCAGTGGCTCACAGCCTCAGCCTGATTACCTCAAAACTCTAATTGTCGTAGTGGTTAAGATGTTGGCTTTCCACGTGGGAGACCAGGGTTCGATTCCCGGCTGTTACACTATCATATAAAAGAAGACCTCAACAGTGCTAAGAAACATCTGATTAATATGATTCTGTGTTATTTAAACTTTACTAACTGAAGGCTAACGAACAAAAGATCACTTCAAAATGACCAGGAGACTTTGCCTGAGAGTGTCTGACTGATGGTGCAATGGTCTAATCATCAGGCTTTCAGTACAGACATTCCATGTTCAAGTCCTGTTCCTCCTAAAGCTCAATGCTGCAGTAATTTGAACTTTTCAAGGCTTGAATGAAAAATAAAAACTCAAAAGCACCAGGAGACATCTGCTGAATGCCCAAAGGTGCCTTGGCGTAATGGTGTGGAGCGCTTGACCCGTTGCCTCTGCTACAGGCAGTTGGCAGGTTCAAGTCCCATGTCATGACATCAAGGTGCTGGAGGACCATCGGGAGAGGGTGCTCTCTCCCCCTGTTTCCTGAGATGTAACGGTTGGGGCTTATGTCTGAAAGAACCCTGTCCAGCTAACCTTTTACCATGAAAATGTCCAATTTAACATACTCTTACCACCTCTCAGTTTGCCCTTTTCCAACTGGCCTGGAAGCCAGACATAAAAGAGGGACTTTCCAACCAAGTTTTGGCCCAGTATGCAAATACACAGACTATTCTTTCTGTCAGATGATGGGCCAAATTGCAATTTTATTTTTAAACATTTGACCTAATTCTTATCTGTAAAATTTTAGGTGGACAGGGTTCTTTCAAACATAACCCCCAACTGCTACTTTTCAGGAAACAGGGGGAGAGAGCACCGTCTCCCGATGGTCCTCACTAGTACCTTGCATGGGACTTGAACCTGCAGGCAGGTGGTAGCAGAGGCTACCGATCAAGCACACCACACCATTGAGCTAAGGCACCTTGGGGCAATCAGCAGATGTCTCCTGGTGCTTATGAGTTTTTATTTTTTATTCTAGCCTTGAAAAGTTCAAATTACTGCAGCATTGGTTGAGTATTAGTTTTGAACCAGTAACCTTTGGATTATGAACCTCAGATTTATCTTTTGAGCCACATCGGCATGTAAGGTACAATCGGGAACTTATATTTAACCAGCCGTTTAGAATTTAGATGGACAGTGAAAATGTTCTTCAGGAGAATTGAACACGGAATGTTCTGCTTATAAACCCCAGGTTCATCTACGGTGCCACACTGGCATGTGAGGTACAATCGGGAACTTATATTTAACCATCCGTTTAGAATTTAGATGGACAGTTCTGTTTATAAACGTCTAAAACAAGTCTAAAAATAGACGTGTTTTAGACGTCTGTTTTGAGGATATGAAAAAAAACAAAAAAAACATGGGTTATAGCCCATCGTTTTTTGAAACTTTGAAAAAAAAAAAAAAACTAGTTTTTCATCATTTTTGAACATGGGCTATAGCCCATACCGTACGGCATACTATAGCACGCCGTTTTTCATCATTTTTGAGGATTTGAAAAAAATGAAAAAAACATGGGTTATAGCCCATCGTTTTTGGAAATTTTGAAAAAAAAAAAAAAAACTTGTTTTTCATCATTTTTGAACATGGGCTATAGCCCATACCGTACGGCATACTATAGCACGCCGTTTTTCATCATTTTTGAGGATTTGAAAAAAAAGAAAAAAAAAAAAACATGGGTTATAGCCCATCGTTTTTTTAAATTTTGAAAAAAAAAAATTACCTCGTTTTTCATCATTTTTGAACATGGGCTATAGCCCATACCGTACGGCATACTATAGCACGCCGTTTTTCATCATTTTTGAGGATTTGAAAAAAATGAAAAAACAAAAAAAACATGGGTTATAGCCCATCGTTTTTTGAAATTTTGAAAAAAAATAATTTCCTCGTTTTTCATCATTTTTGAACATGGGCTATAGCCCATACCGTACGGCATACTATAGCACGCCGTTTTTCATCATTTTTGAGGATTTGAAAAAAATGAAAAAACAAAAAAACATGGGTTATAGCCCATCGTTTTTTGAAAATTTGAAAAAAAAAAAATTCCTCGTTTTTCATCATTTTTGAACATGGGCTATAGCCCATACCGTACGGCATACTATAGCACGCCGTTTTTCATCATTTTTGAGGATTTGAAAAAAATGAAAAAAATGAAAAAAACATGGGTTATAGCCCATCGTTTTTTGAAAATTTGAAAAAAAAAGATGAACCTCGTTTTTCATCATTTTTGAACATGGGCTATAGCCCATACCGTACGGCATACTATAGCACGCCGTTTTCATCATTTTTGAGGATTTGAAAAAAAAAAAAAAAAAAAAAAAAAACATGGGTTATAGCCCATAGTTTTTTGAATTTTAGATTTCTTTTTTAACCATCCCACTGAGCAATAGCCGGCTATTAGACGTGCGTCTAAAAATGGGATAAAAAAACGTCTAAAAATAGATGTCTAAAAAACGTCTAAAAATAGACGTCTAAAACACGTCTAAAAATAGACGTGTTTTAGACGTCTATTTTTAGACGATTTTTTTATCCCATTTTTAGCCGCTCGTCTAATAGCCCATACCGTACGGCATACTGTAGCACGCCGTTTTTCATCATTTTTGAGGATAAAAAACAAAACAAAACATGGGTTATAGCCCATCGTTTTTTGATTTTTTTTATTGTATAGCAGTGGCTCACAGCCTCAGCCTGATGACCTCAAAAGTCTCATATCTCCCCTGAACCATAGGCAGTTGCTTTGGCTTAGTGGTTAAGATGTTGTCCTTCAGTGCAGGTGACCTGTGTTCGATTCCTGGGTGTTACACTCTGATGAACGTGATTCTATGTTCAACTCTTGATTCTTTCAACTTTACTATCTGAAGGCTAACATACAAAAGATCGCTTCAACAGTACAAAGAGGCAGATGTTACTGAGTGATGGTGTAGTAGGGGTTATTCCGCACAGAGAGTTCATTTTCAAATCCCACTCTTCCTAAAGTTTAATGCTAGTTATTGAGCTTCATTTACTGCTATTCTAGCAGTGGCTCACAGCCTCAGCCTGATTACCTCAAAACTCTAATTGTCGTAGTGGTTAAGATGTTGGCTTTCCACGTGGGAGACCAGGGTTCGATTCCCGGCTGTTACACTATCATATAAAAGAAGACCTCAACAGCGCTAAGAAACATCTGATTAATATGATTCTGTGTTATTTAAACTTTACTAACTGAAGGCTAACGAACAAAAGATCACTTCAAAATGACCAGGAGACTTTGCCTGAGAGTGTCTGACTGATGGTGCAATGGTCTAATCATCAGGCTTTCAGTACAGACATTCCATGTTCAAGTCCTGTTCCTCCTACAGCTCAATGCTGCAGTAATTTGAACTTTTCAAGGCTTGAATGAAAAATAAAAACTCAAAAGCACCAGGAGACATCTGCTGAATGCCCAAAGGTGCCTTGGCGTAATGGTGTGGAGCGCTTGACCCGTTGCCTCTGCTACAGGCAGTTGGCAGGTTCAAGTCCCATGTCATGACATCAAGGTGCTGGAGGACCATCGGGAGAGGGTGCTCTCTCCCCCTGTTTCCTGAGATGTAACGGTTGGGGCTTATGTCTGAAAGAACCCTGTCCAGCTAACCTTTTACCATGAAAATGTCCAATTTAACATACTCTTACCACCTCTCAGTTTGCCCTTTTCCAACTGGCCTGGAAGCCAGACATAAAAGAGGGACTTTCCAACCAAGTTTTGGCCCAGTATGCAAATACACAGACTATTCTTTCTGTCAGATGATGGGCCAAATTGCTATTTTATTTTTAAACGTTTGACCTAATTCTTATCTGTAAAATTTTAGGTGGACAGGGTTCTTTCAAACATAACCCCCAACTGCTACTTTTCAGGAAACAGGGGGAGAGAGCACCGTCTCCCGATGGTCCTCACTAGTACCTTGCATGGGACTTGAACCTGCAGGCAGGTGGTAGCAGAGGCTACCGATCAAGCACACCACACCATTGAGCTAAGGCACCTTGGGGCAATCAGCAGATGTCTCCTGGTGCTTATGAGTTTTTATTTTTTATTCTAGCCTTGAAAAGTTCAAATTACTGCAGCATTGGTTGAGTATTAGTTTTGAACCAGTAACCTTTGGATTATGAACCTCAGATTTATCTTTTGAGCCACATCGGCATGTAAGGTACAATCGGGAACTTATATTTAACCAGCCGTTTAGAATTTAGATGGACAGTGAAAATGTTCTTCAGGAGAATTGAACCCGGAATGTTCTGCTTATAAACCCCAGGTTCATCTACGGTGCCACACTGGCATGTGAGGTACAATCGGGAACTTATATTTAACCATCCGTTTAGAATTTAGATGGACAGTTCTGTTTATAAACGTCTAAAACAAGTCTAAAAATAGACGTGTTTTAGACGTCTGTTTTGAGGATATGAAAAAAAACAAAAAAAACATGGGTTATAGCCCATCGTTTTTTGAAACTTTGAAAAAAAAAAAAAAACACGTTTTTCATCATTTTTGAACATGGGCTATAGCCCATACCGTACGGCATACTATAGCACGCCGTTTTTCATCATTTTTGAGGATTTGAAAAAAATGAAAAAACATGGGTTATAGCCCATCGTTTTTTGAAATTTTGAAAAAAAAAAAAAAAACTCGTTTTTCATCATTTTTGAACATGGGCTATAGCCCATACCGTACGGCATACTATAGCACGCCGTTTTTCATCATTTTTGAGGATTTGAAAAAAATGAAAAAAAAAAAAAACATGGGTTATAGCCCATCGTTTTTTGAAATTTTGAAAAAAAAAATTACCTCGTTTTTCATCATTTTTGAACATGGGCTATAGCCCATACCGTACGGCATACTATAGCACGCCGTTTTTCATCATTTTTGAGGATTTGAAAAAAATGAAAAAACAAAAAAAACATGGGTTATAGCCCATCGTTTTTTGAAATTTTGAAAAAAAATAATTTCCTCGTTTTTCATCATTTTTTAACATGGGCTATAGCCCATACCGTACGGCATACTATAGCACGCCGCTTTTCATCATTTTTGAGGATTTGAAAAAAATGAAAAAAACATGGGTTATAGCCCATCGTTTTTTGAAATTTTGAAAAAAAAAAAAAAAACTCGTTTTTCATCATTTTTGAACATGGGCTATAGCCCATACCGTACGGCATACTATAGCACGCCGTTTTTCATCATTTTTGAGGATTTGAAAAAAATGAAAAAACAAAAAAAACATGGGTTATAGCCCATCGTTTTTTGAAATTTTGAAACAAAATAATTTCCTAGTTTTTCATCATTTTTGAACATGGGCTATAGCCCATACCGTACGGCATACTATAGCACGCCGTTTTTCATCATTTTTGAGGATTTGAAAAAAATGAAAAAAAAAAAAAACATGGGTTATAGCCCATCGTTTTTTGAAATTTTGAAAAAAAAAATTACCTCGTTTTTCATCATTTTTGAACATGGGCTATAGCCCATACCGTACGGCATACTATAGCACGCCGTTTTTCATCATTTTTGAGGATTTGAAAAAAATGAAAAAACAAAAAAAACATGGGTTATAGCCCATCGTTTTTTGAAATTTTGAAAAAAAATAATTTCCTCGTTTTTCATCATTTTTTAACATGGGCTATAGCCCATACCGTACGGCATACTATAGCACGCCGCTTTTCATCATTTTTGAGGATTTGAAAAAAATGAAAAAAACATGGGTTATAGCCCATCGTTTTTTGAAATTTTGAAAAAAAAAAAAAAAACTCGTTTTTCATCATTTTTGAACATGGGCTATAGCCCATACCGTACGGCATACTATAGCACGCCGTTTTTCATCATTTTTGAGGATTTGAAAAAAATTAAAAAAAAAAAAACATGGGTTATAGCCCATCGTTTTTTGAAATTTTGAAAAAAAAAATTACCTCGTTTTTCATCATTTTTGAACATGGGCTATAGCCCATACCGTACGGCATACTATAGCACGCCGTTTTTCATCATTTTTGAGGATTTGAAAAAAATGAAAAAACAAAAAAAACATGGGTTATAGCCCATCGTTTTTTGAAATTTTGAAACAAAATAATTTCCTAGTTTTTCATCATTTTTGAACATGGGCTATAGCCCATACCGTACGGCATACTATAGCACGCCGTTTTTCATCATTTTTGAGGATTTGAAAAAAATGAAAAAAAAAAAAAAACATGGGTTATAGCCCATCGTTTTTTGAAATTTTGAAAAAAAAAAATCCTCGTTTTTCATCATTTTTGAACATGGGCTATAGCCCATACCGTACGGCATACTATAGCACGCCGTTTTTCATCATTTTTGAGGATTTGAAAAAAAGTGAAAAAACAAAAAAAACATGGGTTATAGCCCATCGTTTTTTGAAAATTTGAAAAAAAATAATTTCCGCGTTTTTCATCATTTTTGAACATGGGCTATAGCCCATACCGTACGGCATACTATAGCACGCCGTTTTTCATCATTTTTGAGGATTTGAAAAAAATGAAAAAAAAAAAAAACATGGGTTATAGCCCATCGTTTTTTGAAATTTTGAAAAAAAAAATTACCTCGTTTTTCATCATTTTTGAACATGGGCTATAGCCCATACCGTACGGCATACTATAGCACGCCGTTTTTCATCATTTTTGAGGATTTGAAAAAAATGAAAAAACAAAAAAAACATGGGTTATAGCCCATCGTTTTTTGAAATTTTGAAAAAAAAATAATTTCCTCGTTTTTCATCATTTTTGAACATGGGCTATAGCCCATACCGTACGGCATACTATAGCACGCCGTTTTTCATCATTTTTGAGGATTTGAAAAAAATGAAAAAACAAAAAAAACATGGGTTATAGCCCATCGTTTTTTTAAAATTTGAAAAAAAATAATTTCCTCGTTTTTCATCATTTTTGAACATGGGCTATAGCCCATACCGTACGGCATACTATAGCACGCCGTTTTTCATCATTTTTGAGGATTTGAAAAAAATGAAAAAAACATGGGTTATAGCCCATCGTTTTTTGAAAATTTGAAAAAAAAAGATGAACCTCGTTTTTCATCATTTTTGAACATGGGCTATAGCCCATACCGTACGGCATACTATAGCACGCCGTTTTCATCATTTTTGAGGATTTGAAAAAAAAAACAAAAAAACAAAAAAACATGGGTTATAGCCCATAGTTTTTTGAATTTTAGATTTCTTTTTTAACCATCCCACTGAGCAATAGCCGGCTATTAGACGTGCGTCTAAAAATGGGATAAAAAAACGTCTAAAAATAGACGTCTAAAACACGTCTAAAAATAGACGTGTTTTAGACGTCTATTTTTAGACGATTTTTTTATCCAATTTTTTGCCGCTCGTCTAATAGCCCATACCGTACGGCATACTGTAGCACGCCGTTTTTCATAATTTTTGAGGATAAAAAACAAAACAAAACATGGGTTATAGCCCATCGTTTTTTAATTTTTTTTATTGTATAGCAGTGGCTCACAGCCTCAGCCTGATGACCTCAAAAGTCTCATATCTCCCCTGAACCATAGGCAGTTGCTTTGGCTTAGTGGTTAAGATGTTCGATTCCTGGGTGTTACACTCTGATGAACGTGATTCTATGTTCAACTCTTGATTCTTTCAACTTTACTATCTGAAGGCTAACATACAAAAGATCGCTTCAACAGTACAAAGAGGCAGATGTTACTGAGTGATGGTGTAGTAGGGGTTATTCCGCACAGAGAGTTCATTTTCAAATCCCACTCTTCCTAAAGTTTAATGCTAGTTATTGAGCTTCATTTACTGCTATTCTAGCAGTGGCTCACAGCCTCAGCCTGATTACCTCAAAACTCTAATTGTCGTAGTGGTTAAGATGTTGGCTTTCCACGTGGGAGACCAGGGTTCGATTCCCGGCTGTTACACTATCATATAAAAGAAGACCTCAACAGTGCTAAGAAACATCTGATTAATATGATTCTGTGTTATTTAAACTTTACTAACTGAAGGCTAACGAACAAAAGATCACTTCAAAATGACCAGGAGACTTTGCCTGAGAGTGTCTGACTGATGGTGCAATGGTCTAATCATCAGGCTTTCAGTACAGACATTCCATGTTCAAGTCCTGTTCCTCCTAAAGCTCAATGCTGCAGTAATTTGAACTTTTCAAGGCTTGAATGAAAAATAAAAACTCAAAAGCACCAGGAGACATCTGCTGAATGCCCAAAGGTGCCTTGGCGTAATGGTGTGGAGCGCTTGACCCGTTGCCTCTGCTACAGGCAGTTGGCAGGTTCAAGTCCCATGTCATGACATCAAGGTGCTGGAGGACCATCGGGAGAGGGTGCTCTCTCCCCCTGTTTCCTGAGATGTAACGGTTGGGGCTTATGTCTGAAAGAACCCTGTCCAGCTAACCTTTTACCATGAAAATGTCCAATTTAACATACTCTTACCACCTCTCAGTTTGCCCTTTTCCAACTGGCCTGGAAGCCAGACATAAAAGAGGGACTTTCCAACCAAGTTTTGGCCCAGTATGCAAATACACAGACTATTCTTTCTGTCAGATGATGGGCCAAATTGCAATTTTATTTTTAAACATTTGACCTAATTCTTATCTGTAAAATTTTAGGTGGACAGGGTTCTTTCAAACATAACCCCCAACTGCTACTTTTCAGGAAACAGGGGGAGAGAGCACCGTCTCCCGATGGTCCTCACTAGTACCTTGCATGGGACTTGAACCTGCAGGCAGGTGGTAGCAGAGGCTACCGATCAAGCACACCACACCATTGAGCTAAGGCACCTTGGGGCAATCAGCAGATGTCTCCTGGTGCTTATGAGTTTTTATTTTTTATTCTAGCCTTGAAAAGTTCAAATTACTGCAGCATTGGTTGAGTATTAGTTTTGAACCAGTAACCTTTGGATTATGAACCTCAGATTTATCTTTTGAGCCACATCGGCATGTAAGGTACAATCGGGAACTTATATTTAACCAGCCGTTTAGAATTTAGATGGACAGTGAAAATGTTCTTCAGGAGAATTGAACACGGAATGTTCTGCTTATAAACCCCAGGTTCATCTACGGTGCCACACTGGCATGTGAGGTACAATCGGGAACTTATATTTAACCATCCGTTTAGAATTTAGATGGACAGTTCTGTTTATAAACGTCTAAAACAAGTCTAAAAATAGACGTGTTTTAGACGTCTGTTTTGAGGATATGGAAAAAAAAAAAAAACATGGGTTATAGCCCATCGTTTTTTGAAACTTTGAAAAAAAAAAACAACTAGTTTTTCATCATTTTTGAACATGGGCTATAGCCCATACCGTACGGCATACTATAGCACGCCGTTTTTCATCATTTTTGAGGATTTGAAAAAAATGAAAAAAAAAAAAAAACATGGGTTATAGCCCATCGTTTTTTGAAATTTTGAAAAAAAATAATTTCCTCGTTTTTCATCATTTTTGAACATGGGCTATAGCCCATACCGTACGGCATACTATAGCACGCAGTTTTTCATCATTTTTGAGGATTTGAAAAAAATGAAAAAACAAAAAAAACATGGGTTATAGCCCATCGTTTTTTGAAATCTTGAAAAAAAATAATTTCCTCGTTTTTCATCATTTTTGAACATTGGCTATAGCCCATACCGTACGGCATACTATAGCACGCCGTTTTTCATCATTTTTGAGGATTTGAAAAAAATGAAAAAACAAAAAAAACATGGGTTATAGCCCATCGTTTTTTGAAATTTTGAAACAAAATAATTTCCTAGTTTTTCATCATTTTTGAACATGGGCTATAGCCCATACCGTACGGCATACTATAGCACGCCGTTTTTCATCATTTTTGAGGATTTGACAAAAATGAAAAAAAAAACAAAACATGGGTTATAGCCCATCGTTTTTTTGAAATTTTGAAAAAAAAAAATCCTCGTTTTTCATCATTTTTGAACATGGGCTATAGCCCATACCGTACGGCATACTATAGCACGCCGTTTTTCATCATTTTTGAGGATTTGAAAAAAATGAAAAAACAAAAAAAACATGGGTTATAGCCCATCGTTTTTTGAAATTTTGAAAAAAAAAAAATTCCTCGTTTTTCATCATTTTTGAACATGGGCTATAGCCCATACCGTACGGCATACTATAGCACGCCGTTTTTCATCATTTTTGAGGATTTGAAAAAAAGTGAAAAAACAAAAAAAACATGGGTTATAGCCCATCGTTTTTTGAAAATTTGAAAAAAAATAATTTCCGCGTTTTTCATCATTTTTGAACATGGGCTATAGCCCATACCGTACGGCATACTATAGCACGCCGTTTTTCATCATTTTTGAGGATTTGAAAAAAATGAAAAAAAAAAAAAACATGGGTTATAGCCCATCGTTTTTTGAAATTTTGAAAAAAAAAATTACCTCGTTTTTCATCATTTTTGAACATGGGCTATAGCCCATACCGTACGGCATACTATAGCACGCCGTTTTTCATCATTTTTGAGGATTTGAAAAAAATGAAAAAACAAAAAAAACATGGGTTATAGCCCATCGTTTTTTGAAATTTTGAAAAAAAAAATAATTCCTCGTTTTTCATCATTTTTGAACATGGGCTATAGCCCATACCGTACGGCATACTATAGCACGCCGTTTTTCATCATTTTTGAGGATTTGAAAAAAATGAAAAAACAAAAAAAACATGGGTTATAGCCCATCGTTTTTTTAAAATTTGAAAAAAAATAATTTCCTCGTTTTTCATCATTTTTGAACATGGGCTATAGCCCATACCGTACGGCATACTATAGCACGCCGTTTTTCATCATTTTTGAGGATTTGAAAAAAATGAAAAAAACATGGGTTATAGCCCATCGTTTTTTGAAAATTTGAAAAAAAAAGATGAACCTCGTTTTTCATCATTTTTGAACATGGGCTATAGCCCATACCGTACGGCATACTATAGCACGCCGTTTTCATCATTTTTGAGGATTTGAAAAAAAAAACAAAAAAACATGGGTTATAGCCCATAGTTTTTTGAATTTTAGATTTCTTTTTTAACCATCCCACTGAGCAATAGCCGGCTATTAGACGTGCGTCTAAAAATGGGATAAAAAAACGTCTAAAAATAGACGTCTAAAACACGTCTAAAAATAGACGTGTTTTAGACGTCTATTTTTAGACGATTTTTTTATCCAATTTTTTGCCGCTCGTCTAATAGCCCATACCGTACGGCATACTGTAGCACGCCGTTTTTCATAATTTTTTAGGATAAAAAACAAAACAAAACATGGGTTATAGCCCATCGTTTTTAAATTTTTTTTATTGTATAGCAGTGGCTCACAGCCTCAGCCTGATGACCTCAAAAGTCTCATATCTCCCCTGAACCATAGGCAGTTGCTTTGGCTTAGTGGTTAAGATGTTGTCCTTCAGTGCAGGTGACCTGTGTTCGATTCCTGGGTGTTACACTCTGATGAACGTGATTCTATGTTCAACTCTTGATTCTTTCAACTTTACTATCTGAAGGCTAACATACAAAAGATCGCTTCAACAGTACAAAGAGGCAGATGTTACTGAGTGATGGTGTAGTAGGGGTTATTCCGCACAGAGAGTTCATTTTCAAATCCCACTCTTCCTAAAGTTTAATGCTAGTTATTGAGCTTCATTTACTGCTATTCTAGCAGTGGCTCACAGCCTCAGCCTGATTACCTCAAAACTCTAATTGTCGTAGTGGTTAAGATGTTGGCTTTCCACGTGGGAGACCAGGGTTCGATTCCCGGCTGTTACACTATCATATAAAAGAAGACCTCAACAGCGCTAAGAAACATCTGATTAATATGATTCTGTGTTATTTAAACTTTACTAACTGAAGGCTAACGAACAAAAGATCACTTCAAAATGACCAGGAGACTTTGCCTGAGAGTGTCTGACTGATGGTGCAATGGTCTAATCATCAGGCTTTCAGTACAGACATTCCATGTTCAAGTCCTGTTCCTCCTAAAGCTCAATGCTGCAGTAATTTGAACTTTTCAAGGCTTGAATGAAAAATAAAAACTCAAAAGCACCAGGAGACATCTGCTGAATGCCCAAAGGTGCCTTGGCGTAATGGTGTGGAGCGCTTGACCCGTTGCCTCTGCTACAGGCAGTTGGCAGGTTCAAGTCCCATGTCATGACATCAAGGTGCTGGAGGACCATCGGGAGAGGGTGCTCTCTCCCCCTGTTTCCTGAGATGTAACGGTTGGGGCTTATGTCTGAAAGAACCCTGTCCAGCTAACCTTTTACCATGAAAATGTCCAATTTAACATACTCTTACCACCTCTCAGTTTGCCCTTTTCCAACTGGCCTGGAAGCCAGACATAAAAGAGGGACTTTCCAACCAAGTTTTGGCCCAGTATGCAAATACACAGACTATTCTTTCTGTCAGATGATGGGCCAAATTGCTATTTTATTTTTAAACGTTTGACCTAATTCTTATCTGTAAAATTTTAGGTGGACAGGGTTCTTTCAAACATAACCCCCAACTGCTACTTTTCAGGAAACAGGGGGAGAGAGCACCGTCTCCCGATGGTCCTCACTAGTACCTTGCATGGGACTTGAACCTGCAGGCAGGTGGTAGCAGAGGCTACCGATCAAGCACACCACACCATTGAGCTAAGGCACCTTGGGGCAATCAGCAGATGTCTCCTGGTGCTTATGAGTTTTTATTTTTTATTCTAGCCTTGAAAAGTTCAAATTACTGCAGCATTGGTTGAGTATTAGTTTTGAACCAGTAACCTTTGGATTATGAACCTCAGATTTATCTTTTGAGCCACATCGGCATGTAAGGTACAATCGGGAACTTATATTTAACCAGCCGTTTAGAATTTAGATGGACAGTGAAAATGTTCTTCAGGAGAATTGAACCCGGAATGTTCTGCTTATAAACCCCAGGTTCATCTACGGTGCCACACTGGCATGTGAGGTACAATCGGGAACTTATATTTAACCATCCGTTTAGAATTTAGATGGACAGTTCTGTTTATAAACGTCTAAAACAAGTCTAAAAATAGACGTGTTTTAGACGTCTGTTTTGAGGATATGAAAAAAAAAAAAAAACATGGGTTATAGCCCATCGTTTTTTGAAACTTTGAAAAAAAAAAAAAACTAGTTTTTCATCATTTTTGAACATGGGCTATAGCCCATACCGTACGGCATACTATAGCACGCCGTTTTTCATCATTTTTGAGGATTTGAAAAAAATGAAAAAACAAAAAAAACATGGGTTATAGCCCATCGTTTTTTGAAATTTTGAAAAAAAATAATTTCCTCGTTTTTCATCATTTTTGAACATGGGCTATAGCCCATACCGTACGGCATACTATAGCACGCAGTTTTTCATCATTTTTGAGGATTTGAAAAAAATGAAAAAACAAAAAAAACATGGGTTATAGCCCATCGTTTTTTGAAATCTTGAAAAAAAAAAAAATCCTCGTTTTTCATCATTTTTGAACATTGGCTATAGCCCATACCGTACGGCATACTATAGCACGCCGTTTTTCATCATTTTTGAGGATTTGAAAAAAATGAAAAAAACAAAAAAAACATGGGTTATAGCCCATCGTTTTTTGAAAATTTGAAAAAAAAAGATGAACCTCGTTTTTCATCATTTTTGAACATGGGCTATAGCCCATGCCGTACGGCATACTATAGCACGCCGTTTTCATCATTTTTGAGGATTTGAAAAAAAAAAAAAAAAAAAAAAAAACATGGGTTATAGCCCATAGTTTTTTGAATTTTAGATTTCTTTTTTAACCATCCCACTGAGCAATAGCCGGCTATTAGACGTGCGTCTAAAAATGGGATAAAAAAACGTCTAAAAATAGACGTGTTTTAGACGTCTATTTTTAGACAACTTTTTTATCCCATTTTTAGCCGCTCGTCTAATAGCCCATACCGTACGGCATACTGTAGCACGCCGTTTTTCATCATTTTTGAGGATAAAAAACAAAACAAAACATGGGTTATAGCCCATCGTTTTTTGATTTTTTTTATTGTATAGCAGTGGCTCACAGCCTCAGCCTGATGACCTCAAAAGTCTCATATCTCCCCTGAACCATAGGCAGTTGCTTTGGCTTAGTGGTTAAGATGTTGTCCTTCAGTGCAGGTGACCTGTGTTCGATTCCTGGGTGTTACACTCTGATGAACGTGATTCTATGTTCAACTCTTGATTCTTTCAACTTTACTATCTGAAGGCTAACATACAAAAGATCGCTTCAACAGTACAAAGAGGCAGATGTTACTGAGTGATGGTGTAGTAGGGGTTATTCCGCACAGAGAGTTCATTTTCAAATCCCACTCTTCCTAAAGTTTAATGCTAGTTATTGAGCTTCATTTACTGCTATTCTAGCAGTGGCTCACAGCCTCAGCCTCAGCCTGATTACCTCAAAACTCTAATTGTCGTAGTGGTTAAGATGTTGGCTTTCCACGTGGGAGACCAGGGTTCGATTCCCGGCTGTTACACTATCATATAAAAGAAGACCTCAACAGCGCTAAGAAACATCTGATTAATATGATTAATATGATTCTGTGTTATTTAAACTTTACTAACTGAAGGCTAACGAACAAAAGATCACTTCAAAATGACCAGGAGACTTTGCCTGAGAGTGTCTGACTGATGGTGCAATGGTCTAATCATCAGGCTTTCAGTACAGACATTCCATGTTCAAGTCCTGTTCCTCCTACAGCTCAATGCTGCAGTAATTTGAACTTTTCAAGGCTTGAATGAAAAATAAAAACTCAAAAGCACCAGGAGACATCTGCTGAATGCCCAAAGGTGCCTTGGCGTAATGGTGTGGAGCGCTTGACCCGTTCTCTCTGCTACAGGCAGTTGGCAGGTTCAAGTCCCATGTCATGACATCAAGGTGCTGGAGGACCATCGGGAGAGGGTGCTCTCTCTCCCCCTGTTTCCTGAGATGTAACGGTTTGGGCTTATGTCTGAAAGAACCCTGTCCAGCTAACCTTTTACCATGAAAATGTCCAATTTAACATACTCTTACCACCTCTCAGTTTGACCTTTTCCAACTGGCCTGGAAGCCAGACATAAAAGAGGGACTTTCCAACCAAGTTTTGGCCCAGTATGCAAATACACAGACTATTCTTTCTGTCAGATGATGGGCCAAATTGCTATTTTATTTTTAAACGTTTGACCTAATTCTTATCTGTAAAATTTTAGGTGGACAGGGTTCTTTCAAACATAACCCCCAACTGCTACTTTTCAGGAAACAGGGGGAGAGAGCACCGTCTCCCGATGGTCCTCACTAGTACCTTGCATGGGACTTGAACCTGCAGGCAGGTGGTAGCAGAGGCTACCGATCAAGCACACCACACCATTGAGCTAAGGCACCTTGGGGCAATCAGCAGATGTCTCCTGGTGCTTATGAGTTTTTATTTTTTATTCTAGCCTTGAAAAGTTCAAATTACTGCAGCATTGGTTGAGTATTAGTTTTGAACCAGTAACCTTTGGATTATGAACCTCAGATTTATCTTTTGAGCCACATCGGCATGTAAGGTACAATCGGGAACTTATATTTAACCAGCCGTTTAGAATTTAGATGGACAGTGAAAATGTTCTTCAGGAGAATTGAACCCGGAATGTTCTGCTTATAAACCCCAGGTTCATCTACGGTGCCACACTGGCATGTGAGGTACAATCGGGAACTTATATTTAACCATCCGTTTAGAATTTAGATGGACAGTTCTGTTTATAAACGTCTAAAACAAGTCTAAAAATAGACGTGTTTTAGACGTCTGTTTTGAGGATATGAAAAAAAACAAAAAAAACATGGGTTATAGCCCATCGTTTTTTGAAACTTTGAAAAAAAAAAAAAACTCGTTTTTCATCATTTTTGAACATGGGCTATAGCCCATACCGTATGGCATACTATAGCACGCCGTTTTTCATCATTTTTGAGGATTTGAAAAAAATGAAAAAAAAACAAAAAAAACATGGGTTATAGCCCATCGTTTTTTGAAATTTTGAAAAAAAAAGATAACCTTGTTTTTCAACATTTTTGAACATGGGCTATAGCCCATATCGTACGGCATACTATAGCACGCCGTTTTTCATCATTTTGAGGATTTGAAAAAAAACAACAACAAAAAAAACATGGGTTATAGCCCATCGTTTTTTTTAATTTTGAAAAAGATTTAACCCCGTTTTTCATCATTTTTGACCATGGGCTATAGCCCATACCGTACGGCATACTATAGCACGCCGTTTTTCATCATTTTTGAGGATTTGAAAAAAATTAAACATTTCAAAAAACGATGGGTTAGCCCATAGTTTTTTTATTTTTTTAATCCTCGTTTTTCATCATTTTTGACCATGGGCTATAGCCCATACCGTACGGCATACTATAGCACGCCGTTTTTCATCATTTTTGAGGATTTGGAAAAAAATCTAGCCCAAATATAGCCCATCGTTTTTAGAATTTTAGAAAATTTTATCCTCGTTTTTAGAATTTTTGACCATCCCACTGAGCAATAGCCGGCTATTAGACGTGCGTCTAAAAATGGAATAAAAAACGTCTAAAAATAGACGTCTAAAAAACGCCCATGCAAAATAATGCAAAATAATAATAATAATAATAATATATGTTTTTTAGCCCACCATTTTTTTAAATCCTCGTTTTTCTTTTTTTTTGTGATCAAGTTTTTTATTTTATTTTTTGTTAAAAGAAAGAAAAAGGGGGTTTCCCCCACCCCATCCTCCCACCCCACAGGTTGAACAGTGAAACAGATATAGGGTTACAATACATCAAAAATAATCATAATAGTAATAATAATAATAATAATAATAATAATAATAATAATAATAATAGTAAATAAGGCGAGACAGATATTTTACAATTGGAAAAATTTGTCATGATTTAAGTTTTTCTAGTGCTGTGGATAAGACGTCAAGTGTGCTTTCTTGTGTCCCATTGGATCGAGCTATAGAGAGTTCCAGAAAGATCATGTCCATTAATGAGAGCATCCATTGTGAGATCTCAAGTTTATGGGGAGGTTTCCATCTTAGGACGAGCAGTTTTTTTTGCAGCTGTCAGCCCTAAGAGCAGGAGTCTTAGTTCTACGTGGCATTGTCAATGTCAACCCAATCGCTGAACAGGAAAATATTAGGCAAGTGGGGAATTCTAGTTCCCATTACCTCAGATAGTACTTCTGAAACTCTAGACCAAAAACGATTGACATCTGGACACTCCCACATCATGTGCATATAGGTCCCCAGTTTGTTATTGTTGCATAGGGTGCAAATGGGTGTCGTACAGAGCTGGAGTTGGAACCGTTTTCTTGGAGTCAAATAGAATCTTTGAATAAATTTGAAATTCAACATTTGATAGTTAATTTCGTGATGAGAGAGAAATATTTTCCCAAGTTCTTTTCCAATTGGTCGGCCGCTGCCAACTCTTTAAATCGACGTTCCAGACTGTAGAGACACCCATTGGCGGACATGTAGATTCTCTTAACTTCTTATACAAATAAGATACAAAGCCTTCAGATTTGGGAATCTTAGTTATGTAATCAAAAAGTGGGTGAACAGGTAGAGCATTTCTCCACGGCACCTCATGTGCTCGAAGAACTGCTCTTAACTGTAAATAGAAGAAGAAAGAGGTTGTTGGTAAACCATAGCTGTTCCTATAAGGTCTTCAAATGATCTTAAACCCTGATTATTGAATATGTCAGAGAGAGTATGGATGCCACAACTGGACCAGGATGGAAAGACCAAGGGTTTGCGTTCTAAGCACAATGACGTGTTTTTAAAAATTGGTGTATGTATATGCCATTTAACATTCCATTTTTTTTCCCATAAACAAGATATAATTATTTATTGGGTTGTGGCCTTTTTCCCCCAGTGTGACAAATGACCACTTTGTTTTTAACCCTGTTAAACATACTTTTTGTATTGCCAAAGACCATCTAAAATAGATCCAGAGCTGAAACAGATCTGGCTTTTTGAGCGGTGCTAGCCGCTCCAACATTTGACCATGTGAGTTTTGGTGTCAATTTAATGCGAGGCTGGGTGTCTATTTCAGCACGGTTACTGTGTCTTTAATTAGTCTTTTTCAGTGACGTAGCGATTATGTAATCCAAGGCAGGCTCACTTCACACTAGGTGTGATTTTTCTTTCATAATATGATGTGTGAAAACTGGAAAGCCATCAGGATTTTAACACCTTTATATTATTTGTAAATTAACAGACAGCCTTTTGGTACATACTCTTTAATTATTTTTGAGGGGAACTATAGCCCCTCCTATGTCCAGCTTTGAGGGTTTTTTGTAAACACAAACATTGAAGACAAAAGTGTGTAAACACAAACATTGAAGACAATTTTTTTTGTTTGTTTGGACATTGGTTTAAAAATAATAATAATAACAACGAGGATGTATGATGACGTATGATGATAAGAGCTCCCCTCACTTCACACGGGTGTGATTTTATTAAAGGACCACTTCACCACTTTTCAACCTATCTTCGGTCTTCTCGGTCTATGTCTCATAGGAGGGCTGTGGGCAGTTCAGAAACCGTCTTCCAGTGACATCATCGATGGGGAATACAAACTAATAGAACCTGCAAGCTTTCTAGTTCTGATAAGTTGCAATGCGAAAATGGAAGCCATCGTTCACGATAATGAAAATCTAAACATTTTTGCAAAAGAAATATTGTTTAAAAAAAAATCTGCCTAATGATGATGTCACTGGAAGACGGTTTCTAAACTGCCCACAGCCCTCCTATGAGACACAGGCGGAGTAGAAAACAATCGTGCCATTTTATCATGATTATTAGTGAGGACCTATTATATGAAGATAGGTTGAAATGTGGTCCTTTAATTACCGTTATTCCACCCATGAGCCATGCAGACGTCAATGTCAACAGTACCATTAACAGTTTGTTATTGGGAGGGAAGCTGTTCTACAATCAATTAACTCGTGTAACTCGTGAATGGCCAGTTACATGGAACGGGGTGCTGTGTTTAGTCAGAGTTGAGGCATAGACAGACGCCTTCCAGCACCCAGTGGGAGATGTGCTTGGTGGTAAACAGGTCAGCCTCAAACACCAGTCCCACGCCCATCGCATTCCTACGCATGGACGTGGTGTACACTGGTGTCCGCAATGTGTTCTGTGGGACAAAACATCCACAACATTATTCCCAACGCTTTGAATTTCTCTGAAGGAGAGGAAATCACGAACAAACGAAATATAGAAATATAAATAAATCTATACATGTATAGTGAGTGCCTGTGGTCTGCACCTGTAATTTGAGCCGGTGTGCCTCTATGGGTATGACCTTGAGGATGGGCAGCTGGACTACAAGAGCTTTGGGCTTACTCCTTACCAGACAGCCTTTCTCCATGTCCCAATCTGCTCCCTCCAGATACAAACCAGATACAAAGCAACCTAGAAACAAAGCAAAACCAAACTTTCAGTGATATTTTTCTCATTTGTTTTACCCCTTTCTCTCCCCAATTTAGTTAGACTAGAGCCCAAGAGGCCAATAGCAAGAGGGTCCAACTTTGCTTTACTACCCGTATCTGAGTGAGGTGGGCGGACACATTATTAGGAGACAGGAATAATTTTGGAGTCAATTCATTTCCAATGGGAGAGTGAACGTGAACACAACTTATGATCCATTCCTTAGCTCCGTGGTCACTGAACTAAATACTGGACCCAATCATCACAAGGCACACAATATTTCCAAGATAATCATACTAAAATGATTTGAGAGTCTGGAAGAGTCTCTCTGTCCATCTGCAATTTGACGGACGACATATAGGGGCTCTGGCCCCATATTTAAGATGAGAATATGTGAATATTATAATGTGAAATGATTGGACATATTAAAGGTGAAATAAAATGTGTGTTCCAATGCTTAATACTTTTCCATAACTGTCTTAGACTCTTAGTTGATGGGGGCTGATATGGGAAATGGGAATCATGACATGAGGAGGGGGGGGGGGGGGGGTGGTGGGGAGGTCGGGGAGGAGAAAACCATACCTACTTAGGAGACCATTTGTAGGATTTGTAATCCATTGCGCCTCTAGTGGCTCCAATGAAGTTCGACCATCTTTATACATTAAATGTATAATCTTTGCTAGAGCCTTCAGCCTACTCCTCCCACCCAACCCTCCCTGCTGACAGGTACTGCCCCAGCTCATAGGAATACCTATACAGTGACAGTTCACTTCCCTAGCCTGGCTTGCCGCTTGGCCATACTAATATCACACTGCAGAGAGAAATTTGTTTTTTGCACCGGCAGATTCGCGTCTGGCCACTTGCGAGGCTACGGCTTCCCTAGCCTCCCTCCAACATTTGCCAATCGTGTTCGTCTCTAGAGACTCTAGACGCTTGACAAAGTCATACCGTGGTGGATTTTCAGCAATATTAATAGCATCATTAATTCTACATTATTTTCTTACCCTGTCCGGGTCTCTCGTTGACTTGGTCCTCACTACGGTACTGGGTGACCTGTGTGTAGAGCGTGGATCTGTCCAGGGGCCAGCCGTTCTTCCGGCATGTGGCTTGGACCAGGGCAGTCAGGTAGGACTCTGGGATTTGGAGCCCTGACAGCCACATCACATTTGGCTCTCCCTCATCCACCTCACAGACAAACACAGAACATACACCATCGATATATACAATTGAGAGAATTCCACACGCACATTCCTCTGTGGTGTGCACATTTTGTGGATGATTCTTCTGTGGTGGAAGCGCACATTTTGTGTGTGTGTGTGTGTGTGTGCGTGTGTGCGTGCGAGCGAGCGAGCGTGCGTGAGTGCGTGCGTGCGTGTGCGTGTGTCAGATCGCACTGCGATAGCCCGCCATGTCAAGACTAATATCACTGCGTAAATATTAGTCTGGAACTTCAGTGTGGAAGATTTATTTCCAAGCGGCGGTTACAAACCGATTCTAACGTCACAGCAAAAAGGTGGGCTCTGATTGGTCACCCACAACTTTGGAGTGAGCAAAATGCAATTCAAACTGAGGAGTGCCAGACCAATCTCCCCAGGGATTTTGTTTTCTTGTGGCAGATTTGTCTGGTTTCCAGGCTAGTACTGCAACACACACGCACGGAATGCGTGGTGTTAGACTGTTATACGACAATGTATAAAATCTGGTATTAATTGGAAAAAAAAACATGAAATATGGAGGTTTTTGCCCAACAGTGTCAATATGAAAAGAGTGGGTGTAGCCTGGACACCCAAACAGTGCTTGGGTGCTTGCTAGTTGTAGATTAAAGCTTCACTCCATGACCCAAATGGTAAGGTAAGTGTCAAACTGTTTCAAACGTATTTTGGGTCACCAGTGTTAGAGTGAGTCCTGCCTTACCCAGGAGCTGTACTGCTTGTGGCGTCTGTCAAAATGGATCATCCAGTTGCCCAGGGACATGAGAGTGTCAGGTGCCAACTTCCTCCAGATGGCAGGGATCTGCCCATTGAAGAGGGCTCGTGCCACCTCATCCAGCTCACTGCTCATCCCCACCTCACCTGCCAGGGCCTGGGAGACACATGAAGTTAACAATTTGGCTGATTTTAACGGAGTATTATGCCAAACACTGACCCGGTTGCTAGGCAACACCTTCGTCACCCCCCAGCACCAGAAAACGTGCAGGCGCATCCCATAGGGTCCCATTAAAAGTAGGATCTTCTTTGGCTCTTCTCTCTGAAACTACGAGCGCTGTCCGTGGTTTTCATCATCAACTATTACTAACTATTATTAACGTTTCGGCGAAAGATAAACAGTGTGAGCTAATGCTAACATGAGCCGTTTCTTACAATGGAGGTCTGCGAGCGAGGAAACCGGATGTGAAAACATTGTAAGCTGCCCAATTCTGTCTGGCGCAGCTAACTACCCTCGATCGC
The DNA here is from genome assembly GCF_964188405.1 of Protomyctophum parallelum. Classification (NCBI taxonomy): domain Eukaryota; kingdom Metazoa; phylum Chordata; class Actinopteri; order Myctophiformes; family Myctophidae; genus Protomyctophum; species Protomyctophum parallelum. The sequence continues at coordinate 12,610,969 of NC_139706.1, read as the reverse complement.
CACGGTGGCAGTTAACTTGTTTATCTCTTTCTTCGCTCCACTGTCCGTTCTCCTCACCCTCTGCAGCTCAGCCAGAGAGCTCCTCATGCGGACCACTAGCTTGTTGAAGCGTTCCAGCTCCTGCAGCAGAACCACAGAGGTGGGCGAGACGTCCTGGCCGAGCGTCTTGCGGATCACGTCCAGGTCAAACACCTTGGGCATTTTGTTCTGGATGTCCCGGGCCACCTGGCTGATGTACTCCTCCCTGCTAACGCCGCCACCTGACTCACCTGAAGGAATCAAGGATGGATTGATGGAGAGAGTATGGAGTTAATGAAGAAGCAATGACGGGAAAGATATCAGATGCGCCCTGTGCCAGTAATTATGAACCAGGAATATTACCAGTCTGTGGCTGCAGCTCCATGAGATGGCTCCACATGTCTCTAGTTGCTTGTGTGTAGTATCCTATCTCAGCATTGCGGTGCAGGCCCATTACCTCTGGTGTGTTCGTCAAGGGGAGGGATTCAATCTCCCCTGTGTTGCCGAAAGAAAGAAAAAGGTTATGAGCGATGGCGTTGGAAATCAAATTACTGATTTACACTACTGACTACACTCCTCATAACCATCTGAGCAGCCATCAGCTGGGTGAAGTTATAAACTGAATTTCCCCCCACAGGACTAACTAGAACTGCACTCTGTCGAGTGCATACTTGCTTGTTGCACACTAGTAGGCCATAAATGTCCAACTAGTGCGCAAGCAGAGCGTGCAAGTACTTTCGACCGCTGTAAACTGTCAAATCTCAGTATCTCTGTGAAGGAACGTTTGAAATGTATAATTATTAGGTGTAACTATTTGCTACCTACCTACTTTATGCATATAAACACCTAGTATTATTAAGTATGGTTCAAGTTTCTATCTATATAAGAAATACAGTTTTATCGATGTAGATATAGCCTATTCTGGATTTCTTTTTAGTTTTTTAAAGAAAAATAAATCATTGATATGTGATGAAAAAAAGGTATATAAACTGAATTAAAATATGTTATACAGTATAATTATTCGGTAAACTGTGGAATCTCAGTATCTCTGTGAAGGAACGTTTGAAATGTCTAATTATTAGGTGTAACTATTTGCTACCTATCTACTTTATGCATGTAAACACCTAGTATTATTAAGTATGGTTGATTAGCTCTAAATGATGACGTAAGACATACGTATACATATACATATACTATATAGAGTATGTAGTTGTAAGTTGATTAGCGGTATACTGTGGTTACTTTGCGCCAAAAACCGTGCCAGCCAACCCGCCATTTGATGCTTATGCAAATAAAACAGCAGATTTGTGCCTGGTTTGCTGGGACCAGATTACATAAATGACCATATTTCTTACGTCATCATTGAGAGCTAGTCATACATGTACACACCACGTACTCTGGTCCCAGCTGATCAGGCACAATTTGCTATTTTATTTTACTGATTATGTATATAGTATACGTATGACTAACTCTAAATGATGACGTAAGACACACGTATACATATACATATACTATATAGAGTATGTAGTTGTAAGTTGATTAGCGGTATACTGTGGTTACTTTGCGCCAACAACCGTGACAGCCAACCCGCCATTTGATGCGTATGCAAATAAAACAGCAGATTTGTGCCTGGTTTGCTGGGACCAGATTACACAAATGACCATATTTCTTACGTCATCATTGAGAGCTAGTCATACATATACACACCACGTACTCTGGTCCCAGCAGATCAGGCACAATTTGCTATTTTATTTTACTGATTATGTATATAGTATACGTATGACTAGCTCTAAATGATGATGTAAGACATATGGTCATTTATGTAATCTGGTCCCAGCAAACCAGGCACGGATTTGCTGTTTCTTTGCATACACATCAAATGGCGGTTTGGCTGTCACGGTGAACGAAGACCGGGCGAAATTATTACTTGCGCGCTCTGCTTGCGCAAGTAACAAGGGAATATACAACGGCAACTGACCAATGTATGTTTCCTTGAGTCCAGTGGGAGGGATCCTGTAGTCCACCTCTCTGTTGTGGAAGAAGTGAAAAGGCTGGAAGGTGTCAAAGATGAAGTCGCCAAAATATTCATCCATGTAGACCTTCAGGATTCTGCGGTCAAAGCTGTCTATAGCTCGCCCTCCGTACATCACCTAGGGAAAGCAGACAAAAACCCAGATATTGAATACCAGAGAAACTGGATACAAGAAGCATTATTGTTTAAATTTGTCCGAATTTTGGTCAGAATGTATTGAGAGGATAGCCCTTTGAGATGCAGCATCTCATTCATTTTAGAGGGGGTCCTATGCACAGATAAAACAGTAAACACAGTATAGAGCAAATACACAGCAATACACAGTACACGATACACAATACACAATTGATTTAAACGAACCTCGCCAACAAGGTATTTCAGACTCTCCCAGGGTATCTTGGCGTCTCCTTGGTTGTGTGCTGTAGTCAGGTACGTGTCCAGGATCTCCATACACACCTATAAAGAATAATTATACATTTTCAACACGCACAGAACAGTGGGGACCCCCACCCTGACAAGCACTTGTAGTTGAGGCAGTTTGACCCGGTTCCACAGATACATATTGTGAAAATAGCTGATCTACAAGGTCACAACGCCTTGCAACGATAGTATTTGACAATTTGGCCAATGTTTGACCAAGTTTTATAGTATATAGTTTGTTGATTACTTTTGAATTAAAAGTTCATTTCAGAGTTAAAAAGGTGTTCAAAGTCCTTAATTTGACTCACTTAGAAATGTGCAGATACCCTGTATACACTTATACTGTATGTTGGTTTGTTTACTGTTGAGTGAGAAAACAATGTTGAGCGGTAACCCCTGTTTTAAGCATTATGTTATTATGTTAGCTATTGAAAAATAGCAGCGGTGCCGCGCTATGAGCTTGTAGATCTGCTATTTTATAAACATCGTAAAAATGTGGTGCAAATCTTTGAATATATATTCTTTCAGAGCAGAGGTCTAAATGGGTTAAGCTAATCATCCTCCCGACGCACAGATGGAGAAGCCCTGCCTTACCAGGAAGTCTGACTCGTTGAAATCGTAAGAGACATTCCAGCCGATCTTTCCGTACTTGCGCCGCTCTTGCACGACAGCATGGAAGAAGGCCAGCACGTAGACCAGGCTACGGAAGGCTGGGTGTGGGCATGTCATGAGCCTTTCATGGGGTATCTTGGTATACGTTGCTCTCATGTTCAACTTCAGACCATTAGGAGGCTCTGTCACCACCTGTGCATTTAAAAATAATAAATAGAATGATGCCATTATGAAAGACAAACATGCTCCTTGATGATTTTCCAAAGCAAATGTTTAGTTGTTTATTTGTTCAGTGCTTCAGTAACATAGAGACCTATTGGATACTAAAGGCCCTTACCTCTCATCCCTAAACGTATTTGCAATTTTTTACTTACTTTTAAAATAGTTCAAATAGCCGATCGGCTAGTTGAACTATTTCAAAATGATTTTTTTTTTTTTTTTATAGTAAAAAATGATGCTAGCACTTAAATACGTTTAGGGATAAGGGGTAATGGGTGGCGCAAGATAGGGTCCTAAATGTATAGATCATAGTACTGGTTTCTACAAGATGCATCATATGGGGTGGCGTTTCACCTTAAAGCCCAAACCACACCATAGGGTCGGGTCGGGACAAAACGCTTTTAATGTAAACCACACCAATGCAACTCAGCTGTAAGGAGTTGCATTGGTGTGGTTGACTTAAAAAAAACGTTTTGTCCCGACCCTTTGGTGTGGTTTAATTGGGCTTAAGTTTAGAGACATCAAAGAAAAGAAAAAAAAGAAAGAAAGTAAAAACCTAAACATGTAAAAGATGCCTATGTTTCCAGTGCAGAAGTATCATCGTTTCAGCTATCCAGGTTTCAACAGTGTTACCTTTAGAGACTTCTGCAGTATGCCGATGGGGAAGTCCTTGATGGGGTCGGTGGTGAGCCACAGGCGGAAGTCAGGGTGGGGTTTAGTGATTCTCTCCAGGGACTTCTCCAGCTCCTTCAGCCACTTGGCCAACAGGTGGCAGTTCTGCAGCATCAGCCACTGACCACGGGACACTGCTGTCTCCAGCAGCTGCAGTGCCACCTTGGATCACACAAAGGGAAGCAACTCTGCTGTGAAAACTGAAGGGTTCAATTCAGACTTCCAAAACACCATGACTTATTAATGATTTATACAAAGATAGTTCTCCGTTACCTTCTCTTGGCCTTGCCCCATAGCAAGGAACCTAAGCCTGTTTCCTCCAAAGGACGACCTCTCGGCCAGTTTCATTAGGTCACTGGCTGGGTCAGAGCCTGGACTCAGGATGAACACGATGGGGGAGTTTGGTGTGCTCTGCTCATAGATGGCCTCAAAACTGATCTCTGGCGGCTGCACATATCTGAACAGAACAAGCAGTTAACAGAGAAATAAATATTTCTGACCTCTAATCCCTAATTAGAACCTGCAGAACCAAACATTTCTCACTTCTCGCCCATGGTGACAGTGACGTAGTCTGTGACGGCTCTGTAGACTCTATCGAGACGGAAGCAGCGCAACAACAGCAGCTCCTGGAAGGCTGTCAGGTTGTCTTTGTACTTCATGGGAAAGGGAGCCTGCTCTGGCCTGTCTAGGTCAAACCACTAGGGACACGATGAAGGAACAGATTAGTCAGTCATGCCATTCAATCAAAAACTTGCTATTTCCTGTGAGCGCGATCACCTACTGCCATCCACTCATTGGGATTGTTCTCCACACCATCCGGCAGAGAGCCAAACCACTCAGGGAAGAGCTCTGCTAGCTTCATGATGTCCTCCCACCCCTGGTCTGGAAGCCACTCGCATGGTTTTTTACGCTTGCTCTTCTCCAGAGACAGATTACCTTAAACAGAAGGGAGAAGAAAATGTAGGATCTTGGGATCCACATAGGAACGGCATGGTCCTAATCTGGGACTGGGACTTCATGTGGCCAGCCTGTGACTTTAGTCATGTGTGATGTATGACTCAAGGTTTCAACCCGATCACACCTTCCATTATGAAATGTAAGTTTAATATTTTAAAAAGTATAAAACATACAGTAGCCTATGTAAAAGTTGTGTTGTAGTGCTAGTGGAGGTACTTCTGTGGCCTACTGACAGAGTGCATACAAGGGTTGGCTCTGAATTGTTTGTGAGTGTCACACACTGGACACACACACAGTAGCCTACATAAAAAGTATTGAGTGTGGTCTAGTCAACATTTGACGTATATTGATGTATTATATATACAGTATAGATTCTATACTGTCAGTGTAATCTCACCCTTTAAGAAGAACTCCAGCTCATCCTGAGGGGCCCTTCCCTCCGGCTGCTCAATCTTTATGATCATATTGAAGGAGAAGAGCAGCTTGTGTCTCTCAAACAGACCTAGAAAAGGATAGAAAAACAGGCAGGTAGTGCTTCAGCTGCCTAAGGTCGTCTAAAATGTTGATGTATGTACCATTGCCTTGACGTGTGGGTTCACAGTACCCACAACACCAGAGGAAGTGCGAACCATGTACAACCCAGATTCGGCACAAACTAGGGACTAAAATATTTTCGCTCCTATGCCACCAAAATGTGGAACGCTCTACCTACAGTCATTAAGACATGCAAATCCCTTGACTCCTTCAAAACCGCTCTCAAAGGACGGCTGCAATTCGAAACTGGCCCCTGTAAAATCTGAATCCCCCACCGCCCACCCCTTTTTCCCCTCACTGTATATGTTTCTTTTCCCTTTTTACCTCACTTTAATATGATGAATTCCCGTTCTGTTCTTTGACTATATAGAAGTGTCTATTTGTACGTCTCTAAATGTTTTGATGAATTGAACAAGGTGGACCCTCTTCTAAACAAGTGTAATGATTAATTGGGTCACAGTCTTTGTATTGAGTTTGTGCTTGAAATGTGCTGTAATTCTGCAAACTGTTAATAAATATTTCAATCAATCAATCAATCAAACCTGTGCAGCCGTAGTTGTAAACATTATGAGTCAGGGTGTCCATGATGTTCTTCAGTCTCTTAGGCAAGGTGAAATCGGGCAGAGACTTGCGCAGTGAGAAGTCAAACACCTCCAGGTAGGAAGCTAGGGAGTACTGGTACATGCTGTTCACTAGAGCCATCTCTGACAGCACAAAGAACAGGATGGCTCCGCGCTTGGCAGCAGGACGGTAGCCGTCTCTCAGCTTGTCGATGTCCGCCGAGGTCATCTCTGCCAATTTGAGCTTCTCTGACACCTGATGGGGCACATTTATTCAGAGATAGAAAGGTAGAAGAGCTGCATGACCCTCTGCCCCAAGTATGAACCGTGTGAATATGGTACTGCACATGAAGACTATAGGGCATCACTTGTAGATCGGCATGTACAATGAAGTATACACATGGTTAAAACTCCTTCAGTGCCACCTGGTGGTCACCAGTTTAGGCTCTGAGTGCCAATTCTCCCATTATAAAAAAAGAGAGGGCGTTTAAAAAAAAAAAGTAAAAAGAAAAAATGTTTATTTTTTTAATTACGGGATTACGTCCCTGGCACTCAGTGCAAAGATGTCGGGGATACGGGATTACGTCCCTGGCACTTCATAATCAGACTAGTATAGAGCCACGAGGGACTCGTGTTTAAGTCATGAATTAGCCCCATGCAGCCCTAATGAAGACTCATCACCTCGCTAGTCTTTGCCTTGGTCTCCTCCAGGGTCAGGACCAGCTCTGTGTTGTCCAGGATGTTGCCTGTGGAGCTGGCCAGCTCTCTGAGCAGAGAGTCCTCCAGGTCCTTCAGCAGCTTCCTGTTCTCGCTGGTGTCTCGGACCAGACGCTCGCGCTGCTCCTCCAGCTCGCTCCTCTCAAAGCCCACGATGACGCTCAGCAGCTGGTCCTCCAGGCCCTTCAGTGTCACTGTGGCAAACGCATGTTTAATAATGGACATAGATCAGCTCACTCCTCTCAAAGCCCACGATCACGCTCAGCAGCTGGTCCTCCAGGCCCTTCAGTGTCAAGCCCAACACACACCGGCTCCGTCCGACGCGGCGCGACGCGTTGCCGCGCGGCGCCGCCTGGAAGATAGAACTGGTTCTATCTGCGCGACAGGTGAGGCGCCAGTGCGCGTCGGACGCCGCCGGTGTGCGATAGGTTCATTGAAAATAATGGAGGCGGCTGTTTTGACGCGCGGCGGTCGCAGACGGTGTGTGATGGGCTTCACTGTGACAAATGCATGTTTAATAATGGACATAGATCAGTGGCTTCCAAACTGTTCTGGTCTACGGCCCACTTGGAAATCTTGAAAGCTTTCACATAAACCCATAAAGTTTATTGAATATAGTGTTTAAAAGGTGTAAGTAAGTCTTGCCGAGCCATGAGGCCCATAGGACAGGAGCCTATCTCCTGTTTCTGTAGTGTGAGGTATAGCTTGACGTACAAATACACCCCCTGGACACGATGTACAAGTACACCCCCTGGACATGATGTACAAGTACACCCCCTGGACATGATGTACAAGTACACCCCCTGGACATGACGCTAGTATTGCTATATATTCTACTATAGTAGTCTTACCCCCAATCCAACCCTTGATGCTGAGTGCCAAGCAGGGAGGCACTCTGGGTCCCATTTTTCTTTGGTATGACCCGGCCGGGTGTCGAACCCCGAACCCCGAGCTCCCAGTCCCAGGGCGTACACTCTAACCACAAGACCGCTGAGCTGGTTTAAAGGAGTAGTTCACCCAAAAAATTACTTATTTTCTATCAATTACACATACACACCCCATGAAGCCTTGAATTCATGGAGAGTGTTTTGTTTTGGTATCACATTCCTAAGCCAATAATTTGATGACCGGGTCATCGGTCAATTGGAGGTCCAGCCAGAGACTCTGACTGCTCATCAACTTATTATGGGGTGTGTAATTGATAGAAAATTAGTATTTTTGAGGGGGGTGAAGTGAACTAATGATACATAGCTTGCAGAGTTAGTTCAGTCAGATATACTGTGCAAGACCCACATGTCATTCGATTGTTATTGTATATCTATCTCCCTGCTCTTAATGGTTAATGATGGTTGTATAATTGTGTCGAGCAGGGAGAAAATGTAGCAGAGCCGAACGCCAAGATAAAGTATTATACATGCATGCATTGCACACATATTCTCATTCTATAATAAATATAAAGATAAAGTATTATACATGCATGCATTGCACACGTATTCTCATTCTATAATAAATATGTGTTCAATCTATTCGTGAGTTATCTGACTGAATTTAATGGATCCTTGGTTAATGGATTCTTGATGAATTCTCATTCTATTATAAATATTTGTTCAATCTATTCGTGAGTTATCTGACTGAACTTAATGGATAATGGATTCTTGGTTAATGGATTCTTGATGAATTGTTTTACCCCTCGCGGACATAAACATTCGTTTGGCATGGCTGAGGCTCACTCACCAGTGTAGTTAATGACCATGGCTTTTCCAAACACGGAGGGGGAGTACTTGGGGTTGGCCAGCTTGGTGTTGAGGTAGAGTTTAAAGTTGGGGTCGTAGTCCACCTCCTTGTCTCCGAGCACGATGACCTGTCTGCCCTCTGCTCCCTTAACGTTCTTCTCCAGCACGGTGTCAATCACAGGGTCAATGTACTCGTCCACATCCTGGAACAGGAAGGGGAAGCCATACTTGATGGCCATCTCCAGCTGCTTCAGGAAGTCTGGATCACTGAAGGAGGAGATCTATAGGAAAACGGATGCATGGGTATGGCAATCTGTGTTTAGAGATACTGGCACTGCTGTCAGATTATTAAGAATCTGTAAAAAAAAAAAAAAAAAACACAAGTAGGAAAAGATTCATGACTGTAAAGTTTTCTGTACTTTGAGGTTATTCTTCTCCTCCATTTTCTTGATCCAGTTGAGTGCTTGTTGTTGCGGGTCGATGCACATGGGGAAACGGCTGGCTCTGGTGGTGAGGATTCCATTCTGGACTGACAGCTCATCTGGAGGCAAGCCCTCTGATCCCCACCTGTCAAAAAGGTTTCATTCAATATATACAGTACAATAGAACAACCAGTGGTCCGGGGACCACCAGTGGTCCTTGAGGGGGTTCCAGGTGGACCCCAGATAAATGATGCAAAGTCGGTAACCACATGGACCCTTATAGATCTTTAACTCTTGAGAGTGTCAAATCAAATCAAATGCCACATGGGTCCATTTGGCTTCATTTTACGCTCTCAAGAGTTACTTTAAAAAAAAAAAAAACATCTGCATTACTGTTCATTTACTGTTTACTGTTAAACAAAATATTCTTTAGTTTTGGGTCTGAGAGGCTAAATCTTATCAAATGGTGCTACATGGCTCAAATGCAGAATAAACTAGATAAAGTGCCCCTCAGGGGCCGGGCACAGGTCTCCACCAGGGAAGGTCAGGTTGTGGCCTCCTGGTGGCGCTATAATAGGCCAATGTGAAAAGGGTTGCAAAAATGTGTTTTGCAAAAATCCACCTGTTGGTGGCGCTATAACAGGCCAATGTGAAAAGGGTGGGATATGAAATATCGGACAGATCCGTCTTGAAAACATGAATATAGAGATAGTGTGTAACGATTTGCGGGATTTTTGGACAGAATCTGGAGGAGTAATATAAAACAAATGTGTTTTTCAAAAGTCGGCATCCTGGTGGCGCTATAACAGGCCGTTGTGGAATCCAGGGACTGTGCCTGCAAAATCTGGCACCGACCGGGTGGACGGACGGATGGTCAGACACACACACAGACACAGACTCACACACACGGACTCACGCACAGCAAGTGAAAAACATACTCTCTCCCCATGCCTTCGGCCTGGTGGAGACAATAATGGCTAATGGGCCTTGATATGGGTTGAATACCACTGAAATAGAATACCGTATACTGAGTGTAAATTTGACTGTGAGTGTAAAAATGGATGTGTATCCATCACACACACACACACACACACACACACACACACACACACACACACACACACACACACACACACACACACACACACACACACACACACACACACACACACACACACACACACACACACACACACACACACACACACACACACACACACCTGCTGACTTCCACCTCGTCGGTCAGCAGATTCTCCACCCTGAAGGGCTGGCTCAGAGGGATTCCTCTCTCCAGCAGGTCCTTCTCCCACACCTCATGGACCATCTGGTTCCTGAAGTCCCAGTTGAACGCCCCCTCGTAGCTCAGGAACGCAGCGCACATCAGACAGTCACCCAGGAGGAGGGAGCGCCGCTGCTTCAGCTCCTCTAAATCCAGTGCCCAGCTAAGAAAGGGAGGGGTGGGGAGGAGCAGTGGTGGAATAAGTACTCCATTTTATTTATTTTTTTGTCCAGCTTTGAGGGTTTGTGTAAACACAAACATTGTCCTAACACAAACATTGAAGACGAAGGACGCAAATTCTAATTGGCCGGAATGATAATTTTTTTATTAAGTAAAAGTATCAATAGAAATACATTGCACTATACTAAGTAAAAATCCGAGGCTCAAATGCCAAATAAATAATGGACCTTGATATGAAAAGGGTTGAAAACCACTGGGGAGGAAGATGAAGATGTGGACATGAGGAAGACCAGGAGAAGTCAGACTGTGGGGGACACATTCTGTTGAGCGTATGATCTATCCGCTCGGCTCACCGCTTGTTCTCGGAGCCCAGACCAGAGATGAGTTTGTCGGCAGCCGTCAGCCTCCTCTGCATGATCTCAGCCTCCTCCTGCAGCACCTGCTTCTCCCCCATGGCCCCGTCGTACTTCTCTCTCAGAGAGCCCAGCTCCTTCTGAATGGCACTGAGCTCATTCTGAATGCGCTGCAGCTCCCGTTTGCTCTCGAAGAAGTTCCGCTCCAGGCGTGCTACCTAAAGAATTCAATGCACATCAGTCACAGTGTTCATCATGTGATGTGTATTGTGCCTTATCTCTAAAGGCAAGAGTTTTACCTTTTCTCTTTTGGGCTTGATCTCCCTGGCAACATCACAGTATCCCATGACCGCCTCCACAAATTTCAGCATTCCTGAGCCGGCCCTGCTGATAACCTGCATTTCCTCAGGACTAGTGTTGAGGTTCTTTAGAAAGCCTGAGGACAATGGCATTCATCATTATTTACAACCAATGTCAAATTAGAGGATTTTATGCAACATGAACGTTAAAATTTGCAATGGGTTTGTTATCATTCCTTTCTTAGTTAACCCATTTTGGGCGGGAACCCCTTTTGGTGTTAGCATTATGTTATGCTTTAGCTATTGAAAAATAGCAGATCTACAAGCTCATAGCGTGCCACCGAGTGGCGCGCTACGAGCTTATAGGTCTGCTATTTTTGAAAAATCGAAGAACGACTGACATAGAAACATAGCTTTTTCAGAAAACTGTCAGTATGTAGAAGACATTTTTAGAATCTGATCTCAGGTCAAAATGGGTACCAATAACCGGGGTAAAGCTACATACCTCTTACAGTCTTGACCTGGCTGGAATTGATGACATCACAGTCCATTTCCATCAGTGAGCGCAGGAAGTTAGCCTCTGACATCATCCCTCTGGCCGCCTTCCAACTGATCTCCTTGTGGCCTCGTATGACCAGGATGCACTCACACACAACCTGCACCTGTTTGGGCGGCTTGGCGAAGGATCTGAAGAGGAGGACAACAAGCAAGACAGGTATAGGGAGGAATAGGACACAGAGGATAATATTAATAAAAATGTAAAAACGTCCATAACCACTTGCCCAAATGTGATAACCATCACATTTGTGATGACGGCTATGGCCGTTTTTAGCCCAAGTAGTGTTTTTCGTGCATAACAAATGCTTGCAATGGATTCAGAATCATGAAAACTCCCTAGTTTTACACATGACACGTAATCACGTATGCTACTTTAAGCAGAATGAAATGTTGAAAATGTTGCCTTATATAGATTACCATCACCTACCACTGGGATTTCTTAGGACTTTTGATATGTTGTGGGTTTTTATTATTATTATTATTATTTAATGTTTTTACCTGAAGGTTCAACATAAAGATGATCAAATCAAATCAAATCAAATCAAATCAAAAGATATTCTCACAAGATAAAGCAACTTTTGACAAGTAATTAAAAACACAAAACATACAATTCCTATAATTATTTCACCCACACAGCTAAGTTGATGTTCAGAACAAGAAGGAGCATTGAACCAGGGGCAAGCACCTGATCTCAGTGACGTCAGACTTTTCCAAGCCTTGTAAGGCAGTGCGGGCGGCCTCCAGGGCTGGCAGAGCCTCAGCCAGGGAACTCTCTGCGTCTTTCTTCTCGATGGCGATGACTTTATTCTGATCTTCAACCTCCTTGGCTTTTTCTTCTGCCAGCTCCTTCTTCTCCTCAGCTGGAAGGAGGGAAAGTGTCAACATGAATTGCCGCGCCAATAGCCAAAGATGTTGCGCGTGTCTGTGCGCATGCGTGCGTGTCAAAGTGTGCACGTGTTCACACTTTCATTGACATTTTTATTTCACAGTATGCAGAATGGATACACGTCAAACGAAACGAAAGTATACAGGTCAATACAAAACTACAAAAACTGCTACTTGAGGATAGAACCAAAAAGCACAAAGACTTGTTTACATAAGGGTCCTACATTTTAATTTCATCAGGACATTTAATGACGCGCAAATACACACTTCTATGAAAAAGTTTAATCACCATATAGTTAAAAAGGGGAAGAAATGTACAGTGTGGAAAGGATAAACTTGACTTTTATTTTATTTTACAGGGGCCAGTTTCAAATTGCAGACGCCCGTACAGTAGGTGCTCTTTGAGAGCGGTTTTGAATGAGTCTAGGGATTGACAGAAGAACACTGACCCACTGTGGTGTTGGTGGAGATCTCCTCCAACATGAGCTCACAGGCGGAAGACTTTTCCGCCAGCACCACCTTCTGCTCTGCCAGCTTGCCATTGAGCTGAGCCAGCTGCACGCTGGTCTTGTCCAGCTTATCCAGACCCCCCTCCAGGCGCTTGCACTGAGCTGCATGAGAGATCAAACATCAAAGCAAATAGAAACATGATTTTAGTCATATAAACTCATTGTTTTACTTAAGTAAAAGTATCAATACCACAATGTGGTATACCACAATTACAATCATTCAAAATTTACTTGAGTAAAATTACAAAGGTAATTGTATGTCCCATTTCACAAGTTGTCCCATTTCACAAGTTTGCAAACGTATACATATCTTTTGATGCATTGTGAGCTTGTAGATCGGCTATTTTCAAATGGCAGAAAGGTGTAACGGGCTTAATGTATGTTTTGTAATAAGAAACAAAATCTACAAAGTAACTAGTAACTAATGTTTTCAAATAAATGTAGTGGAGTAAAAGTTTAATATTTGCCTCTGAGATGTAGCTGAGTAGATAAAGTACAAATACCTCAAAAGTGTATTTAAGTACAGTACTTAAGTAAAAACTTTCCCACTGAAACATACATTCAATTTGTCCTTTACATTTGCACCGTCACACAGTCTGGAGCACTCTCTATCGTCATGAGTAATCGATAAAGTGAAGCCTACTGCCCACTTTCACTTCGACTTTACAGTCACGCAGATTTATGCTAATATAATAAATAGAAATCACCTAAGCATATATAGCTTGCTGCTTAGCAGGAATGGAAATTAAAAAGTTAAATGTAAAGATATTTTAAAAATTAAAATATATTTTCGTGGACGAAAACTTCCTTACTCGGGATTTCGGGAGGTGTAGTTCCAGACTCTAAATACGTAGCATTGGGAGATTGTCTGGCTATGTGAGACTATCAGCTGATCTACCACTCACTCACCCAGAATGTATTGGTCCTTGTCCTCCAGCAGCTTGGCGCAGGTGCTGAGGAAGTCCAGGTAGTTCTTGGGAGTGACGTAGTTGCTGCGTCTGAGTTTCTGCAGGAACATTCTGCTGTACTCTCCCACAGAGCGATGGACCATGCACACGTGGGCTATCACTGCCTCCAAATGGGACTTGGGGATCATTGGACTCTTTCCTGCAGCAATTAATGGCGTGCGACTCGTTTAGCATGCATAAAACAACTCCATTCAACAGTAGTAGTGAAAGCATGCATGGTGGTGTGAATTACAGACCAAGGAATGATTGGGCCACGGCGTGTAATGCCTGCGGAGGCCACGGCAGGAACCAATCTATCCCAGTGTTGTTCACCAGTCCTATGAAATTAAGAGAAAAACATGTGATACAAACAATTTTTGAGTGGCGCTAGCCGCTCCTATGCACAGCTTTCTGTGTATGTCTGTCCGTATGAGCACGGAATTGATGAGTTTGATTGGCTGATGTCTGATGATCATCTCATCATCATACGTCATCATCATGATGAAATTCAATATATGATATGATAATTCAAATGATATTTGGGTATAATTCTCAGGTCCATAATTACTCAACACGTAGCTCAAATCACCTCAGACCTCCAAAGGCCTGTACGTCACAAACTAATATAGTTTAATATAGGCTTCAGAGGGTCTAAATGGAATTCTCTGCCTTTACATCTGCGGGAATTGTCTTATCTTCAATTCAAGAAGGTTCTGCTGTCGCAGTGAGAGAAAAAAAAATGATGAGAACATCATCATACATCAGCCAATCAAAGTCATCGATTCCGTGCTCACTGCTCATACAGACAAACAGACATACACACAAAGCTGTGCATAGGATTAGGATAGTCCCTCATCATTGTGATGAAAGGCGCCGCTCACTTCACACAAGTGTGTTTTTTACATATTAGATCATGCATGCAATAAAGGTCTATTCATAATCATAGTACAGTTTTTGGTGAAGACCTGACCACAGAGAGATATGTTTTGAGCGGTGGTCACCGCAGTGTGACGTCATGTTGTTGTTTTAGGTGGTCACCTCTTCACCGAAAACTCATAGGCCTTAAGAATTGCAGACAGATTGTGGCACGATATCTCACCTGGAAAGTTCCTGCAGCGTGTTCTGAGGGCATCCCCCACTGGGGACATGCACAGGACGATGTGCAGGTTGCTGGCACTCTTGTCGACAAAGTACTGCCACATGCTGTCCTTGGAAGGTCCAGCGCCCTTCTTCATGGCTTCATCACGCAGCTGATTAATGACAGACTCCTTCTCATCGTCGAGGAACAACGCAGGAACGATGCCTGTGAATGGAGATTGAATTGAGAGCAGTTCTAGAGCTGTCACAGTGAGAGAAAAACATTTATGAATGAGAGTATAAGCCAGGATGTTCTATGTTTTTCAGACCGGAGGTGAGCATGTTGTTGATGAGTTCAAGGAAGCCCTCCTCGACAACATGGCCGTCAGTGAACAGGAACACCGTCTTCTTGTTTTCGATGCCCAGCTTCAGGTACAGGCTTTTCAGATCCTCGCGGAAGTTCGACTCAGCATAGCCTCGGCTTAGGGTGATCTCAAACACCTGAGGGCATATATACAGTAGGTTTACACAGCGACTGTTACAAAATGGAGATTTATCACTGCAACCTTTGTCTTTAATATTGATGTTCCACCGTACCTCACAGCCAGCGGTGAAAGCAGCCAGCTTGGTTAAGGACTGCCTGCCGGAGCCTCCCACGCCGACCAACAGAGCGTGGCCGCGGTCCATACGGAGGATCCTATGCACTCGGGTCAGATGCTCAAGGGCGTCATTGAACAGAACCAGATTCATTCTAGACTTGGTCTCGTTGTACTCCTCTAGAATCTCCTGCAGAGTAAACCATGATCTTTAGATATCTTATAATTGTAGATTATACTTATATAGTAGTTGTACTATAGCATCACATCATACTGAGGCCAACCTTAACTGGAACAGTACCTGGAACAAGGCTTTAGAAGCTTCATAGTCGCATATGTCCTCATAAACTCTGGGTTCAGACTCACTGAGGGCTGACTTGTAGTCTCCATATAGGATAGGGTCCTTCATGGCTGACTCTAGGTCTGACTTGAAATGCTCTTCAATTAAGTTCTTTATATGATCTTGTACCTAGAGGCAAAAAAGAATAAATACAATTTTCAAGGGATTAAATGTAATATCCATGGGGTGAACATTGATAACAAGAACACGTATTTGAAATTGCAATGAGATGTGTAATTGCAAAAACGTCACTTTGTTCCTTCAGTCAATATAAAAAAGTGACTACAGTGTGTATAACTACCAGGGTTTTATCAGTTTCATTGATGAGTCTATCGTGGAATACTCTCAGGCATTCATTCCTCCAAACACGTACAAACTGGGAGACAGTCAAAAACCTGTCAAAGAAACACACCAAGACAGAGAAACGTAAACAAGCCAAAGTGAAAAGTGACATTACGTAGTAATAACATTAACCTACTGCGGCATACCTCTCAGAGTTTGTGGCGGTCAGTCCATTGTAAACCCTTGAGAGGTCCCTCAGGTTGAAAATGTAGTGGAACTTGGAGGGCGTGGGCGGCAGCTCTCTGATGATGTTCTTATACAACTCCAGTGTGCACGAGGTCACCGTATCACACACCTTCTTTATGGCCTCTTCAAAAGACTAAAACATTTAATCATGCTTAATACCTGGCTCATGTTTATTTTTGTTGATAATCAAAGATCAAAGAGTCTTCATAACCAAACAAACAGTCTGCCAAGAAGACATAATTATCCAAGCATGTAACAACAATGTGGAATTCATTCTATTAATTGTGTGTACATACATTAGAATATATATTTGATACCTGCACTTGTCTTTCAACTTAAAGAGGTTATGCCGTGATTTCCCCCCCCTAAAACATGATCATTATGGAACTATGATTATACTAGGAGAAAGATTTGTTTTAAAGAAAGTGTTAAAATTCTGTTACTCACTTCAGTGTGGCCTTTGATAATGGAGGCGTAGATACGGTGGAGGGACTCCTCCTCCGGGAAAGGGATGTTGAACACGCTGAAGAGGGAGATGAAGCGAGGATCCACCTCATTCCTGCCGCCTCCTGCTTTCCCCATGGCCGCTATGAAGCCCAGGTCTTTGAGGACCTTATAGTTGAGCTCCTTCTCTCTGTTGTACATGCCTCCTCGGTCCAACAGCAGCTTCAGCAGCGCAATAGGCTGCTGTGTGCCATACTCGTCCACCTAGAGCGTAACGTGGAACGTAAATAAGCTTGAGTTCGAGAATAGTTCCGGTGGAACATAATATGGACAAACATTCAAGCAATTGCAGGCTTGGTCAAAAGGGAAGCGAATACAGATATTGCCGTGAATACCCGTGGCATGTTCAGGTCATCCATAAAGACCAGTAATCGCTTCCCCATCGGGGGGCCGTAAATCTCTTTGGTCCTTTTCTCCACATTGGCCTCCAGGTTCCTCTGCAGGTCCATGGAGGTGGTTCTCGATGAGAAGTTAATTGTCAGAGTTATCTGGAAACAGGGGGAAATGGTTAAAGTTGCAATCCATAACGTCTTTTGTGTGTGAACAAAAATGAAAACGAAATTTAGATCCCGTTGTTGGGTAGGATCACTCACTACTACAGGTTTACAAGTCTGAAGGTCAACATTCTATTTCTCAGGCCTCATACACACATATGAAACGATGTGTTCCGTCTGTGATTAATGGCTGCCACAATGCAATTCCAATGGGAGTCACGTGGTTTGACCAAACTTTTGTGTTTGATGGGGCAGCAATCAGCAATCAAACACAAATGTTTGGTCAAACTATGTGACTCCCATTAGAATTGCATTGTGGCAGCCATTAATCACAGACACGGAACACAGAACATTTGTTTGATACGTGTGTATGAGGCCTCAGCCAGCACACATGCAGTATAGAATTATTAGATTAGTTGTTAATTTGGGCACTTGTGCAGGGGACCCGGGTTTAATCTGACGTTTTAATGGATGTATCAAAACAACTGCCAGTAGTAGACATTACATACAGTATATGAATGGTTAAACAGTAAACTCACAGTAGTGTCCACTTTCAGGTTCTTCAGGAAGTTCAGAGTGGTGGCGGTTTTCGACGTCCCAGACTCTCCCACCAGAACCACCGGTCTCTTTATCTTCACCATTTGTTCCAACATCCAGCTGGCTCTGGTAGTGTCCACGGTTGGGACTGCAAGGACAAGAATGAAGGGTTCAGGCAGTACATACATTTAAAATCCAAGTCATTGTTTATTTTCTTTAAAAATATTATGTCACAGTCAAAAAAGTTAAACTTTACCAAGAATTTCAATAAACTTTTTGTCAGGATCATGGACATATTTGGAGACCAGGGAACTCCAGGGAACCCATTTGTTCTTTGAACCATCAAAATGGAAATCATACAGAGTGGGCAGGTAACCTGTGTGGAGTCAGGACATATTTAATATTTACATATTTATTATCTGTATTACCGGTACACCAATTTAATGCTCTGATAATCATCTTATATGGTTTGTTTTCTAACCTGGGATCTCTCCGGGCCCAGTGGTGGCTTTCTCATCATTCCCCACAGTTAAGCAGGACCGTTTCTTGATAAAGTCATCAAACCTTTTCCTGCTGTTGTCCAACAAGGTAGCCCCTAGAGAACAGTACAGTGCTTCCAGGAAGTAGCACTCCAGGACCTCTGCGGTGTATTCCTCAGCCACCAGCAGGGCATCCAGCATCATGGACAACTGCTTCACCTGAACACACCACCCACAAAGAACCACCACGTCAACCAAAGCACTTTCTGCTGGATTTCAATACAACAGTGTTTAGTGATGGCAGCGTTTGAGACAGACAGGATGAACCAACCATGTTCAGATCTGTCTGAGGGAGGATGGTCCTCAATTTCTGTCCCTGCTTGCCATCCACAACACCGTCCACTATCATGCCAATGGCGCTGGGTACATATTTCTCAAACAGCATGTTCAGGTCTTGTTGCACCTGGAGAAGAACAAAGGCAGATGGAGTTGAGACATGCTTATAATTATACATTGTCACTAGAGAATCTTACATCAATACGTAGAGTATTATGTTTCTCAAACCTTAAGTGGTCTGCTGCTAACCCATTTCTGCCAGTATGGGGCAAAGCGAAGATTTTTGGGGTCGACAAACACCATGCCACAGCGTGACACGGTGGCAGGAGAGGCATACTGCAGATCTCCAACCTGTTAAGTGTAAAACATCATAACGTTGCCATATACAGTACAATCAGTGGTGTAAAGCAGAGGTTCCCAACCATTGGTACGTTGTGTACCTGTGCTGGTACGTGGGACATGTCCCACTGGTACACGGGACATGTCCCACTGGTACACGGGACATGTCCCACTGGTACACGGGACATGTCCCACTGGTACACGGGACATGTCCCACTGGTACGAGACTAACGAGAGAAGGGAATCCCAAGTTTTCTCAACCATCTATATCTATAAGCTATATCTATAACCGTGCGTCAACAGGATCAATGATATGGCCAATGACAATGATATAGAGCGGACGTAGAATACGCACATCGACAGGCTGGGTGCTGGGCTAAAGAGAATTGAGAATTCTGACAGTCAGAATTCTCAATAAAGAACGTCTTTCTTATACCTGTGGTGTGCGGGCTCCATCCAATATCGAATGACAATGACATAACATTATGTTGTGATATAATAATATAGCAGCGGATAGGCTGCTTGAGGCCTTCAGTCAACTGTCTTCCGTGTTTTGGTACGATGATGCGCAACATTTTCTGAACCGTCAGCTGGTCCGTGGTAATAGAAAGGTTGGGAACCTTTTACGTAAACCATTTGAGTACTTTTTCCACCACTGCATATACAATGAGAAACGCACCATGCTGCATACAGGAACGGAGAAATGTGGAAATTCCAGCCAACCTCAAAGAGCAGAGCACAGTGTCCCTGTAGACGGATTCTAACCAACCTCAAAGAGCAGAGCACAGTGTCCCTGTAGACGGATTCTAACCAACCTCAAAGAGCAGAGCACAGTGTCCCTGTAGACGGATTCTAACCAACCTCAAAGAGCAGAGCACAGTGTCCCTGTAGACGGATTCTAACCAACCTCAAAGAGCAGAGCACAGTGTCCCTGTAGACGGATTCTAACCAACCTCAAAGAGCAGAGCACAGTGTCCCTGTAGACGGATTCTAACCAACCTCAAAGAGCAGAGCACAGTGTCCCAGTAGACGGATTCTAACCAACCTCAAAGAGCAGAGCACAGTGTCCCTGTAGACGGATTCTAACCAACCTCAAAGAGCAGAGCACAGTGTCCCTGTAGACGGATTCTAACCAACCTCAAAGAGCAGAGCACAGTGTCCCTGTAGACGGATTCTAACCAACCTCAAAGAGCAGAGCACAGTGTCCCTGTAGACGGATTCTAACCAACCTCAAAGAGCAGAGCACAGTGTCCCTGTAGACGGATTCTAACCAACCTCAAAGAGCAGAGCACAGTGTCCCTGTAGACGGATTCTAACCAACCTCAAAGAGCAGAGCACAGTGTCCCTGTAGACGGATTCTAACCAACCTCAAAGAGCAGAGCACAGTGTCCCTGTAGACGGATTCTAACCAACCTCAAAGAGCAGAGCACAGTGTCCCTGTAGACGGATTCTAACCAACCTCAAAGAGCAGAGCACAGTGTCCCTGTAGACGGATTCTAACCAACCTCAAAGAGCAGAGCACAGTGTCCCTGTAGACGGATTCTAACCAACCTCAAAGAGCAGAGCACAGTGTCCCTGTAGACGGATTCTCTCTCCGTTGGCCAGAGTGAGTAGCTTGTTGTCGTCCATCACAGAGTTCATGTTCTCGACCCACAGTGCATCCACGTCCCCATCGAACAGGATGTACCTGAGGATTGAAATGTGTACAGGCTACCTTTACACCAGATTTATGAGAGTTCATTTTGAGATTCACCTATTTGTATGTGATACACACTAAAAGTATATATCATATTTTTGTGATCAACACATTTTGTTGATCGCCAGTAGGAGCACTGCCAGTAGGAAGCAGCGTGAGGCAGTATGTGGTATTTCTTCCTCATTTCCAATGAGACCAGCATCATGTTAATTTAGTCTCATCTGTCTTCCACTTTTAGGAGACATTACAACTGTAGACACTATAGTGCCCAGCGCCCGGGACGTGTCGCATAAATATCATGCCACTTCGTATGCTGAAATATCAGGAGTGTTTTTTTTTCTTTGTACCTCCTCTCTTTTTTGTCTGTGGGCTTGTTGATGTCGCGGAAGATGTTGGACAGGATGCCGTCGGTCCAGTCTCGAGTGTCAGGATCCAGGATGCCGTACAGCTCGATGACACTCATGGCCTTAGGGTTCAGGCAGTACACCTTAGTCTGCAAGCCTAACCTGTTGCGTGTGGACATGACAAAATACAGCATATACCACAGTGAGAGAGCTACTACACAAAATTAAGATCACTGAATGAATGTCAAACTGTGCACAGCAGAACTAACTTGGACTGGGCCTGACATAATGTGCTGATCACGACAGATTTTCCTCCTCCGGTAGGACCCACCACCATGGTAGTGTGTCTGGTCATCATGGTCTCATACATCTGTACCACTTTATCCACCTGAAACCCCACAAAGTAAAGTATGGTCATCATGGTCTCATTATACATCTGTACCCCTACAGTGCAGCTCAAACGGTCATGGACATCAGTACATTATTATATTATTATTATTATTATTATTATTAAAACAATTTATGACTAAAAAAAATAGGAATGCTGCAAGAACTGTCCATTTATGTTCACTTTTGGTAGCACTTTACAATAATGACCCGTTATAAAGCATTTATAAACGTTTATAAGCAGTTTGTAGACTATTAACAAATCATTATTAACCTGTTTGTTGACATTCGTAAATGATTATTAAAACCGTTATAACTATGGTTACAAATCATTTATAAGGTATTAGTAAGTAGTAAACTATTCATTAATAAGCCATTTATATACATCTGTAAATGATTATTAAATCATTTGTAATGACCCCATGATAAAGCATTTATAAACGTTTATAAGCAGTTTGTAGACTATTAACAAATCATTAACAACCTGCTTGTTTACATTTGTAAATGATTACTAAAACCTTTAAAACAAATTTACAAATAATTTATAAAGTATTAGTAAGTAGTAAAACTATTCATGAATAAGCCATGTATAATACATCTGTAAATGATTATTAAATCATTTGTAACTGTTATATAATATATACAAGCTATTTGTATATTTGGGAAATGTGTTTGTTCATGTTTAACATATACTTTGTAAAACATTCCTAAAATATCTATAAATCCTTAGTACATGTTATTAAGTGGAGGAGGACAGTCATACTCGGATACGAGTGACCGCCGATGATGATGAAAGTGACGACAGTTCATCATTTACAACTGTCTGTTAATGTTTGTTCATGTTTAACATATGCTTTGTAAAACATTCCTAAAACATATATAAATCCTTAGTACATGTTATTAAGGTCCCTATAGTAAAGTGACGACAGTTCATAATTTACAACTGTCTGTTAATGTTTGTTCATGTTTAACATATGCTTTGTAAAACATTCCTAAAACATATATAAATCCTTAGTACATGTTATTAAGGTCCCTATAGTAAAGTGACGACAGTTCATAATTTACAACTGTCTGTTAATGTTTGTTCATGTTTAACATATGCTTTGTAAAACATTCCTAAAACATATATAAATCCTTAGTACATGTTATTAATGTCCCTATAGTAAAGTGACGACAGTTCATAATTTACAACTGTCTGTTAATGTTTGTTCATGTTTAACCCTACATCATTTTATGTTGAAGATGTTGTGTTGCATTGTGGGTAATCCTCAGTACAGAGGAACTCCATACTGAGGGTCTCCTGTTTGCTCAGGGACAGGCACAAACAAATTTATTACAAACATCTAAGCTTCATATAAGTGGCCAGATATGCACTCATGTTTACATAGTGTTATTCAGTAACATTCGTTTTTGTATGACATGGTATCATATGACATTGTTTATTTAATTGTTTGAAAAACGGTTAGCATGTTAGCTAGCTGTTAGCACAGCTGTTAGCTGTGCTGTGTAGCCTGTGTTACATGAGAATTCACTGACACTCCATGTAAGTGAATTCTCAAAAACGAATGTTACTGAATAACACTATGTAAACATGAGTGCATATCTGGCCACTTATATGAAGCTTAGATGTTTGTAATTAATTTGTTTGTGCCTGAGCAAACAGGAGACCATCTTACCCTCAGTATGGAGTTCCTCTGTACTGAGGATTACCCACAATGCAACACAACATCTTCAACATAAAATTATGTAGGGTTCATAATTTACAACTGTCTGTTAATGTTTGTTCATGTTTAACCCTACATCATTTTATGTTGAAGATGTTGTGTTGCATTGTGGGTAATCCTCAGTACAGAGGAACTCCATACTGAGGGTAAGATGGTCTCCTGTTTTCTCAGGCACAAACAAATTAATTACAAACATCTATGCTTCATATAAGTGGCCAGATATGCACTCATGTTTACATAGTGTTATTCAGTAACATTCGTTTTTGAGAATTCACTTACATGAAGTGTCAGTGAATTCTCATGTAACACAGGCTACACAGCACAGCTAACAGTTGTGCTAACAGCTAGCTAACATGCTAACCGTTTTTCAAACAATTAAATAAACAATGTCATATGATACCATGACATACAAAAACGAATGTTACTGAATAACACTATGTAAACATGAGTGCATATCTGGCCACTTATATGAAGCTTAGATGTTTGTAATTAATTTGTTTGTGCCTGAGCAAACAGGAGACCATCTTACCCTCAGTATGGAGTTCCTCTGTACTGAGGATTACCCACAATGCAACACAACATCTTCAACATAAAATGATGTTGGGTTAAACATGAACAAACATTAACAGACAGTTGTAAATGATGAACTGTCGTCACTTTACTATAGGGACCTTAATAACATGTACTAAGGATTTATATATGTTTTAGGAATGTTTTACAAAGCATATGTTAAACATGAACAAACATTAACAGACAGTTGTAAATTATGAACTGTCGTCACTTTACTATAGGGACCTTAATAACATGTACTAAGGATTTATATATGTTTTAGGAATGTTTTACAAAGCATATGTTAAACATGAACAAACATTAACAGACAGTTGTAAATGATGAACTGTCGTCACTTTCATCATCATCGGCGGCGGTCACTCGTATCCGAGTATGACTGTCCTCCTCCACTTAATAACATGTACTAAGGATTTATAGATATTTTAGGAATGTTTTACAAAGTATATGTTAAACATGAACAAACACATTTCCCAAATATACAAATAGCTTGTATATATTATATAACATCAGTTACAAATGATTTAATAATCATTTACAGATGTATTATACATGGCTTATTCATGAATAGTTTTACTACTTACTAATACTTTATAAATTATTTGTAAATTTGTTATAAAGGTTTTAGTAATCATTTACAAATGTAAACAAGCAGGTTGTTAATTATTTGTTAATAGTCTACAAACTGCTTATAAACGTTTATAAATGCTTTATCATGGGGTCATTATAAATGATTTAATAATCATTTACAGATGTATATAAATGGCTTATTAATGAATAGTTTACTACTTACTAATACCTTATAAATGATTTGTAACCATAGTTATAACGGTTTTAATAATCATTTACGAATGTCAACAAACAGGTTAATAATGATTTGTTAATAGTCTACAAACTGCTTATAAACGTTTATAAATGCTTTATAACGGGTCATTATTGTAAAGTGCTACCTCACTTTTTAATGTTTTCTGTTAAATGTTATAAGTATTTACTTAGCTTATAAGCCAAATACTGTATGTCTTAATACATTATAATTTCCCTCTATAACTATTTTATTTGAATTAAAACCACTTTCAATATTTTTCTTAGTTCTTCTTCTTAGATTCCATACTCCATAGGGCTGTACCACACATGATTAATTATGACAGTATATTCGTCTATTTGTATATTTTAATAAATCCCCCTGTCCTGATGATGGCCTAGATGTTGTATTGTTGTACTGATAACTGCTTTGTTTGTGTATGTATTGTATTGTATTGTATGTCATGATTGTTATAAATAAAGATTTAAAAAATGATTCTGCAAGTGCCTTCTAAATCAGTAGTTCTCACACTTTCAAGATTAAAAGAAAATCAAAAATAGCAGATGTACAAGCTCGACACGCTGTGAGCTTGTATATCTGCTATTTTTGAATAGCCAACTCTAAAATCTAAAATTACATATATGCTTTCCCGGTTTTACTGGGTTAAGTTAAAAATATATATATATATTTCAGTATTTAGATGAAGCCTTTATGAATATGAATAAACTTATTTCACACTGTGCAGGCAGAATACCTGATCAGACAGCAAGGTGTATTTTTTCTCCTGGAAGCTGTGCTCTACAGCATCATTGAACCTGGGGTAGCGAACACGGGGACAGTCCAGCCCAGGGAACAGGTCTGTGATCAGCCCCAGAAACAGAGGCACGTCCTCAAACACAAACTTTGGCAGGTTCATGTCTCGTAGGGCACGCATGAGCACCACGTCCTGACAGGGAAGGAAGGGGGAAATGACAGGGACAGAGAGTGAAGAATAGAACTTGAGATATTAAAATACTTGCTGAATAGAAGAAAACTTAGGTCTTACAGTATGACCTTTAACAAAACCAAGAGCGATTTGTTCATGCAATGTCTTTATTTAAATATATCAACGAGAAAGAAGGGGCACCCGCACACCACCACTTGCCAGGTTCAAGAGCATTTATTTTGAAAGAGCAGAGAGCAACGTTCGGTCTTGTGACCTTCCTCAGGCCCTTGCATATCAACAAAGACATTTCAATGAAATAAATTGTCTTTTGCAGTAATTTGCAACCACAGAGACAGAGCCATAGGACACTAGTAATGTCACATCTACAAACTTGAGTAATAATCTGTCAGTTATAGAATTAGACCAAGTGACTCGCTCTTCAGCCATATAGCAAAGTTTGTGTTGTATATTCATGTTGCTCTTGATGTGTAACGACCATTAGAACAAGCCAAAAAGAAACTTTCTTTGTCGGGACAGTTTCTTTTTATTTCCTTTACCTCATTGAGGTCTGGTGAACCTCTCTTCAGTTCTCCTGCCATCACCAACACAGATTTGAGGGCTCGCAGGCCGAAGTCATAATGTGACTGCTTGGACAGTTGCCCACGCGCCAGTTTATACAGCACCGTCATCTTCTTTGCTAGATTCTGCATTAAACAACAAGTCAGATTAGTTACTGAATCAGTGACTGCCAAAACGTAGGGGTGTGTGTGTGTGTGTGGTGTGTGTGTGTGTGTGTGTGTGTGTGTGTGTGTGTGTGTGTGTGTGTGTGTGTGTGTGCGTGCGTGCGTGCGTGCGTGCGTGCGTGCGTGCGTGCGTGCGTGCGTGCGTGCGTGCGTGCGTGCGTGCGTGCGTGCGTGAGTTAGGCATGCAGAATATAGATAACTTCCTGCTTCTCAACACCGATACCGATACTAATATACCGATAATACAAATATATACACACATACATAAAAATACATACTAGTAGTGAGTAACGGTACATTTAACATAACTTTGATCTAAGCAAATACAGTATATCATGCCTATGACACGCTGGGTGCTTTATCAGCAGATACAAACAATTATGTTATTGGATTTATCGGGATGATTATCGGGTTGATAATTATCGCTCATCCCTAGCATGAGTGCATGCGTGCATGCATTCACCTTGGCCATGAGGAAGCCTTCGGAGAAGAGCATGATCTCACAGATCTGCTGCAGGTCAGGAACAATGACGACCACCGGCCTGAAGAGAGCTTTGACTGACTCTGGCAGCTCAGTGCGCCCCGCGTACCCTGGGTTCATCGTGATGAAGATCCCCATGCGGTCGTCCATACTGATCTCCTGGCCCTCAAACTGAAACACGTGAGAGGTAGGATCAGGTCGCAATCAGGATCAGGAGCAATGGAAGAAACAAGCCTTTCACGTGAATAAGTCTTGTGCCTTTTGCAGATAAGGCTCAAACTGAATGACTGGGTAATATCCACTGTATCATTTTACCACGAGAAATACTTTGGAGGTTAGGCCCTGGATTTGACTTACGCGGAACCTTTTGAGGTGTCTAATAAGAGCATTGCGGATAGTCTGTATCTGGGAGGAGATGACAGACAGCACTGATGCTTCGATACGATTGAACTCATCAAAGCAGCCCCAGGCTCCACACTGAGCGAGACCAGAGAAGATCTTCCCTACCGCCTACACACACACACACACACAGGACAGATAAAAGGTGTTGAATTAAACGCAGGAGAACAGTGGATATTTGTTAGTTCTTGTTTGGGGTCAGAGGTCTCTCACCATGTAGTCCATGCCCTCTCCACAGTTGGTCACCACACAGAGGAGGCCCAAAGCCTTGGCCAGGTCTTTAGTCGATTCCGTCTTTCCTGTACCGGCTGGTCCAGCGGGCGCTCCACCCAGGTACATGGAAAGGGCCTGAGTAAATTAATAATAATTAGAAATGTTTATTTACCGGTATGTCCACATAAACGGAAGTAAACAGAAAGATCTGTTGTACAAAAGGATATAAACACTGCGTCAGTGCAGTCAGACAATAGGAGAACACTGCCAGTGCATTCAGACAATAGAAGAACAGCCAGTTACAACTAAGTGCATAGACGAAAGAACATTGTTACATACAGTATAGTTGACATACTTACAGCAGACATAATTCACATACAGTAAATCATGTCTGCTATGGATAAAGGAAACAACGCCTCTTCCAAATTGAGTGGTTTGCCTTCCTACAATGGCTGATCTGAGCAGTACTTTGGCCCTCCTTTTGGAGAGGCCAGCCAATTGTAGGCCCCTCACAACCACCTTGTGTGTGTGTGTGTACACACACACACACACACACACACACACACACACACACACACACACACTCTAAATAGCTGATTGCATTATTATTCGTAATGTATAAGTAATTGCACTGATGCGGTCAGCAGAGCCACCCAGACCTGTGTGAGTGTGAGGTAGATGCGGTCCGTAAGGGGGGTGATAACCAGACGACCGTTCAGCCCCATGTACTCGTAGCCGTAGGAGAAGGCAGCGCTGCACTGGCGCACAAACAGATCATCGGGCTCCCGGTCCCAGTAGAACCTCAGCTGGCTCTGCCACTCAAACCCACGGGCGTCCATAATGCTGGAGGAAAAGAGAGGTGAAAGGACCATACCAGTCGATGTGTTCATTGTGTTGACCCCGTAAGGGTCCATTTGTTTTTTTTAAAACTTCTAGATTCTCTCTAAATGTGTAGACTTCTTGTAAATTAAGTAATGCAACTAAAGCGACTAAAGACCCGGCCCAAAACCTGACTAAAAACCAAATGGACGCTTACCCATTTGGTTTCATTTTACGCTCTCAAGAGTTAAAGATCTACAGTATAAGGGTCCATTTGGTTACCAACTGTCCATCATTTAACTGGGGACCATCTGGAACCCCCTCAAGGACCACTGGTTTAGACTACAGAATTATCTACTCACAGTCTCATAAACATAATCCATTTACCATTAACCACATAAACCCTCTATTATTAGTAAAAACTAAAAGACTCACTCACTACACGTTGCAACGTGCAATACGCATTGGGAACCACAGGTCTACTCATTTTATAAACAGACTTGGGTTTCTTCAATGGACAATATTATGACTTCAAACTTGCCGTGTGTATCCCCGAGGACCCCGAAAGGGTGTGGTAGCGGTCACAGGACATATTCAAGTGACAATGTATAAATGGTAAATGGTGCATTTATATAGCGCCTTTATCCAAGGCGCTTTACAGAGATTGTGCATTACGTACATTCACCCATTCACACACCGATGCCGGAGTAAACCATACAAGGCACCAACCTGCACATCGGGAGCAATTCAGTGTCTTGCTCAAGGACACTTCGACACTAACTCTGGGGGAGCCCAGGTTCAAACTGGGAACCTTGTGGTTGCCATCCCGTCACTCTACCCCTGAGCCACTGTCGCCCCGTATAACCACCATAGTCACCATACCAACTTTGTTGATGGAGAGAATGTATTATATTTGCTGGCCGTGACAGTGGCCAGACCTTCAATGATCTGTGGAAATTCTCCTGGAAGAAGGGGATGGCTTGTTCAGGGATGGCTGGTATGTGCTGTTGCATGGTGCGATACACCATTATCATGCTCTTTTGAGGGTATGAAACCTCCAATGATCTGACCTGTACGTCTTAGGTGCTATTTACACGAGGATGGTGTTCATAGAAAACGGCAAAATAAAGTACCGTTTGTTGTGGTTGTTTAGACGAGAACCGTGTTCTCATGAGGTGAAAACGCAACAAAGTGAAACCACCTTCCAGAGTGGAAATCTTTGAGAACGCCGTTTTATCCCTTCTCCGTGTAAACAGGCAAAACGGTGAATCCGCAAAACTTATGACATCATGGCTCACGTTGGCTCACAGCGCATATGTTTATTACGTTGATGCAGAGCCATATAATTATGATATAATGGAGTTCCTGAACAAGCCTCCCTCCTCGCCTACAAAGTGCTGCTCATCAGCGATGGTGAATGTAAAACCATGATGTAAATAAAAAGCCTTGTGATAGGCGGTATAGCATAGCGTTTATGTAGCCTAATAAAATATATACCATCCCGTGGTGCTTTTGCCTGTCAGTGTCAGCCCAGAGCAGTGTTGAGCCGCTTGCGCGGCACTGTTTTTTGGCAAATCTAAGCTAGCAAATTTAAGACCATGTCTTCAAAATAAGAGTATCCTCTAGAGTATTGAAAAAAAGTGTAATTTGCACATTAAAACTACAAATTAAGCATTTAAATGATGCTATAAGACACACATTATGTTTCTGTGTTATTTAATTACTTATTTTGACACAGAAACATAATATGTGTCTTTACAATAGCTGTAATGTAATAATAATACTAATAATGTAATGTAATCATTATTTAATTAACGACACTTTTATTCTGAAAGCAACCGGATGTCTTAAATTTGCTAGCTCTCAAACAGGAAGTTCTAGATTTGCCAAAAAGACAGAGCCGTGTTGCGCAGGCTTGCGTGGAGGGGTTCTTCTTCTTGTACGGGTGACCTGTCTATTTGGCAGCCCGTTATCGCCACCTAGCGACATTATAGCATAATAGCACATTATAGCATAACGTGCGTTCTCGTGTAAAGGGTAAGAAAAAATGAGAACGCAACGGGACTTTGCCATTTTCTATGAACACCATCCTCGTGTAAATAGCACCTTAGACTCTGCCAGGCCAGGTTGCCTACTGGTTGCTATAGCAGCAAACGTGTGTTGTGAAGAAGACACCATGGCAGAAAATCTAGTCTTGAACAAATGGCCACGGTCTACGTACATATTATGCAGGGAGTTCCGTCGTGATCCAAGGACAATTGAAGTTGCAAACAGAACAATAGAGTAAGTGAGCTTGATGACGATGCTCACCTGTCAAAGCTGTCCACGATGTCTCGGGCGTGGACATCAATGATGAGGGCGGTGTTGATCTTCCGCCTGTCGTTCTTCGTCATGGGCAGCACGATGCGCGTCACCAGCTCGTCGATCTGCCGGTGCATTTTGGTGGCGTAGTTCTTCAGGACCTGCTTATCTCCCTTCTTCAGCTTGTCGAAGACATCCTCCACCTCCCAGGTCCACCACACCTGGCTCCCGGCCAGCACCACCATGCCCTGGTACTGTGTCATCCAGTCAACCCTGAGGTGGGAGGATTATTACAACCTTGTACGACGGTGTTTCCCAAACGGTGGGTCGAGTCGCAAGTTACTTCCATTACTTTTTGTTTCCTACAAAAAACAAATTCAAACCTTTTTGGAAATAATTTCATTAATAAATTGAATTATGGTAGTATCAAAGACATTCCATAATTATTATTTTTTTTTAAGTTGTGAAAATAGCCAATCTACAAGCTCAAAACGCACCACAATGTGACACGTTGTGAACTTGTAGATCATATATTTTCACTAGTTTGAGTCCTGGGGAGTAGTAGTGGGTATTGCCTGCAACCTCATTGCGAACGCACTGAGCCACTTACTATGAGACCCTGCTGCTCATGTCTGTGGCCCAATCCCAATTGCCTCCCTCAAGCCCTGAGCCCTGGACCCTCATTGACTTTAATGACGTCAGCTGTAAGTGCTTGAGGGTGAGAGGCTGCAAGGGCTCCAAATTGTTGTGAAAGAAATGGGACAGCACTTTGAAGATGAGTCCGCCATTCATGACACTTTGCATCACTTTATAAAGACTGTCCTTATTCACAGCCAGTGCCTACCTACATGCTTTGCCTATTTATACATGTCTATTATGTCTATTTTAGTATTTAAGCTGATCGTTTTATTATTAGTTTAATGAATACACTTTCCTGTGTGATATGAGTTGTAATATTAATATATAATAATATTCATTATACATTTCATTTCCATATTATTTTACTTTGCTACTTTTGTCATTTCTCATCATGTTTCCCTTATTATTATTATTATTGTTATTAAATATATAGCCTATAGAGCACCGAAGTCTGACGTCACTTTCAGTAGAGGGCGTCAGTCCCCAGGTTCATGTATTTGTTTAGTTGCATTGTAATCCCCATTGAGGCGATTTGACATCGCCTCATATAACAACTGTGTTTGAAAAATAAACATGTCACCCCGGCCGCTTCACTCATATGGATATGAAGAATCAACTGACTGAGAGAAAACGCTAATGTTACTGCTACTGAATTAGTTACATTTTCGCTAGAAGCAGACTGTATCATATATGAGTGACTGACTGTTGCAAACGATACAGAGACACCTCCCTGACAATAACGCCGAGACAGCTTGTTTATGTTTGGACCACAACGCTTATAGTAGACGATATTAAGATCACCCCATGTTATTCTCCATAGAGAAATCACTTCCGCGAACCAGGGGAATGGTCGGGATGAGCGAGTTACGTCAGGACTTCGGTGCTCTATATATCCTTCCATTCCGTCTCCTTTTGAGAACAGTGAGAAAGCACTATTGTGTTTGTTGACATTCTAACCGCGATACATAACTAATTTGCATAATTAAATGATTGACGTTCGGAGGATCCCCCTCATTCCACTGGTAACGCTATGAACTGTGGGTAATTTCTTTGCTAAAGTCAGCCCAAAGTCAGCATCGACGCTGACTTTGGCAAAGGGCACATAAAGGGGCGGGGCTGAGCCCTCACTGACTTACCGATTTCAAATGGGACATCCCTCAAGCCCTCGCAGACTTCACATGAACGCGCAGCTAAGTCAGTGAGGGCTCATTGAGTCAGCAAGGGAGTGGATTGGGATTGGGCCTGTGTGTCTGTGTGTCTGTCTGTCCCGCTGTGACACCACCCGCCCGCCACCAGAGGGCGCAGCTGTAGCACACACACACACACACACAGGGCGCAGCTGTAGCACACACACACACACACACACACACACACACACACACACAACCACACACACACGAGCTGCGTTCGCTTCCCGCGTTTGCGCGTCTTACTTGTGATAGATACTGTATGTATCACGATACAGAGGCCACGATACGATATATATACGATATTATATGTTGATTCCAAATAATGACCACACACACACACACACACACACACACACACACACACACACACACACACACACACACACACACACACACACACACACACACACACACACACACACACACACACACACACACACACACACACACACACACACACACACACACACCTGCTCCTGTTGTCGCAGTAGTAGAAGATAGCTTCCTTGGTGATGAGTCGATTGGTCCTCCTCATCTCCAATAACACTCCAGTCATCCATTCCTCCACTCTGCCCTCAACTGGAACGGGCTTTTTAAAGTCCATCACCTCGCCTTCTGCAGACACAAGGGCGCCAGCCACAGTCTCTCCACTGCTCCCAACGTCAAACCTCAGGGACGCAATGTTGTCGTACATCTGTGAGTGAGGAATAAGAAGTTTGCAAATTCGCATTTCATGTCTGTTCCTTCTAGAGGTGCTCCAATCAGGTTTTTTGGGACCGAACCTGATCACCGATTCTTTTTCCCACGATCGGACAATAACGATACCGATCTTGGGCTTAAGGGGAAAGTTTTAATATTTCCAAAAGTATTATGTCGAAACCCACGTCAAAACTTCCTGTGTGTGTGGGGAAGAAGGGGAGAATGTTTAGGCCTGTCACAAAGATGCAAAACGATATTATACTACTTTTATACCACTGAAATGGTAAAAAGAAAAAGATCGGTTTCTCCAGATCACTGATCGAGTCATTTGGAGTGAATATTGGCCGATCACTGATCAGTGGCCGATCGATCAGAGCACCTCTAGTTCCTTCTGGGAAGGATAATGAATTGCATGTGTCTTTCTGAACAGTTGGCCTGATACCTTAATCATGTGCTCTTGGACACAGGCAGGGTCGCTGCTACCCAGGATGCTGAGCAGCTCGTCGTCAGAGATGAAGAAGAAGCGAGGGAAGGCGTTGCGTTTTGAATCCAGGTAGTCGTTGAGACTCTTCTGGCACCTCTCCAGACCGTCACTCAGGCCCTGCAAGTCTGTCAGCCGGTTGGGAACCAGGCAACAGCGCTTAATGCCCGGATCCTTCACCGTGTCATTCATTAGCTACAACGTGTATAAAAGACAAAAAAAGTACATTATAGATGGTGCATGCCGTGACGTTGTCTCGATGCAGTTGTTTTGCCGTCATCGTGTGAAGATAATGTGGGCTGTGCTCACTTTTTTAAACAATCTGTCAATGTCGTCAAACTTCTCAGCTTCACCCGGTAACTGAGAACGGATATCACCACCGATGAAGATGCTTTCCAGGTACATCCATTTACGCTGCACCAGCATCCACACCTGTGAGGAAATAAATAGAGTAGATATTGATAAGAGTAATGTGGTACGTGAGCTAAGCAATATTTTTAAGGTAAAAATAAAGAAGGATCCGGGAGATTTCATCTCGGGTCTCCCTTCAAAAGAGATTAATTTGACAGCTTCACAATTTAAGTTACTTGATAAAGTTGTGGGCAGACTACACTGCTAGATAATTTCCACACCGAAATCTCTCGGATGCCTCTAAAAGGTTGCGGATTACCCTACCAACTGAAATAAAACTGATCTCAAAATATGTAATGAAAAGGTGTTTAACTGTAATATGGTAATGTTATTGTTTTTGTACTTTAGATTAGAGCTTCTTGCATGTCCTTTTTGTAAATGATTGCTTTTATTAGATATATAGAAAGACCTAACAAGGGACCTGTCGCAAATTAGCCGCGGCTATAAATCCCATTATATATATATATACACACACAATGCAACGTATTCATGTTTTAAAAACTTGATACATTGTTTTTTTTGTATTGTCCCCGTTCTAGCCATGACTGACCTCTATGACCTCACTGATGAGGGACAGGCTTTTCTCCCACTGCTGGACGGTGTCCAGGAAGGGCCCGATGAAGCGGCTCCCCGCCATGCTCTGGAGGCTCATGGCGTTGTCGTCCAGACCCTGCAGGATGTCCTCCACGGCCCCCAGGATGGAGCCTCGCTCCTGGGAGCCTTTAAAGTAGCGCTGCACGTTGAACTTCATCTTTTCCCAGGTCTCCACCACTTCCTTTACTCCCTGCGCACACACACACACACAGAGAGTGTACATTCACTTTCTGAGCAGCATTTTGCCACAAGCACATGAATGTATTGCTTCAGTCATGCTTGGATACAACATTGCATAAAGTTGGAAGAAAACATAATAACAAAAAAAAAGTATTCACCTTCTCAATACTGAGCTCTTTGACAGCGGACGTAACAATGTCACCTATGATGGTGGCATGCTTGTGTAGCTCCATAGCAAACATATTGTCCAGAGTGAAGGTGTCAGGGTTTATCTCAAAGCTAGTGCTGGTCCTCTTCATCAGTTCGTTCCAGTGTCTGTGACGAAATAAATTACAACACCACACCACACATTTCAGAGCAGATACCCCATATGTGACACATCCTATCATAATGCATTTTATTCCATTTGCTGTTTTGTGGGCTCATTGGTTCTAGAGCACTGGTTCCGAAACACTGATTTGGGACCCATTTGTGGGTCGCTCAATCTTTTTGTTTCCCGACATTTTGTTTTTAATTATTATTATTATTTCAAAACATTTTCAAAAAACATCCCCCTCCCCAAAAAAGCTAAATGCTTCATGAATTAAAAAAAAAAGAAATTCCATAAATTAGAAAAAAAATAGTGGTTCTACAAACTCATAACGCTGCATGAAGCGACACGTTGTGAGCTTGTAGATCTGCTATTTTCACTAGTTTGGCTCACAGGCTCATTTATTTTTTGGGTGTTGAGCTAAACCCATTTTGGGCGGGAACCCCTTTTGGTTATGTTTAAAACATTTAGCTATTGAAAAATAGCATTTAGCTATTGAAAAATAGCATTTAGCTATTGAAAAATAGCAGATCTACAAGCTCATAGCGCGCCACCGAGTGGCGCGCTACGAGCTTGTAGGTCTGCTATTTTTGAAAAATCGTTAAAATGTGCCTTAAATCTTTCAGAAAATTAGAAAACTTTCATATTAATTTCAACATCAGGCCTGAATGGATTAAAGGTTTGGGAACCACTGTTCTACAGTAACCTGTCTCTGAGGGCTTCGTTCTTCAAGTCCAGCAGCAGAGGGAGGGACTCTCTGAACTCCTTCATGTGTCCCTCTAGGAAGAAGGCGCCTGGCAGCGCTCGGACATCTTTCGGCAGCTTCCTCAGGTTTCTGATGAAAGTCTCCACACCTTCTTGCAGCAGCTCAATGTCTAGGTTCACCCACAGTGTCTGAGACCACTCCGCCTTGGCAGCCTGAGCAACAGACAGAGCCTCGAAAATAAAATGCACGAACGCACACTCACTCACGCACGCATGCACGCAAACAGCCATTATTAACCTCCATGAGACAGTCAACCAACTCTGACCTTCTGAGCATTGTGGATCGCATAAATCTGCCGCAGGCCCTTCATT
The DNA here is from genome assembly GCF_964188405.1 of Protomyctophum parallelum. Taxonomy (NCBI): domain Eukaryota; kingdom Metazoa; phylum Chordata; class Actinopteri; order Myctophiformes; family Myctophidae; genus Protomyctophum; species Protomyctophum parallelum. The sequence continues at coordinate 12,574,851 of NC_139706.1, read as the reverse complement.
TCATGTTGTACTTTGAGAAGCTCTGTGTACATGGTGATGGACAGGTCAAACAGCTTCTCGGCGTTGGCCAGCTCTTGTCGTAAAGACTCCATTTTAACAAGCTCAGTCTCATATGTATCCATACGCAGCGCACCTACACAAAGAAAACAAGAAGCATAAATATAATCTCCTATTTCAAAAACAATGGCGTAAAGTAACTAAGTACATTTACTTAAGTACTGTACTTGTACAACTACAATTTGTAGGTATTTGTACTTTACTTGGGTATTTCCAATTTCCAATTATTTTACTTCTACTCCACTACAACTCAGGAAAATATAGTATTTTTGCTCCACTACATGTATTTGACAGCTTTAGTTACTAGTTACTTTGTAAATGTGGATTATTACAAAACATACACCACTTCAGTTTTATTTCGGCCGTTCGAAAATAACCGTGTACAAAGTACACGCGTGCACGTCAGATCCGTATGTAGGCTGACTAACATGTGAGTAAAAGCAAAAAAGAAATTGCTGGATTAAATTAAATTAAAGAATACATTCAGTTAACAGTACAGTGACATATATTTCGGTCGTGCAGTACCTTTCTCTAAATTGTCTCCTACAGCTCCAGGTCCGTGCATGTTGAAGCTTTCTGTGAAGATGAGCAGCTCCTGTGTGAACTCCTCGATCTGTTCCTTAGTTATCTGTGTGTGGACATATGGCAGAGATGTCCTTAATACGATCTTACAGGGAGATGTACAGTAGATGTGGCAGCATATTGTTATAGTGCTCAATTCCTTTAAATGACCTCATTTTAAGGAACTCACCGCACATTACACCTTACAAAAATAGTAGCCTGGGTTCAATACGATTTTCAGGTTTCTGATCCGGTCGGAGCGGAAATAACTTTACATCATCACGTGACTGGAATCAGTGACCGGAACATGCATCACCAAAATGATTTTCTATAAATAATTGTGTGGTATGTCCACTTTCTATTCTAACTCGTAGCGCAACTAACAAGACTAAACTAATAGATTTGCATTATGTGGGGAACAAAAACAATGCGACACCAACCGGAACCACAGTTTTTTATTTTATATTTTTTCTAAACCGGACCACATCTCTAGTTTTAGAACAAATACCAGGCTTTCCTCCGAGGTGGAAAGTCTGGCGACGTGAGGTTACTAAAATAGTATTACTGTTGAGCTTTGAAGTAATAGCAACGTCCAGGATTTTGATGACCTGATGCTTTTCTAGTTACTTTTCTGCAGTTCTTCAGGGTGACAGGTTAAGCTTTCTCACCTCTGTGAAGGTTTTCTTGACCTGCCCCAGACGTCTATCTACTTGTCTGGACTCTGAAAACAGGTCACCCCACAACTTGCCAATGGTTGCCACCAGTTCCAGTTCTTCCTCTTTGGCCTATACAAAACAATGCAAAATATTAAGTTATTTCCACACAAAACAGTATTAACTTGCTTTTCTATGGAGAATGGTCAGATTCTTACAGAAACTGGCATTACCTCCAATTTGTACATGGCTAGGGTCCTGTAACGCTCCTGGACATCAGTGAACCTCAACTCCACATCCAGAGACATGTCCCTGATGTCTGAGATAGTGCCTAGGACAAACTTCAAGTCCTCAAGCGTGTCCGGGCTCCGCTTCAGGTTCTCAGAAAGATGCTGTTCACAACAACACAAATAATGGTAGAATAGGCTCACATGAAACAAAATCTATGCTTCAACAAAAACTCAAATATTATACAGTTTAGTTGTTGATAATCAGGTGCTGTACTGTATGGTTTTATAATATCGATTTTAATTTCGACAATTTCGACATTTTAAATAATGAATTAACCAATATCGCCCATGTGTCGTATCGTCAACCATGTATCATGATGTGTATCGTATCGCTGTTAAAATGTATCGTTAGGGGTCGGCCGATTATCTGTGCCGATTTTTCCTCTCTGCCTCTGGTGCAGTTGAATGGGAGTAGTCGACTATATATATACTATACTGTTATTATACTGTTATATATACTGTTATTGGTGCCAGGGCTGGACATTATTTTGTGCTTTACAACCTGGTGCTGCTGAATTGAACAGACAAGCTTAATTTTTACAGTGAAAAGAAAATGCTGTTAAATAGGAGCTCCCTGCACTTATAATTTATATTCTAATATTCTTAAGTGCATTTAAAAAAAACGCCGTTTTGTGTTACTGTAAATGTTGAAAATTAATAATAAAATTATCATTTTAATTAATTAATCGTCTTTTAATATCGGCTATCGGCCATGAAAAATCGGTCGATCCCTAGTACCATTAGTTCATCTCTGACATTGAAGAGGTCCTCCCTGGCAGACTCATTGAGCAACCTGCCCAGTGAACTGATCCAAGCCTGGGCATTCTCCTGCACAGTTTGGGCCAGAGGATGCAGCTTCAAGTGGATGATGTGCTCATCCTTGACCAGTGGCTGTGCCGCCACCTCCTGGCTGACTCGGGCGTAGAACTGCAGCTTGTCGTCGTACATGACATACGACGGCTTCTTGGCTGCAAATTTCCCCACGACAATGGCCTTGTCGAGCTTCCAAAGGGGCCGATAACGTTTCCAGCGATTGAGGTAGCTCCCGATGGAGGCGAGGAGCCGCTGGGCGTTCTGGGACACGGCCAAGGCTTGCTCGTTGATTTGGGGGAGCTGGCACACGTCAGTGTAGAAGCTGATCGTCACCAACTCATCTTCTCCCTCAACGCGTTGTGGAGGGCACTCGATGCAGGTCCCATGCATCCAGCGCACAAACCACTGAGGCAAGAAGAGGAAAAGGATTTAAATTGTTGAAATATTACATTAAAAAAAATCACACCCGTGTGAAGTGAGGGCACTCTAATCATCGTACATCATCATACATCATCTCATTCCGGCACACACCAAAAGCTGGACATAGGAGGGGCTACCACCCCTCAAAAATACAGACAATGGTGCAGGAGAGGGAAGTAATTCACACCTTAGGGCTTTCTACACAATCTCTGACACAATGCATGATCAGTCTGTAGACTTCAATGCTCTTGGGGTGCAACACAATCTCAGGTGCAGACAGTATGGCGTCAATTTGGAATAGAGGAATGTTCCCCATCAACGCTGTGTTAAAAGCTTGGATGTTCCTAAACAACATGAAAAAGACAAAACAATGGCACATTCATTCAAATTAAAATATAACTTATTATTTGCACTGGTGCATTAAAATGTTGTACAGGTTGTAATGTTGATAGGTTATCCCAAAATACCACTATAAAAAAGTATTTTAATTTGGATGGGACAGTGCATATTAATGAACAAGTTGCAACACATACAGTACATGATGTAATGATGTAAATATACCGGATTTACTGTAGCAAGAATGCTAATTTACATCAGTAGACTCCATACATAAAAACAAGCAACAAAAACAAGTACAAAAAAAGAGGAAAACAACAAACAGTGAAAAATGTACATGTTGACAGGTGATCCCAAATACCTTAGCACCATCTTTGTGAGGGAGTCGAACACCTTCCGCTCCCAGTAAGTGTAATACTGGGCCATGCTCTTGGCTTTACCAGTGCTGGTTTGCATGATCAAACTCTCCATTTTGGTGAGAAGAGGTGGGATAGCCTTGTACTTCCTACTCAGCAAAGTCAAATCCTTATCCCTCTGCCGCTCAATAAGATCACAGAACTCTTGCACACCTTGAGACAACAATATTGAATGTAAGAAAGGTCAAAATGTTCCTATATTCTTCCATTTGGTGACATACATTTTTACTTCCTACCTGGCAAGTCATCTGACTCATCTGAGAGTGGAAATTTGAATAAGTTGGCCGTCTCCATGGATTGCAACTTGGAATCAATGTCGCTTTCATTTTTCTGGATTTGATTCACAAGCGACTCGAATTTACATGCAGCCTGGGTTCCTTGGTTTATAAACTCAGGGATCCCTACAATCAAACAAACAGATTGTTAGAACGGCTTTTCACTTTGTTTAACAGAAGACTTTCCTGGTCACTGGGTGCACTCATATCACTGGGACTGAGTCTGTGATTGTGTATTTACTGTATGTACTGTACCCAGGGCGTTCCAGTTCAGTCGCTTGCATCCCATGCGCATTACTTTCCGCAGCTCTTGGATCTGCTCAGCCAATAGGAAGAACTCTGCATCGTTCAGGTTGTCCATTAGGGACTGGTAGTGGCTTACAAGGCTCTTCAAACCATCCACATATCTAAAAGCAGGATGCAATTCAAGATGAAGTGAAATTGTTCCTGTCAAATACCGATTTATACACAATATAATGTTATTTGGGTGGTGTATCATCACCTGAGGAATTTGTCCTCCTGCAGAGCAACCTTTTCAGCCAACTCGGGCACATTGTAGCCCAACAGCTCAATGTACTTTGTCTCTGAAATGATCTCCTTGAGCTCTGCAGCAAAGTTCACAACGTATCGAACATTTCTTTCCAACTCACCTTCAGCTGCCGTGGGTGCCATCTTGATAATGACAAATGATAAAATAAACATGAGGGAAGAGGTCAGTTCTGGAAGTCAACAAATAGTAGTTCATGCATTTGAGTGAAATGTTGTCTGACAGTGATTGACAGTATGTCATTAAGTGGGAGAGGTGGAGACAACCTCGGTCTGAGCTTGGCTTCCAGTGGCAATGCCCATACAGGTCTCCATGACCAGAAGGTGTCTCTTCATCAGCAAGGGCAGGCTCTGTTCAGTCTCTTCTCGCCAGCGCTCGTACTTCTTCACCTCGTAGTCCCTCATGCGCATCCCCACTTCCAGATATTTGGCCTTAGCCTGACGAAGAAGAAAAGTTACAGCCACTTCACATAACATGATTTTATTGCCCAAATGTTTCACTGGATGATGAGTTACTGCAGTGGTTCTCAACCAGTGGCCTGTGGACCACCACTGGTCCTTGAGGCGGTTCCAGGTGGTCCCCAGCTAAATTATGGAGAGTTGGTAACCAAATGGACTCTTATAGATCTTCAACTCTTGTGTGTAAAATGAAACAAAATCCATTTGGTTTCATTTTACGCCCTTGTCAAACATCTGCATTACTTATGTTAATTTACAAGAAGTCTACACAATTAGAGAATGTAGAAGAATTGTTATTTTGATCAACGTTTTCCTGTTATCTCTCCTATGGTACCACATCATGGAATTGTGTACACGATATTCTATGTTTTGGGTCTGAGAGGCTAAATATCATCAAATGGTGGTCTGTGGCCTTTTGAAAACCACTGATCTACTGTACTGTGCGGTGTGTGTTGTATAGTAGCTGCTCTGACCTCTTTCCCCTGCTCACTCTCCAGCATCTCCGGCACTTCCAGAAAGCGAGACATGGTGTGTTTGATGCGGTGGAGGAGAGAGCGCTCCCAGTAGATGCTCCCAGCCACAGGAGGTTGGTTCTTAATCAGAGGAGGTTTGTCCTTGTTCACCTCAAAGATCTCATTCATGGTGTCTACCTACAATCCAATGGAAAGAAGACGCTTCTAGCATTTACATTGCAAAGTAGCGCAATATACCTAAAATATGAGGACAAAACCATATTCCGTTTCACCCGTAAAAGTCAAACTCATGTATTATTGACACATTGCATTTGTGTAGTGACTTAAAACACATAAGCTACCTCTTTGCGGTACTGAGCCAGGATGTCATTAAATTTCTTCATCAGTTGGTTGTTGATGGCTTCTCTGGAGCGGATGTGTTTGAACCTCAGCAGCATGTCAAAGGCAGCAGTAGCAGATCGCAATGTCTTGAAAGACTGGTCAATGAAGTTAATGGCCTCTCCTTCAATAGCCTAAAACAGAGTGTTACCAAGGAACAAAGGAACCAAGGAATGAATGAGAAAAAGATAGATGAAGAGGGACATTTTGAAATGCTTTCTACATGTGCTTGAAGTTGAGCTCACCTTAACCTTGTTCTTGAAGTCGTACATGATAATTTTCCAGCTGCTCATCTTACAAATGCTGAACAGGTCAAAGTTGACCTCTTCAATGGGCACAACGAGGCTGTCCACCCGCCGCAGGACGTCATCGATGCGCTTGGGATCACCCGTTACTGCTTTCAGCTCTGAACCAAAGATATTATAGAACTCCTCCAGAGTCTGCAAGGACAAGGTTACGGTGAACCTGTTGACTCTATCCTTTTGAAATATATTTTTCAATAAAGTAGTCAATCAATCAAATCAAATCAAAACACACACACACACACACACACACACACACACACACACACACACACACACACACACACACACACACACACACACACACACACACACACACACACACACACACACACACACACACACACACACACACAGTCTTCTAGACGCCTTGCCCTTAGGAGGAGTGTCCAGTAGTTGTTAGGCGAGTTCTTTCTACTGACCTGCAGGACATTGTAGAGATCCTGGCATATTGAAGCCATATAATCGGTCTTCTCGAACAGCCTCTTACGGTCAAACTCCCAGCGGGGATCCCTGGCAGTCGTCTCAATCTTGGCACGCATCTCAAAGTAGCATGCTTTCCACTGGTCCAACACCTGTTTACCATCCTGTACCTTGGCTTTTGCCACCTCCCTCTTATCTCTGTGTACAGAACCAAATCGATTGACTGCTGGATAAAAATTGCATTGCAATAAGATATGAAACTACATCCTATAATACCTGAAGCTCCAGTATAATATTTCAGAGGTGTGAGCCACTTACTTAAACAGCACATGGACATTGACAACACGAGCCACGCGCTCAGACAGCTCCCAGGCAATACGCTCCATGAGAGGAATCATGCGCTCATCCGTATTGTAGTGGCTGGAGAGAATCCACACCAATCGAAGTCCATTCATCATCGGAGGAATGGTGTCCAAGATGACACCAAAGTCAACTCCTGTTGCTAGGTTCTAGAACAGGGAACATTCAATTCTGGGGTCATACATTTGCATTTTGATTAAATGCTATTTCAAGGGGGAGTCTAGAACAAATTACGGTAGTTATATTCTTACCTGAGATTCAACAATGCTGCATCTACAGTATAAGCAGTTGATGATTGAGGTAAGATGATTGCTTACCTTAAGGTGTCTCTCCAGTGTGCTGAGGAAGCGTACATTCTCCACCGACTCCACATAATACTTGTTGAGCTCAGCCACTGCCAGTTCCAGGTTCTGGACAATGACAGCATCTGCTTTGGCCATCACCTCCAACACTTTCCTCACCACAGGTAATTTGAGCTGCTCGTTCACCGCACTCAGGGCGGCAGTACGCTCCCGCCAAAACTCTATCTCTGCCAAAGGCCCAGGACCCTGAAACAAACAGGAGATTTCAATGTTACAAATGGCTTGATTTTGTCATTGGTACAAAACAGTTGGATTATTCTCAACTCATACCAAATCTACGTCTACAAGTGGACTTTCTAACCTGCGGCTTCTTCTTCTGCTGCTCCTCAACGACAATAGTAATCTGAGCCTGCCAGCTCATCACAGAGAGCTCCAGCTCTAGAACCAGTCCTTCGTCAGACAGCAGCATGTCCACGTCTGGCTTCAGATCCACTTCAGGGATGTGTAGCTTAATCTCACCTGCAAGGGAGATATGCAGTATTAAAATGTGTTTATGAACATAAATAAACAGAACTGACATAATTCCTGACAGACTGAACTGGGCAAACACACCCTCAAGCTGCTGCCGAGTCCTGTTGATGGAGTTTAAGAACCTGTAATTGGTACTAAGCAACTCATCACGAATCGCGAGTGCCCCTCTGGACTGTGCAGGCCTGTCCTCCTTGCCCTCCATCTCTCCTCCACTAGCCTTATTCTCATCCTGAGAGGATCCTGAATCCAGCCGATAACCTCCATCAGTTATTCTCAACTGATGGGTGGAGAACATGGGAATATATACCTGAGAGACAGACAGAACAAATGTACATGCAGAAGGGAAAGAAATCACACCCGTGTGAAGTGAGGGGCGCTCATACGTCATCATACATCATCTCATTCTGGCCAATCACAATTTGCATCCTCACCTTCGTCTTCAATGTTCGTGTTTACACAGAAAGCTGGACATAGGAGGGGCTAGCACCCCTCCAAAATATGTATGATGAGTATTGTGTCCAATTAATACCTATGTATGGGTTTATAGGGGTTTCCTACATACATGGTTGAGTATGTCCATCAGCGAGTCAAGGGGGTGTCCATTCAGCATCCCGGTCTCTATCACCCTCAGCATCCGATTATTGGCCTCGTTCATGTCAACAGGTTCAACAATTGGCTCTAGGCAGAAGACAAAGAATAAATAACTTGATTAGTTATTTCAAACATGACATACATGATAAATGCTGCAACTTCATTTTCATTCTCTACACTATTAAGGGCTCACTCACCGTTTGTGTTTCTGAGAAAGTAGAAGATACAGGATTTCGTAAATCCCTCTGGGATATCGTTCACCGCAACATACAGCTCATTGTGATAAACCATTTGATACTCAGTTCTCTGGAAACACAGAAACAAACTGTACAGTCAACGTATTATGCAACATGCTCTCCCTTACAAGAACAACAGTTTGTTCACTTTTTAACGCTGAATTTAAAAAAAGATCACGTTGCATTCATTCTGGTGAATCACAAACACACATATAATTAAAGGTATATTCAGTGATTTCACTCAAAAAACCTTAGGTTTCGTTTTTGGCTGTGGGACCCAGCCTTTCGTCCAATCAGGATAGAGAGTCAAAAACGAAACCTAAGGTTTTTTGACCCCCAGGGGTTAACTGGGGACAGGGAGGAACTCCTTATATGGCCAGCACACTCTATAGTAGGGAGGATTATCACAACAAAACAAAAAAATAAGTGATATTTGAATTAAGTGAAATCACTGAATATACCTTTAAAGAAATCACACCCGTGTGAAGTGAGGGGCGCTAATATATTAAACTCTAACTCATGTTGATTAGGTGATTATTAGGTGATTATTAGCTGTCCACTAATAGTTCTCAGGTTGTTTTTGTCATCTCTTTTTTCTCATTGTATGGCTTTTGGCCAGGCCAAAAATGGATTTGGACAGGCGGACGCATGACGTAAATTGTCAATGGCATTTTTAAAACAAACATTGAACTAAAAACAAACATTAAACCTGTATATAAGAGGGGCTAGCGCCCCTAAAAGATAATAATTAGATGATATGATTAACGAGGCGGTAAGAAAACTGTATAGCTCCTATCCACCAACTGACACATGTACAGTCGAAACTGTTAACGGTAAAACAAGACATTCAGAACATCCAGAACACTTCACCAATTTTCAACATTAATCTTAATATTATTGATGTTGCCTCTTCACTAATACTCATTATAAGATGGCACCATTTCTGTCTACGACAGAACAGAAACCTGCCTAAAGGTTTGAACAAGATTTATTATTCTATTCTTTAACAATACATTGCGATGAAATAATTTCAAGTGGTAAAGCCCAACAGACCAACAGCTATTTACATACATGCACTTTAACAACCACACATAACCTGGCTTTTGGATTTAACAGCCTGTGAACTACATACCCACCATAATATTTAACTATTAAACAAACAAAAAATATTGTTGCTAAAAAATAAAGATTTTAAATTAGAGTTCAATCTTACATAGGATGGTGGCTGATAGTTTTCCTCTGAATCTGGGGTGTAGTCACCGTCATTAGCTTGTGGCTGGGGGCTGTCACCAGGTTTAGAGACGGAGCTCGGTGTCCTTTCTGTGGTTATAAAATAGTTTAGTCAACACTGCTTGGATGTGTGCACTCACAAAATAAAAGCATGACTTAAATGAACCTATCATAATTTGATCAACACACATCGTCAACAAACTGGCAGGACAGCAGACTTGGCAAATCTATACAGTATAAGCCAATCTTGTGCAACACTCCAAGGCAGTTAAAACTGTCTCTCACTCCTCAAACCTTCTTGACCAATTGCAGAATTTGACAGTCAACTGTCAATCACCAGCACTGTATTTCTGACTTTGGTATCACTGGGAAGGTATACCCATGTGGTTTTCCTGACAGGTTCCTGACAGCTGGTTTCATGGGGAGGTTTGCTTTCATTCCCCCAGTAGGCTATACCCTCTTGATTAGATTAGAGTAACCCAGGAGTCTGTACTTTACACCAGATGCCTTGGCCCTGTCATATCGGCTCACAGGTTCTGCTAAAATGTTTCTCATGTTCACTGAAGTGCATGGCTGCATTCCTCTGCTCATGCCTGGCTATATAATATGCAATTTTTTTTACATAGTAATATGGTAGCCTATATACATTAATATTACTCTTTTGGCAGAGTAATACCTTACACACTGGGAAAAACTGAATCCATTCTCTTCGGATCAAATAGTAATCTCAGCAAGGCAGATGGCTTCTTGGTTAGAGTGGGTGAAAATGTGGAACGCCCTACCAACAGTCATTAAGACCTGTGAATCCCTTGACTCCTTCAAAACCGCTCTCAAAGGGCACCTACGGATGGCTGCAATTCGAAACTGGCCTCTGTAAAATCTGAATCCCCCCCACCGCCCCTTCCCCCCCCCCTTTCCCCTCACTGTATATGTATCTTTTCCCTTTTTACTTCCTATATGATGAATTCCTGTTCTGTTCTTTAACTACATAGAAGTGTCTATTTGTATGTCTCTAAATGTTTTGATGAATTGAACAATGTGGACCCTGTTGTAAACAAGTAATGCTTAATTGGGTCGTCCACTCACAGTTAACAGTCTTTGTATTGAGTTTGTGCTTGAAATGTACTGTAATTCTACAAACTGTTAATAAATATTTCAATCAATCAAAAAAACACTATAGGCCTATAGGTCCTCGACGCACGTCCCACTGGGAGGAGACCCCGGGGCAGACCAAGGCGCAGTTGGAGGAAATACATGGACTCACTGGCCTTGGAACGTCTCGGAATCCCCCAGGAGGAAGTCACTAATATTGCTCTGGAGAGGGAAGTCTGGAACACTCTGGTGGAGCTGTTGCCCCCGTGACCCGACTACGGATAAGCGGTTGAAGATGGATGGATGGATGGACTATAGGCCTACTCGTTACTGGGTAAAGCAATACTATTACACTGTTTGTAGTGGTGACTGGTGACAATGTGACATTCTCACTTTTTCAAACTTACCTATTGGAATTTTAACTTCTAACTGTTCTTCTCTGACACCTCTGGAAAACAGCAGGATCGACGCCGACTGTTCTTCGGTAACGTCATCTAAAAATCCTATTATTTTCTGCTCATCTTCTCCATCACCTCGGATGAGCAGCTCGTCGAAACAACCAGGACCCGGCAGATAAAAAGCAGAGCACACTCTGTTTCGGATCCATTCTACTCGCAGGTCCTCGTGGACCATTGTTTTTTCAGTTTATAAACAGAAAAAGTTAAAGCTTTGCCCGCTGGTTCTTATTAGACATAATTAATCTCGACCCGGTACCGTTGTTCAACTTATTGTCATTGTGGTGGAGTGGTGCATTTGTTTGTGTTGCTGTAGAAACCTGTCAACTTCCGTCAGGCTGCCCGTCTAGATGTGCACGGGCTGCGCTTGATTGCATTTGCACGTGCCTACTGCACCCACGTGCATCTTAACAACACTAAAATGGTGTCAGAGCCCCGCAGGTTAAGGTTAAACAATATTCTACAGTAGTAAACAGTACACTACCACTACTTTTTATTTTATTTTAATAGACTGAGCAATAGCCTATAATATGTCTAAAATCTCCCACTTTTAGGCACTGTAAATCTAAACGAACCTGAAGCTGGTAAAACAATTAACAAAGATTAGGCCTATACCACAAATACTCAAAATTGTCCATTCATTGTCAATGGCATTTTAAGGGGAAAGAAATAGGCAAAAGGCCTGAGATGCACTTACCCTGTAGGCTAGAGGTAAACTTTAAAATGTAGCCTATATTTTTAGACTACCGGGTATTCCAGTGTATTTATTTAGCCTATTTTTGAGACGCTCGATCATGACACTCGTTAATACCGCCCCCACCTGGCTGTCGACAGTCGGAGTCAGGAAATTGGATCCACAGTCCACACAACAGTGACACTCTTCAATATCTGTTTAGTGTTAATGTATGGATGAATCGGATTTGAATCCAAATGAACCACCACCTGACCCTGGCCTTTAGGGTCTACTTTCTTTCTTTTTTATTCAAGTTTTTGTGACAAACCCAGGGGCAAGAATTAAACAGACATATCAAAATATGAAAATATTTTCTTTTAAACTCAATCCCCCTATCCCACCCACCCCCCACCAACAATCCCAAGGATAGTCGGAAAGACAGTAGGGTCTACTTTCTACTACAATAAAGTCAGTCTTGTGTTTGTATAGCTTTTTAGGACATGCATTGTTGATGACAAAGTCCATTCACATAGGTTATCAACATTATTGTCAGCATAAAATAATCTTCAATAGGTGTCTACTACCCTTCATTGTATAGACCTTTACCGACTCACTGCTGTCATTGTTCAACATGACTATATTTTCTGCACACAGAAGTTGTGAACTACATAGGCCTACCTCCAGAGGGAGTTTTCATATTGCATCCAGGACCTAGCCGTTAGTTAATAGTTACTGAACACATCACTGGCATCCTATGGAAAATTGGCACCAAGATGACAGAATAGGATGTTGACTATAGGCCTACTATGGGCCATATAGAAACTCAAACTGCACATAATTGAATTAAGAAACTTACGGAGCCCCTGAATGGCCATGCATTCAAAATATATTTTATCTTGTACGTACAAGATAAAATATATTTTGAATGCATGGCCATTCAGGGGCTCCGTAGAAACTGGCAAGTTTTTTTTATTATTCTTTTGCGGCTTACGACTTTTTTATTGGTTTTTGAAGGGACAGACAGGATGCCGACAGGAAACGGGAGAGAGATGGGGGGATGACATGCAGTAAAGGCCGTGTCGGGCTCGGGAGTCGAACCCGCGGCACACTGCGACTGGATTACCAGTCGGGTGCCCAGACGTTTACGCCACCGCCTGGGCCATGAAACTGGCAAATTGATCATCAAAAATATGACCAAAGAAGACAGTGGAATATATTCTGCTGAGGTAAACATCCGACTGCAGAGCAAGACTCACAAGGTTGGTTGAAGTATGCATTGTGTCCTGTGAAGGATACACATAATGGGTGTGTTGTTCTTTTATCATAACATCCACATTTCATACAAGTCCTCAGAATAAAATGTTCATTTGAATGGTTACCGTAGTAACTTAGTGATAAATAAATAACCCTATTCAAATGAGGCATCCATCAACCTAAGTGTATTCTATGGAAAACTACCAGTATTTCTGAGCTGTGTTCATTCTATTTCCCCCTGAAGAGGTCTTTTTACTGCTTGATATTGTCCTTCTAATGCATGAGGGGGACTGTTTCTTTTTAAGGGGACCTTAAAACAGATGCTGATGCTTACTGAAGTAACAGTACAGTACTCAGGGGCAGTGAGTGAACAGGCGTTTCCTTCCAAAAAAAACTATTATACAGTGTTTAGACCTACTTAAATTGATTAAAAAACAAAAAGCTTATCCAACTGACTTTTCTTATCCAAAAGTGTGGCAGAATCAATAAACTCAGAGCAGTGAAATTAACTTTTCAGTAAGCAAACACGTTTGTATATTTGAATGTATCAAAAATGTTTATTAAATGGTCATGTGTAAAGTGCTTCTGCTTATCAATACTTGACCAATGTGGGAAGGAACCATTGTGTCATCCAGAGAATTCACACACAAAACAAACAATTATGAATTAACTTAAAATAAATGTAGACAACTTAGACTCAGCTGTTATGTAATCAACAGTATCTGAAATAAAAACATTTTCTCCAAAAATAAATACAAAAATAAAATAATAATACATGTTTCTTTAAAAAGGTCAAATACAAAACAATGATATCCGTCATTGCAGGGTCTTCTTGGCTCTGAGTTTCTGTAAGGTTTTCTGTGGAGAAAAAAATTGTGATCTGACAAACTATTAACATTTACAGACCTCTAGTTTGATGGCGGTAACGTCAACGCTTATTGGCAGCGTAATTCTTATTGACCCTTTACACAGCAGCCATTTTACATGAAATAGGGTAAAGTCTTTCTCATAATGACAGACACTATTTGGATTTAGCTACAGTACACAACTCAAGGTTATACCAAAGTTCAACATAGATTTAACAAGAGTTTACCTTGTGGAACTCCTTGGCCTTCAGACGATTTTTAGCACAGGCGTCCTGCCTACCCTTGAACTCCTTCTGTCGTTTCACTTCCTCCAGACGGTCATACAACCTGGAGAAAGATGGAAAACCATACAGAGGTGAATAAGAGTGCATCATGCATCATCCAACAAGGAATGGTTGGATCAGGTACTTCTTTGGCATACTTATTACATATTACAGGCATTTAAGGGTGGAAAGTGCACTCCCAACAGGTCCATAAGCATATAGAACCTTAACTTTTTTTAATCACATCACCATCTCTGGGTACAAAAAGGTATCTCAGCAGTCTGTACCTCTGTGTTCTCTGGTGCATCTCTGAAACGTCAAGTTTCCTCTGCTCAGGCATACAGATCTTCACCTCACCCACCTTCTTCAGCCTCAAATCACTCACTGATTGAAAGAAAGAGATGGGACCCAAGTTACAGTACATACATGTAGATTGAACATGGACTGTTCACTGTTGTATCCGTCTTTGAGGTTATTATTTACCAATGTTATTTAACTATCACTTGTGCTTTTTCAGCACCTGTAGGATTACTGGATTACCCATTATTAGATGGGTTTTTAATCCTCTTAGCAGACCTTGTATTGAACTGTACTTTTCTGTTCTTTTTTTCTGCAAACTGTTACTACGAAAATGTACGTATGTAGACATACACCCTAGATATATGCAATCTTTCATATTCATTGGGCAGATTTAGTCTAAATTAAATTACCTTCAATCGCCACTTCAGTAAAACTTTGTTCTTACCTGGAATAGAAAGTTCTGGCTTCTTGTGTGTGGAACCTGGAATAGAAAGTTCTGGCTTCTTGTGTGTGGAATCCACTAAAGTGACATGAGAAGTGTCAGTGGTCCTTTCCTCAGCCCGTCCTGGGATGGACCTGGCTCTGCACGACAAGGAAAGAATGTCTTTGGCTTTAGGCTGTTCTTCAGGTTGGACTTGGACCTTAGTCTGGGCCATAGTTCGGTTTCTTTTAGCCTTGATTTCTTCCACCCTTCTAGTAGATCTTTGAAGCAGAGCCCTATGTTTCTGTTGGAAGTCCTCCTGTAATCCCGAAGTGGCATTCCACTGGAACTCCAGGAGCATCTCTGTAAATCAAGGAGACAAACAAATAATGTCCTGCACATTATCAGTCACACCCATTTGTTTGTTTTATCTTCACGACACAGAATTAGATTTGTCTTTATTGTGTCAGAAACAGAGGGTACACATTGTTAAAATTTGAAGGAATCCCCCCCCCCCCCCCCCCCACAACAAACTCTAAATAGCTGTGACTTAAAACTAAATTCTGTAACTGATGAGTGAGTTTAAGAGAAAGGTAAAAATGTGATGCCAATGTGATCAAATAGACTATGCTTTATGAATTTCACCTGTGTGCGGCTGGGTTCTCTCCTCCTCAAAGTTAACAACACTCTCCTCTTTTGGTTCCACCTGCTAAAAAGAATACAGGTGTTGTAGTGAGACTCGTCAAAAAGAATATGTGCAAAATGTAATTCCAAAATCTTACCAAATAGATGACTAGAAAATAAGATTATCTAAAGAAAATCATTTGAACTGTAAGCAATGCTGGTGAAATAGTATTTTGATTTAGGATAACAAAAATCAGCATTTTGGAAATAACTGGACAACTGAAATGTAGTCAGTGAAAGTCTACAGCGGGGGAAAGGTTTAATTTCAAACACAATATTTGCCAGACCTCTTCTATTTGGCCTTTCTGTAATTCCATCCTTTCCTCTTCTCTGAGCTCTCCTTCGTGTTCCTTCTCGTCAGTGGTGGTTGTATCCTGGTCCTCCAGTGTGGTGTCTGCCAGGCTCACCAATGTTAACTGAGATTCTTCCAGGATCCCCTTCTCATTACCGACACGGCCCTGATTGGAAGGGGAAAGTATTCTTTAGCAAGGTCCACGCCATTTATTTGCAACACAACAAGTTGCAAATGCTCGGCAAACTGCACCAACTGGGAATGGGTCAATTCAGACGTGATTGCGTTGCGAATCATTGGTGTGGGCTGGGATTTCAACCGATCATATGAATGCAAACCACACTCCCAAATGAGAAAAGTATTAATAACACCAGTCAGTGGAATAAAAATATATTCATATTCCACTTTCTCATGAACTACTAAATTTAACACTTACCACTATTTGCTCCCAGATGTTTTCATGGTTGTATTCTTTCTGATTTTGAACATTTGACTCTCTCTCTAGCAGTGATGCATTTGGGGTTGGTGGACAATCACCACTAGGCAGGCTGAGAGCTACTAGCTCCCCCTCCTGGTCAATGGGAGAGACAAAGTCTACAGATTCGTGAGGATGACACTGGGATATGTTGAGCTGATCGAAGGATTCCTGGAGGGCTGTGTGGCCAGTTTGGGAGAGAGAAGGTTCTTCTGCTCGAAGACGGTCTGGGGAGGGGTCAGACATGACTGAAGGTTCAGCAATTGATCCCATCTCATCTTCCTCTGTTGAATATGTCAAGATATTGCACACTTCAATAGCCGACTGTTCACTTCCTTCAGGTGAAGTAGAGGGTGTTTCCTGTTCAGGAAGGTGAAATGTCATGGAAGGGTCTACTGTCTCGTTGTGAGTGACCTCCGCCAGGAGAGGGTGGAAAGAGTCTGAGGCTGGAAACACTGAAGGAGATTGAGGGAAACTGTTAATATGGCTCCCCTATCAGTGATACACCGTCACCTACTACCGGTAATACAAATGTGATTGAAGCACTTTTCAAAATCAATTGTAAAATTACATTGCAAAATTGTAACAAAAAAAAACAGGGTAAAAGTGCAGTGCCCGCATAGTTTTAGTTACAATACAAAGACCGTTTATAGAATATAATAGTACATTGTACATTGTAGTTAATTGCATGGTATGTATGGTATTTCCAGAAATATGTCACTTAATTTTGATGTGTTTCCCCATTGTTTTTTCTTTTCTTTTCTTTTTTCTTTTTTTTTGCGGCTTATGCCTTTTTATTGATTTTTGAAGGGACAGACAGTAGGCTGACAGGAAACGGGAGAGAGATGGGGGGATGACATGCAGTAAAGGCCGTGTCGGGCTCGGGAGTCGAACCCGCGGCACACTGCGACTGGATTACCAGTCCGGTGCCCAGACCGTTACGCCACGGCCTGGGCCTGTTTCCCCATTGTTGAAACAATAAAGTATAAATTATATTATATTCAAATGGTCTGACATTAAAGATTACTAGACTATCAAACCATTGGTAATTACTGAATAAAGATCTTTTGAATCTGGACCTGAATTAAATAAATTCATTACAATTTCAGGTCAGCTGAACATGAATGTAAAAGTGACTCGCCTTCACTTCTTTCTGGGTCCAGTTCTGGTGCACGGGTAGTGGCTTGCAAGCTGAGATCCTGTGGATCCAGCCCAGAGACAGGGGGACCGAGAGACTGAGCATCAGGACCTACAACTGGGGCTGCAAGATCCACGCTGGTTCTTTCACCTACGCACAAAATTACTTTGTTTCAGAAACTTAAAATATGATCTCATATCAACTCTCACAAAGACAAACATTAGGTCTCACATGTGCAACTACCACTGTCAGGCACTTTGTGTTCTGTGTTTTTCACTTGTCACAATGAATAAATAAAATAATTCTACCAATTTAACTTATTGATTTGAAACTTGTTTTTAGAATGGGAACTTCAAAAACATTGTCAAGGGTTGCTGTTAATTTTACCCCTGTAAGGAGGTGCAGAGAAGCTAAAAGGAAAGGAAATGTGTACCGGTATATACAGCCATAAATATAAATATAAATATACCACCCATCCTTTACCTGAACTTCCACTCCTCTGGACAGCAGACTCGTCCAACTCTGCCAACAGTGGTCTCATGTGGCAATCCTGCCCTTCATCCGACCACACAGATGACTGCCCCAACTCCATCTGACCAATCAGCTGGCCAGCAGCATAGACTTTCTGTGCTCCACTCAGGCCATGATGGGAGCCTGACTGGTGACTGGAGAGTCTGCCCATGATACGACTCAAAGTGGAGTCCCATCCACCTTGGTCCGTGCTGCTTACAGAGACTGATTGACCCGACGGTGGACCAATCATGGATGAATGTGCCGTCGGTTGACCTGGGGATGGACCAATCATGGTTGAATGCGCTGATGGTTGACCTGGCGGTGGAGCAACCATTGACGAATGAGCTGATGGTTGATGCAGGGGAGGAGGACCTATCATGGATGAAAGAGATGACTGTTGGCCAGTAAGTTGCTCCATGGTCGAGTCTCTCTGGTCTGAGGCTAGGCAGGATGATTGATCTGCCAGCTGGCCAATGAGTGGCATGAAAGATAGGCAGGATGACTGATCTGCAAGCTGGCCAATGAGTGGCCTGAAAGAAGTGTCCTGCTCTTGGTTATCGGCCAGCGAAGAGGCATCATGGCCTGAGAAGCGAGCCAAGATCTGGTTGACTGTGTTGTCCCACTCCTGAAAGACAGGGAAAAGGACATGCTATCAAATGTTACATTAGATCAATATCCCATGAAACAATATGACTAAATCGGCTGTGAGTGATGTGGACTCATGAGGGGAAAGAAAA
Organism: Protomyctophum parallelum; assembly: GCF_964188405.1. Classification (NCBI taxonomy): domain Eukaryota; kingdom Metazoa; phylum Chordata; class Actinopteri; order Myctophiformes; family Myctophidae; genus Protomyctophum; species Protomyctophum parallelum. Next base: position 12,556,036 of record NC_139706.1, on the reverse strand, counting down.
ACACACCAAGACATGTCTCTGTGCAACTGAAGGCGTTTCTGAGGGGACAGACAGAGAGTCTACAGGCCTCTCCTCGTTGATGCCGCTGTCCGGAACTCCTGTCCATGACTGCTGGACCACCGAGGAGCCGCTTTCCTCCACATAGGAGCCACCTCTGTCTGGAGAGGACACTGGAGATGGAAGCAAGAGGAACACAAACATTCAATGAGGTAAATGCGCTTTTATCCATTGATCGTTCCCAACCTTTTTCCTTGGAGATCCATTCTTACATCTGACAAAAGCTGAGACCCCCCCCCCCCCCCCTCCCAGACACACATTTGTTGTATTTCTCAAACATTTTAACACATTGAATCCCAAGCATGACTTTCCTGACCTAATTGATAAAGACCTCTTTCCCTGCCGAACCCGACTTCCCCGATTTATGTCTTATTTGTTTTATCGGCAGATTTTGAACTTTTAAGACATACAAGGTTTTCCGCAGACACGTTTGGATCACGTGAAAAACAAAAATGACGCTCGCTTCCCAGGGCTTCTGGGTAATCGAGTCACAATGCAATTCTATGGACAATGGCGCCAGCCTGTGGGTCGCTCTGTTCTTCCTTCTTGTTTTGGATGGCTGTGCCAATTAAACCAAAATAGTGTAAATAATGTAAATAATTGGTAGGCAGAAATCTGGCATCGGTCAAGACTCTAGTAAATGGCAATCAAGCATTCCCACCTGTGCTGAAGGAGAAGTCGAGCTCCCTGGTGTATTTATCTATGATACGATGGATGTTGCTGTCATGGAACAGGGCGTCTGTGGCTGGACGAGGAGTGGCTAATGCAGACTCCTCCTGAGAGGAAAAGCTTTCTCTGGACGTAGGGGTGAAATCTAGTGAGCCTGCAGCACCCGCTCCTCTTTCAGCACCAGACCTGGTGGCTAGATGCTGGGAGCCATCTGTAGGGAGGTGGAAGGAAAGAAGAAAACAATGCATTTACAAGTGGAGCAAGACAAACAAGCAAGCATTACCACAGATTCGTTTCCCTCACCTGAATGGGCTGAGCTTTGATCAGGATCGGAGGTGACGTAGCTGCCAGTGGAGATGGTGGTGGAGAAGTCAGGGTCAGGCGGTCTATAAGTAGACTGAAGATACAGGTTTAGTAAGGGGGGATAATGGTTCTTTTGGTGTCATTCTAAGGTTTAGTAAACATGCAATTTTACAGACTGAGCTCAGTTCAAGTGTAGAAACCCTCACAAAGTGTATTAAATACACTTCAGGTGCTTATGTTTGCATCATCGCTCAGCATACACACACTCTCTCAGACAAAAACAATCTTTATACACAGACACACACCAACAGGCGCACACATGCATGTACACTTAAACACACACACAATGCTCCTCAAGCATAATCATGGACCAGTGTCAAGTCCTCAGATTTGGCTAATTTTCATCATTGATCCACACAGTGGCGAACCTCAGAGGGAGACAATACATGAACTACAATGTGTGCAACTCAGCACACAGATAAAGGTGTTGTTTTAGTTGGTGAACTAACCTCTACGGGGGATTTGCAGCAGTCGATAGCAGGACCCATATAAGAAGTACCTCCTCTGCCTGAGTCAGAGGAGGCCTGAGAGACGTTTGGAGGGAGTGATTCTGAAACACAAATGTTTAGGAGTGAGTGGAAACTTCCCTGCATGTGTACAAATAATAATGTAAATCACGTTTATTTGGAAAGTACAACACATATACTGTAAATACATTTGCAGTGGCGACACTAGTACAGATCCATTGATGCAGGGTTTCACAGCACATACATTTAAGAGCCATCCAGAGATATTATCTGACCATGTACGTGTATTTCCACACCTTATTATAGACATGGATAACCTATTGGGACAAGTCCGTGTTTAACATATAACAGTATACAATATCAACTATATACAGTACCAGATTCTGGGGAGGTCCCTGCCTCCATCAACAGTCTCTCTCGCCAGGAAATCTTGCTGGAACTTCCTGCCCCCGAGGCTGACACAGAGTCAGTCCCGCTCCCAGCAGACAGATCCCCTCTGCTCGAGGAAGTATGGGAAGACCAGTGAGAACCCACTGAGGTCTCTGGTTCTTCCTCTGGGTATGTGACACTGTCTAAAATACATGCCGACACATTTACACTGTCCTCTGGACCTGTGGACACACACAAAATGGAATATTGAACTCATATAGTACCTTTCAATTTGGAAAATAAGTTCACAATAGAAAAACCCATGCAATGCACCCTGATCGTGGGTTTTGTAAAGGTTCTGCGAAGTGCCCGACCCAGGAATAAATTCTGTCTGCTTATAATACTCACAACACAGTATAGTAGTTGAGGTTGTGCTATGGAAATACAAGTCATTGCTTCCCTTAGAACCGGGAAGCAAATGAATCTGTTTGTTGTGTTGTTTTTTTGTCACACACTACCTGGATGCCAACGATGACCCTCTGCCCCAAAATTTCCAGAAATGTCCAAAAATCCTGCAAATCGTTACACAGTATCTCTATAGTCATGTGTTCAAGACAGATCTGTCCGATATTGGCTACTAATAATTGGCTAACATTGGCTTTCAAAGTTTGCAGGATTGGCTCGTTTTTAACAAAAAGCCTCAAATCATGAACACAGCGTGCAATATACGTGAACTCTTTCACAGACTTTCCTACTAGGCTGAGGAATATATCCCACCCTTTTCACATTGGCCTGTTATAGCGCCACCAACAGGTGGATTTTGCAAAACACATTTCCATCCAAGGCGTAAGAAGAAATGGCACCCTTTTCACATTGGCCTATTATAGCACAACCAGGAGGCCACAACCTGACCTGGCCTGGTGGAGACATGTGCCCCGAGGGGCACTTTTATAGTTTTCTTTTCTTTCAGATTTATTTACAGGATTTGTATAAATATACAGGATATCACATTGAAGAGTGTTATAACTCTTTTTTGAGACCTTAATCGGATACGAATATACTTTAGCATAATAAAGTATTATTTTCTACAACAACAGAGCACCTCACCTCTCTCTAAACTATGACTTTTATATAATGCAGCACCTCGTCTCAACAGTTTCTGGGGAAAGAAATGGGCTCTCTTGGCTCACCAATGACTATGCTGGTATTGACTGGAGTCTCCACTTCCTGAATGGCACTGAGCTCATGTTGTGATGTGATCTCTATGGTGCCCAGCCTGACCCGGGCCACTGGCGGTTTGGTTGGCCGAGGAGCGAGGTGCAGTGGTGGGGCAGCTGTATCAGCCAGGGTGGTGGGAGCTAAAGAAAATGAGAAATCAATGCAATTATGCAATATTTAAAACCTGAAATTCCAGTAGAAATCTCAATGAAACAATTCACTTTCTGCCGTGGGAATTTAAGGGAAACCAGCAGAAAGAAAGACACTAATTGCTTACCACTGGTGGGTGGCTGGCTGTGTGCAGTACCGTCTTCTTGTAGATGTGACAAAGAGCCTCCACTAGCCTCCTCCATTGCTTTGAGCAGGGATGACAGAAGTTTGAGGCGCATGGCACCAATGTCCTCTGAAACTACGTCGACAGTCTCTGGAGCAGGCTATGGGGAACGGATTAAGTAGTGGAAAATAATATTTTACCAATAAGCTTCAAATGACACTAAGGGATGTCAAACTCAAATACACAGTGGGACAAAATAAATAAATTGGTACAAGTCGAGGGCCGGACTGTGTTTCAACACACGGGCCATTTTTGGGGAGAGGGGTAGCTGAAAGTTGACCACAAGTGATATACTTTCACTGCTGATCAATAGTGAAGAGAAGACGCATGCTTGCGCTTGCGGGCCCTCGATGTGACAATGCACTCGCAAGTGCATTGTGGGACTTCATCCCGGGGGCCAAAGATATTTCATTCACAGGCCTGATTTGGCCCCCAGGCCTTGAGTTTGAAATATATGACTAGACCCTAAAAACAGACTTAAAAAAAGTTGAGAAAAGTTAAACTTTTCCACTGCCGCACTGTGGTGAGATAAAGTGTCAGACAACCAGACAGAAGCAGGTGGTGGTCTGAAAAGGGAATGGACTACTAGGCAGTAGGAATATACACAAATGTGACTTGGGTGTTTAGTTTTCCGACATTTTGCAGCGGTAGAAATCACTACCACTGATGTTTTGAATTCGGAATAACATGCTTTCATTGCCTTGCATGGTTGCCTCTTCCGTTGGTGTGTGAATGTTTGTGTGAATGGATAGAGTGTAATGCACAATGTACAGTAAAGCACTTTGGATAAGACGCAATGCATGGTACAGTGAAGAAATCAACCTTTTCAATTTGCAAATGAGCCCTGCTCTGGAGAAGAGCCTGGCCAATGCCAGATGATCAATTACCAATACTTTGACCAATATTTTGTCATGAAGTACAAAAAACGAAATCATTTTGAAAAACGTAGAATCGACAATGATGTCATCAATAAAGTCAAACCAATATATCTGTCTGGCTCTTTCAGTTCATGAAATCACCTGATGTTACGCATTGTTGGGGAAAATGTAGCAACCTGTACAATTTTAAACATGCCAAAACGTGTCCCAGGACCCAGTCACCTGTGCATCACTGTTGAGTAGAGTCTGCAGGGCCTCCCTTTGCCTTCTCATCTGGTCCCTTTCCTCCTCTTGCCTCCGTCTCGCCTCCTCCCGCTCCCTCTGCTGCTGTGAAACATTCTCCCTCTGCCGTAGCACCTGGCTATGAGCCTCCTTCAGCTCTTGCCTCAGACTTTCCAGATCACCCTCCCTGGGCAGCTGTGATGTTGGCTGGGGAAAGCTTTGCTCACAAATCCCAGCAGGCTTCTCTGAACCCCGTGATGGTGGACGTGTAATACCTTGGTTAATGACTTGGACAGGAGGGAGGGTAGGTGGGAGAGGGATGCCGCGATGTGCTGGCTGGATTGTGAGTAGACTATGGTCTGGATAGGCTGTGGTGACTGGAGAAGGTCTTAGTCGCTCAGGACGAAGTTCACGTTCCCTCTGCTGTGCCTCCCTCTGTGCTAGCGCACGGCTATGAGCCTCCTGTAGCTCTTGCCGCTGCCTCTCCAGATCACACACCCTGGTCACCATTGACATGGCCCGGGGGAAGGCCTGTGTTGGTGGATTTGTAATACCATGGTTAATGTCTTGTACAAAAGGGAGAGTAGGTGGGGGAGGAATACTGCAAGCTGATGGATGGATTGTGAGTGGTCTGTAGTCTGCGGAGGCTGAAGAGGCTCTCAGTCGCTCAGGGAGATGTTCTGTCACTCTCTCCCTTGTGTTGATAGTCAGACAAACAGCATCCAGGGCTATTTGGTCCCTGAGACTCACTGCTGCAGATTCCAATAGCATTGGCCTGGATCTGGAGTGAACAACTTCACCAGGTCCTGAATTCCAACCAGGACCTGAGAAGGCTGAGAGTGGGGGAGGCAATGGCACAGCAGTTGACTCTCTGGTAGGGATTATCACTGGGATCTGGGTTTTACCATTTGCTTCAGCAATGAAGGGTAGCATTGTGCAGCCACTGAGAGGCTGCAAATGGGGTACTAGAGGTAGAGGGACAGTTTGGTCAATGCTATGGGTGGGAGGGAGAACAAGGCCTGGAGGTACAGCTAGGGGCATTGCTGATCTGGCGGCCATGTTACGGATTTGAAGACTTCGCTGGTATTCTTGCAGTCGCTGGCGAGCCACTTCCAGTGATCGTTTGTGAACTCTAAACTCAAGACACACAACATTCAGACAATTGTATACAAATAGACAATCTACTTTTGTCCAATAACCCTTTATTACTCAGCTCATTTACTTTCTATAAATTATTTAGATGATAATTGATAACACTAGCCAGTAGATTTAAAACACACTTATTCTGCTCCAGGAGACGCTGCTGGTATTCCCTGATCCTTGTGTTGTGGTCATTTTCAGCTGCTGTAGGCATTGACTGTAGGAAAACAAAGTAAAAAAAAAGACGATTTAAGTGTGCTATACTGATTTTGACACATGACAAAATGATCTTCCTTAGTGCCCAAATAAACATTTTGGCTGACTTATATGCTTACTTCACAACTAAGGTAGATACCAAATCCGATAATAGCACATATTGCCATAGGTCTACTTAGCCCTTTCCAATGAAAAGGAGAGGGGGAGTGTGAGAGTGAGTGTGAGTGTGTGTGCATATCATGGACACTGACAGGTACTTCCGCTTGGCAGACAGGTAGGTCCTGGGTTACAGCAGCCTTCAGGGTCTCTCTCTCCTGCTGGGCTTGTAGCAGTTCCTGCTCCAGCCTGGCCTTCTGCTCCTCTAGCTCCTGGAGTAAGGATATCTGCTGCTGCTTCTCCCTCTCCAGCTCCTCTTCCTGGAGGACATTAATGCTTCCTATTTATCTCAACATTATCTTAGATTGCTGGTGGTAACAAATGAATCAGTCTGTAATGTTGACAGTTATAAAGCGAGATACTGGCAGAAATGTTTGCCAGTACATCAACAGATACCAATCAGTGCAAGCCTGTGGCTCTGAATGGGTACATACCCTTTCCTGTCGCTCCAATTCAAATTCCTGCATCTTGTTAGCCAGCATGTCAGGAAGAACCAATGTCCCTGCCACAACTGTCTCCTCTGTAGTCTCCAGTGCTGGTTAGATTAAAAAACAAAAAACACATTATTCGCTGTCACCAAAGAACAGTTACAAAGTGACTTGACCAACAGGAAATAAAAGGAAGATAAGATAAGAAAGTATATATTAACAAAAAGATTTGATCCTAGCAGATGTACCTGGTGGCGAATGGGAAGGCTGAAGGAGCTTGTGTCTGGCAGTGCATGGTTGCACTCTCTCCTCACTGGACAAAGAGCCTGTGTCGATAGTCGAGTCATGTTCGGGTACCTGATCTTCAGTGGTGGTTGGTGGCGGGTGGCCAGTGGGAACGAGGCTTGTTTCGCTGCTCCACTGGTGGTCTCTTTGGGTCCTGATGCGGTTCAGGAGCCTCTTCAATGCCCGTCTGGGAGCAGGCCTCGCTGGCAGGGAGGACTCCACTACAACAAAAAAGTCAGGACCGATTACACATATATTATACACACTAGAATTCCGTATTATACACACTTTTACTTACATGTTATTTTAACAACAATGCTGATATGTCGGTATAGATCCTAAAGCTACCATGTGTACCACTTCCTTAACTTGCTATGGGGGAGGAGCCAAGCTCTTTACCCGTTTCTTGCCCCAGGTGTCCCATCTGCTCTTGATCAGGGCCTGTCTCTTCTGCTGTGGCGACATCGTCCAGGGTCAGGTCCAGGTCTTCATTCTGGCTGTCTGTGGACTGGGCCGGTAGAGGCTCTGGCACCAGCTGGAGTAACAGGTCACCTTTCACCCCTACATGGATACATACAGGGAAAGGCTCAATAGAATACCACAGAAGTAGGGTAAACCTGGGTAAATGTGTTATCCGGGCCTTGTAGACATAAGTTAGTTTGTAGGTGAACTGAATCCAGACCACAATATTGTATTATACATCTGTAGTGTTATTATGCATTAATTTCAATTGTCAACAGACAATAAAATGGTACTAGTTACTATATCGAGCTGTAAACCCAAACTTCCTGGGTATTCTTACTCCTCTCTCCTGTGTACATGTCCTCGAAAGCAAACTCCATCTCCCTCTGGCAGTCCACCATGAACTCTTGTCTCTTGTACAGAGGCTGGAAGATCTGAGCAGGCATCTGGGACACTTGGCGTCTTCTTCTCAGTAGGTCTGTCTGCTGCATGTGTTCCAGCTCGGTGAGGAAACGCTCACGGTCCTAGAGAAGAAAAGGGACAAAAAAAGAACAAACTAAATGTATACGACAAGACAGAAGTACGGTTTAAAAGGAAAGGCAAGACCCACAAACTTCTGTAAAAGGAATGTTTGCAGCCAAACAAAACCTTAGTAGCAGTGGGTATGCCATTTGTTAGAAATCCCCTACCTAAATGCTACACTATATATTATGTTTGCTGGGAGAACTGCGATTCTGATGATACCTGAGTGAGGCGTTCTCTCCTCAGGGCGTGCTTTCCTCTCAGACGAGCCTTCTCCAGCTGCTCTTCTCTCCCCCTTTCAGCCTCCCTCCCCAACTCCTGCAGCCTCTGTGCCTCCTGTTCTGCCATCTCATGGGCATTGGGCTGTAGAATCATCAACAATGCACATATCAAGTGGAGAACATTTTTGGGATATCTTTCTACCTCTGGTTCTCTAGATGCTAAAACATTTTATTATCCCTTCTTGATTATTTTATTTATACAGTACACTACAGTACATTGCAACAGACATTTCAAATGTGATGCCAGCTTCAGGATTACGGAAAGACGTACCTGTGTTGACTCAACTTCCCTATCCACTGTGGTCTCAGGCATGTGGTAGTAGGTCGCAGAGAAGGAGTTCACATCTGATTTCTTCACTACATGCTGTTTCTTGGGGTCTATATTCTGTTCGAACAATAAAGAGAAATTTTAATAATACCAAACAAACAAACAAACAAACAAACAAACATTGTATTCTAAGTAGAATTTATAACACCATATCCATGTTAATAATGCTGCAAAATAATCAGACCAAATGATTGTGAGATTTGTTTTGTCCAATATCATTCAGCCCAATTCTAAATTTAAATGTAATATTGTTTGTTTGCCACATTCACTTAACAAATGTCATTATCCAATATTGTCGGTTAACAGTAGGCTTGGGGCAGATTCACACTATGGTCCCGGGTGGCAGATGTTGAGGTTGTGTGAATGTTGCGTACCGTTCCCGGGAGCGGATCACCCAACCATTCCCGGGACCACATGGCGGTATAGTCTCGAGACTGATTGAAGTGTACTCGTGAAGTCAAGTGAAAGCATTGAATACAGTTGAATGACGTGTACTCGGATACGGATCGCTGCAATGTGAATGCATTGAATACAGTTGAATGAAGTGTACTCGGGCGGAAGAATCAGGGACAATGTGAATCATGGACAGCGGAGACCAGGCAATCGTATTCGGGAACAGTTTAAATGAAACCGACTGCAGTGTGAATCTGCCCTTAGTCTACTATGTCATTCTAAATTGTGTTTTGACAATCGGGAGGCTTGGGAGCCTGGCATATCACCTCAATGGGGCGCAGTGGAGGTGGTGGGAGGCTGGCCACTTTTGTTGCCCTCTCCCTTTCTGCCTGCAGCGCCTTCTTCCTTGCTGTGATGAAACTGTAAAAGTGGAGAGCATTAGACTGAAATGCAGTCAGACATGTCGGTCATGAAATAACCCTATTCTGGACTGTAATGCTCACCGAGTTTGCTCCTCATGGTCTTTCAACCTCTGTGATTTGAGCTCTTGCAGGGCCTCTCTGTAACGCTCTTCTGCTTTTGCTTGGTTCTCCTCTTCTCTCTGAGCTATCGCTGCCCAGTCAGGTTCCTGGCTCAAACATAATTAAACATAAATGCACAGTTGAGGGATCTATTCATAAGTAAATCATAAACATTATTTTATATTTTATGGCATAATGCAGCATGGGTTACTTTCTACTGATGATTATTACACAGTAAAATATGTTAATTTATCCATTCGTATCTCCAAGAACAAGAAATGTAACCCGTTTGGTTACATATGTATGCTCTCAAGAGTTAAATTAAATTAACACTGAGGGTTTGAGCCGTGTGCTATATGATAATATATATAGGCACCATGTGTACTCCTCATGTTTACATTTTCTTTTGCACTCCTGTGGCCCTGTCCAAGCTGTTCCAGGCTTTGCTGGTATAACTTCTGCAGGGTCTCTATCCTCTCTCTCTTCTGACGCTCCCAGTCGCTCCTCAGCTGATCCTCCAGGTTCTGCAGCTCTCTCTCCCGTCTCCGCTGCACCTCGCTGCGGATGTGCAGCGCGATGTTCCGCTGCTGTTCACGCACCTGCGTGGACATCCAACAAACATCAGCACATGGATGGACATCCACTGGGTGTGTTGAACATCAAATGGTTGAAGAAGCTGCACATTTATAAACATGGTTTTCAAAATGTGGGTGTCCAGCCCAGGGGAACGCCAGGGGTCCTTGAGGGAGGTTCAAGGCCTCCTCTGCAAAATGAGGAATATTTGGAATTTTTGTCTATTCGAAAAAAGCTCATACTGTATGTGAGCTTGCAGATTGGTTATTTTTGAAAATGTGTTATTTTAGAAAAATCACAATCTGTTGGGAAGTGGGGAACCCTGGCAGAATAGAGGGTAACTATGCGCGCATCATCGTACCTGGAAGGTATGCGGGAACGCCCAAAAAAACTACTTTCTGGCCTTGACAGCCCATTCATCCAAACAGAGAAGTCCTGTCTGATTGCATTAAACAATGTTAAACTCACCAACATTGCAGCTGTACGAAAAGCTTGAATTATCTCTTTCTATCTGCAAAGTTTTTGTTTCCTAAAAATCCACCATAGAAACGTTATAAGCTACTTTCTGTCAAGAAGTGCTTGTTTTCAAAAACACAACATTTTGCTGCCTCCTGCATTATCCCATTCTGTACGGGAACCCCTTTTGGTGTTTTAACTAAGCATTATGTTATACTTTAGCTATTGAAAAATAGCAGATCTACAAGCTCATAGCACGCTACGAGCTTGTAGGTCTGCTATTTTTGAAAAATCGTGAAAATGCGGCACAAATCTTTGAATATATATTCTTTCAGAATACTTTAAAAAAAATCGACGTCAAGCCTAAATGGGTTAAGTGACATTTAGAAACAGGTGGTACGCAGGACGGTTGAGTGATTTCCAACGAGCGCTTCCAAACTCCAACACTCCATGCTGCTCAATGTTTTGCCAGTCTATATGAGGGGGGCGTGTTCTGATGGGAAACTTATGCATGTGCATACTCTCTATACAGTACTTTAAAATACACAGTCAAATGTATATCAATTTGGTCTAAGCCTTGCAGAGCAATGAGGCCCATAGGGCAGGAGCGGGACCCTATCTCCTGTTTTTGTAGTGTGAGGCAGCTTGATGTACATGTACAGTACACCGTACACCCCCTGGACATAACGCTAGCATGTCGCAGGGACTTAACCCCAATCCAACCCTTGATGCTGAGTGCCATACAGGGAGGCACTGGGTCCCATTTTTATAGTCTTTGGTATGACCTGGCCAGGGATTGAACCCCCGACCTCCCAGACTCAGGAAGGACACTCTAACCACAAGGCCACTGAGCTGGTGTCCTTGACATTAAAATGTATGACAACCATAGCCACAATTTGCAACTCTAGATTATTTTATAATGGGATGAATCTGGGATGAATACCCTCCATTGACTCCCATTCATCCAACTTGCTTTTGCGATCTGCTTGTATTAAACAACGTTAAACTCACCAACATTGCAGCTGTAGGGCAAGCTTGAATTGTCCTCTTTCAATCTGCCAAGTGTTTGTTTCAGAAAAAATCCCTGTAGACATGTTATGAGCTACTTTCTGTCAAGAAGTTCTCTTCAGACTGCAGGTGATTATTTTTCTACGTGTTGGAGTTTGGAAGCACTCAATGCGTACAACCCGTTTCACATTTGCACATAATGCAGGAGGCAGCAGCGCAACCCGTTAATAAAAACGAGTGCTTCCAAACTCCAGCACTTAGAAAAAGAATCACCTGCAGAGAATTGCTTGACAGAAAGTAGCTCATAACATGTCTACAGTGGATTTTTATGAAACAAAAGCTTGGCAGATTGAAAAAGGATAATTCAAGCTTGGCCTAGAGATGCAATGTTGGAGAGTTTAACGTTGTTTAATACAAGCAGATCGCAAAAGCAAATTGGATGAATGGGGAGTCAATGGAGGGTATTGCAACTCTAGATTCATCCCATTATAATGGTTGCAAAGAGTTGCAAATTGCGGCTATGATAACCACTGCTTTAGAGGCAGTCTAGCCCCTCTCGGAACCCTCCGTAAAGCTTTTCTGAAATTTGGATGTCACTTTGCGTAGGGTCCCTGTGCGTATCAATATTTTCGTATGGGAATGTTGGAACGCGGACATAAATATCCTCTGTAACATCGTGTCTGCGCCGTTTGACGTCTTCTTTTCGTTTGCATTATTCTGAAGGTGTCAACTATAAGTACCTATACATACCGCTGCGAATTCTCTTGTGTCGCGGAAGCCGTTAAGTATTTTTAAACTTTGTTTGATCGATTTGGTCGCTTTGATTCTTCTTGTTTATTTACCGTTTATTGTACCGCCTCCCGATGTGCGGTTGGCTTGTGCCGGCTACGTTCCTGCCTCTGATCTGCTCTGTCATAGCTATAGCGCCACTAGCTAGCCAGATAGGCGGTACAATGAGGTGTCAATAAACAAGGAAGGAAGAGAAGAATCAAAGCGACCAAATCGGTCAAACAAAGATTAAAAATACTTAACGGCTTCCGCGCCACAGGAGATATTCGCAGCGGTATTTATAGGTACTTAAAGTTCACACATTCAGAAGCCCTCACGCGAAAAAAAAGTCCTCAAAGAGCGCAGAAGGACTTATCCGAAGGTGTTTACGTTTATTTATGTGTGCGTGCCAACGGTGGCAGGGTGGAGGTGGAATAGGACCCCATGCTCGGGGTCTAAAAAATGTCAGAAACTTCAGTAGCATTGGGTTCTGCTTGTAGGGCTAGAGGCAGTCAGACGTGCAAGATTATGAGTCAATAATTGCAACAAAGGGGGTAAAGAACAGCAAATGAGATACTTTGCACTCTAAAGAAAATCATTTTACGGTTTATCATCATTATTATTGTTGTTATAATCTATTTGTGCTGCTGTATTGTCTTATTAAAGGAAGCCAAAGAAAAATACTCTTATGTACACAAAACAAAATGTTAACATTAACAATATAAGTATAACTTTGGTTTGAACCTTAACATACATCCAGAGTCAGAGCGCATATTACCTGTTGTATTCGTAGTTTTCTCCTCCTGTCATGTTCCTCTCGTATGAGTTGAGCCTCTTCGTTGGGGCTGAGTCTCAATCTGACCACTTTTCTCTTCATGTTCAACACATTCTTCTTACAGACCTTTAGTTTGGTCTTCGGGTTCAAAACAAAGACCTCTACTCACTGCAGTTATACTTAGCTGGTTAGCTTTATGTTCCTGTCGGGCCAGCAGCTGGTGATTTCACACACACATGTGTGTTTCTACGACACACATGACGTGCATTGTTAATATATTATAAAATAGTAAAACGCGAGTTTAAAAACATATAAAACATATAAAGTGCAAATGGGTGACAAACGAACTTTGGTTTGTCACTATAGTACCATGCCAACATCAAGTCAAGTGACGGTTTGTCATTTGGGCATCATGTGATGCGTCACATCCGGTCGTTTAAATGACCCGCCCCCAAGAGGCGACACTCTGGTCCTTTATTGACAACACCGCTAGATGGCGCTGCGGTAGCGCTGCCGCCGCCATATTGGAGAGAAAGCTGCGGCGCAAGAACGCCGAACGGACAACACACAGTGAACACACTGTGATCTCAGTGTCGTCTCTTAGCTAATATACTCTTTTTCCGTGGTCTGTTTTTTGGACAAGGCTATGGTGTTGTGATCTTTCTACCACTCGCCCCGGTTCAGATTGGACCCAGCATTATAATCCTAGTGTTGGATCGGCGCTAGTGTGTCTACTCTATTGCTGAAAGGTGAGCCTAAAATATCCCATTACTTTATCACTGAACCAGATGCATAGCAAGGAAGGCGCTAACGTTAGCCAGATAGTTTCGTGGCTAGCCAGCCATAACTATATGATGCTAGCAAGCAACTACAATAGTTACTGGCTGCAACAGATATTAACGTTATTTCAATTTACAGTTCTAACGCTAGATCAACAACAACAACAATGACAAGCCAAGCCCATTTGGCAAGCGTCTAGGTATAATATAATAGGACCCCAACCACATCAAAACGTGTGACTCCAGTCCTTGCACTCCTTCACAAGCGCCATAAAATAGCATCTTTGTCTGGTCTGCAATGTTCCTACAAAAGTATGACACCCCCCCCCCCCCACCCCACTGAACTGTACATATGATATAGCCTACGTTATCAAATGGACCCATTTGGTCCCTTCCATAGGTACACTCTCGGAGTTAAATTAACATTGATTTTACAATATAATTGTCTTCTCTTATGGGTTTTTTGTTATGCTTTTTAACATCATTGTATAATCATACCACTGTACTTTTTGCAAACCGTTAATAAAGTATTCAATCAACCAGCTAGTTTTGCCGTTTCAGTTCAGGTGTGATTTATAATTTGTTTATTCCAGTATCATCATCACCATCATCATGTCGGGTGGTCCACCATCAGCGGTGCAAGTCAGCATCGAGTCCTCCTGCGAGAAGCAGGTTCAGGAAGTCTCTCTGGACGGGACAGAGACGTATGTCCCCCCTCTCTCCATGTCCCAGAACCTTGCCAAGTTGGCCCAGAGAATTGACTTCGGTCAGGGTTCAGAGTCAGACGAGGAAAGGACTGATGGAGAGCCCCTGAACCGTGACTGGGGGAAGAAGGAGCCAGAGGAGGAGGAAGGTGTGTACCGGCATCAGGAATTCAGGGTGGAAGATGTGATGTAAAATGTGTGTTTGAGGCCACACTGCCTCATCAACGGAGAGTATGGAGTATGCCAGTGGTTCCCAAGCTGGGGGATTAGTAGCAACTGTAGCATAATGTGCAACATTGTTTTCTAACTCAACAGTAAACGTGAACGAACCAACAGACAGTATGTAAGTGCATGCAGGATATCTACACATTTCTAAGGCTATAATTTAATTACTTTTAACTTTAAGCCCTTTTTAATACCAATTGTCAAATATTATGTAAGAAAGAGGCAAACATTGTCCAAATAACCGATCTACAAGTTATATCATCACCTCGCACGGCAAGGCGTTGAGTGAGTTAAGTTGTGACTGTGAGCTTGTAGTTTGGCTATTTTCACAATATTTATCTGTGTGCTTGTCAGGGTGAGGGGGGTCCCCAGTTTAAATATGATTATTTTTGGCATTTTTAATCTATTCTAGGCACTGTGAAGTTCCAACCATCCCTTTGGCCATGGGACTCTGTGCGCAACAACCTACGCAGTTCCCTGACGGAGATGTGTGTGCTCTATGATGTCCTCAACGTGGTCAAAGAGAAGAAATACATGGCCTTAGACCCCGTCTCTCAAGATCCTACAGCTGGAAAGGTAAAGCCAGCATTTGTGGATAAATACACATTGGCATAAGGGATACCAAACAACTCGCCCCTTTTCCAACTATCTCCCTCCCTCGCGCTGCTGAAATCTTGAATTATCTTGTATACAGATTGATTTGATTGTATTGATCTCTGTACCATGTAAAAGCAAGAAAGAATAACATGAGACAGAGACGGTGACTGCTTTCTTTCAGTGCTGTGTAAACTTGAAATATATACTGTAGTATTTATAAATAAAAAAAGGTAGTGGAAACCGAGTGGAAATTAAAGTTTCTAAGATGACATATCCTCTCTTAGACGCCTCAGGTGTTCCAGTTAATCAGTAAGAAGAAGTCTCTGGCTACAGCAGCACAGATGCTGCTGAAAGGAGCAGAGAAGCTCAATAAGTCTGTGGCTGAGAACCTGGAGAACAGACGGCAGAGGGACTTTAACTCAGAGCTGCTGAGACTCCGTTCACAGTGGAAGCTTCGCAAAGTAGGAGATAAGATCCTGGGAGACCTCAGTTACAGGAGTGCAGGTGTGTGTGCATGTGTGAGACTGAGTAACATTATTAAATGTTTGCATTAGCAATTTGTTTTCAACCAGGTTATAAAAGATGACTATCAATTCATTCAAAACAACAATCAAGATAAGGAAATAATATAAGTGGCAGGTTACTCAACCCATTGATATGCAGCCAGGAACATTCACGTGAAATTTGCTACGCCACTGCCCTATGATTTGTTGGGTTTCACAAGCCACCAAACCTGAGTGTGATTGTTGTGTCAGATGGTGTGAATGGTTGTTATTGATCGACTCAATAGCCCAATCTGATCATCTTCTCGATCTAAAAGACACGGTTGCTGTCTGACCTTTGTTTTAAGAGTTAGGCTAGTAGTGGAACCAGTTCTTAATCCAAGTCATATCCATGTGTTCACTACTTATCATATTTAACATCCAAAGGTGACATAATGTGACATGTCAGTTGGTCTGATTTTGATCTTTTCTCTGTGCAGGTTCCCTGTTTCCTCACCAAGGTACCTTTGAAGTGATTAAGAACACAGACATTGATCTGGACAAGAAGATTCCAGAGGACTACTGCCCTCTGAATGTACAAATCCCCAGCGACCTGGAGGGTTCTGCTTATATCAAGGTGAGGAAGATTAATTGCATGAAATATTTAAATGAATTCAAAACTCAAGGGCCCACCACGGCAAAGCAAGAATTAAAGAAAAAGATTACTGGCAAGTGAACAAATACATTGTATATTGTATGCTCCCAGGTGTCTATCCAGAAGCAAGCATCAGACATTGGCGATCTAGGAACAGTAAACCTCTTCAGGAGACAGCCCAAAACCAAAGCAGGTATTATTCAGCACCCAGGCTTGAATTGTAGCTCTAATGCATAAACAAAAATCTTTACCCCCATTTTGAATCAGTAGTGCAGCATTTATTATCATGCTTACCCCCATCATCTCACATTTACTCATTACTCTACACTGTTAGTTTAACCTCTGATTTGTCTGGTTTGTAAGTTCTTAGTAAGTAAGTAAATTACTTACAATCAGCATTCAGCTTGGCATGTTCCGCTATCTCTCCCATGATGACCCCACAATCTTTTAATTAATCTATTGATGATTATCTTATGTTGTCCATATCTGTTCTCTCTTGCCATCATCCATTACCAATCCTCTCACCCGCCCTCTCGTCCCTTCCTCTCCTGCCAGGTACCCAGCTGTGGCATGTGAAGCTGGAGGCAGCGCAAAATGTTCTGCTATGTAAAGAGATCTTTGCTCAGCTGTCCAGGGAGGCGGTCCAGATCAAGTCCCAGATTCCACACATTGTCGTCAAGAACCAGATCATCTCCCAGCCGTTCCCAGGTAAGTGGCACTAGTTTGTAGCACAATAATAGAAGTACAATATTTCTCCCTCCTTTTGGAGTTTTGTCTTACATAATAATCATTCACAATAAACCATGTATTTTCTACCTCTGTTTCCACCCTTCAGGGCTGCAGCTGTCCATTTCCTTGTGCCACTCTACTGGAGAAAAGAAGAACCAGCGTGCGTCTCCAGAGAAATCCAAACCAGATGACCACCTCTACGTTCTAGAACACAACCTGCATCAGCTGATGAGAGAGGTCCGATACATTCTGGAAATAAACAATATATAATTCTTACAGTTTTTCTTATGCTTTTTGTGGCTGCATAGTATTTACAGCATCAGGGCAATTTCAGCAGTGTCAGTTGCTGGTCATAAATATTAAATATTGTCGTAAAATGCCACCTATTTGGTACCTACCTAAGACAGCCCATGCAGATATTGTAGTTAAGGGCTCCATCTCTGCTACTGGTGTTACTGCATGTTATAAACACACACAACCTTACTTGCTTTTGCTTTAACAGTTCCATAAGCAGCAGCTGAGCTCCGTAGTGATGCCTCACCCTGCTAGCTCCCCCTTTGGACACAAACGGCTGCGTCTGGCTGGCCCCATGGCCTATGACAAGACCGAGATCTCCAACCTACAGCAGAGCGAGGGCCTCCTGGAGAAAATCATCAAGCAAGCAAAGCACATCTTCTTACGCAGCAGGTAGGCCTCAGTCCATGTGTTTGTGTTTTGTCTCTGTTGGGTCGGGTGGAAACCTAGTATGTCCAAAAAGCTTGTATGTACAAGGTGTTGCGATAGACAACCTTTGGGTGACTCTTGTATGATACTATTACTCTCATGTTACAAGAACATGAGATAACAAGGAGATGATTGCTTGTGTGCGTGTTTCAGGACGGCGCGCACCATTGACAGCCTGGCCAGCCGTATTGAGGACCCCCAGATCCAAGCGCACTGGTCTAACATCAATGATGTGTATGAGTCTAGTGTCAAGGTCCTCATCACCTCACAGGGCTACGAGCAGATCTGCAAGTGAGTAAGAGTACAGGAGGGGTAAAAATGTATTTAAAGTAAAAAATTCACATGTCCCAAAGGGGAAGTTGGAAGTTGCAGTAACACATAAGTCTACTCAAATAGCTCACTGAGTAAAATTATATTATCACTATAAAGTGCATTTGCAACCATATAGTGCAAGCTTGTAGATTGTCTCTTTCCGCTATTTGATGTACAACAAATCGTTTAGGATTAAAGTGGTGACTTGGCTAACGGTGACTGTGGACTGAATAATGTATGTGTTCAGGTCGATTCAGCTGCAACTGAACATCGGCGTGGAGCAGATCAGAGTGGTGCACAGGGACGGACGCGTCATCACCCTGTCACATCAGGAGCAGGAACTACAGGACTTCCTCCTCTCACAGGTATTGTATTACACAGGCTGATTCTACAAATGCCTTCTAAATCAGTAGTTCTCAAACGTATCTGTAATTATAAATTATTCAACATTTTTCAAAAATGTAAAACAAAAAGTATAATAATAATAGCAGATGCACTACTTACTGTTGGGTCATTTTATTTGTAGTCTCGCGTAGCCAGACAACTATTCCACAATCTTCGAATCTCCAGAATCTGAGTAAGACTAGGTTGTTTGCAATGTAGTTGACCAAACTAGAGCAAACAAGGGAACGGGCTGCAATTTCTTTTAAGTTGAAAAGTGCATCAGCTAAATGACGCCAATGTACATTTAAACTATCTGTGTCTGTGTTACTGCAGATGTCCCAGCACCAGGTGCACGCCGTTCAGCAGCTGGCTAAGGTGATGGGCTGGCATGTCCTCAGCTTCAGCAACCATGTAGGGCTGGGACCTGTGGAGAGCATTGGGAACGCATCTGCCATCACCGTAGCCTCCGCCAATGGAGAATATGCAATCTCAGGTAAATGAGGCCGGTTGAGTCACACAATGACAAATCTTTGGTATTTTCTTTTATGGGGATGTGACTCCTCACGTTTTTGCCAAGGAAAATTATTGTTTTCATTCAAATAAGCATACGAGAGAAAATGTTCAACCCTGTGTCATCGGTTTAAAATTTCTCAGGGTAATAGATATCTGGAAGCATAATGTAAAGACATTTTGTCGCAGGTTAATTTTCAATTACACTACACTTTCTTACTAAACAGCATTTTCTGTCTTTACATCTGCTTCGTCCAGTGCGTAATGGTCCGGAGAGTGGGTGCAAGGTCCTTGTCCAGTTTCCTCGCAACCAGAGCAAAGAGCTGCCCAAGAGCGATGCCATCCAGGACAGCAAGTGGAGCCACCTCCGAGGGCCCTATAAGGAGGTCCATTGGAGCAAGATGGAGGGACGCAACTTTGTTTACAAGATGGAGCTTCTCATGGCAGCACTTACTCCATGTCCTTAACCACTTGAACCCTAGTGTCACAATTCTAGGGTGAAATAATCTGCGACGAGTTTTGGCATAGAGGGGGAAAGGAGTGGACCTAGTATAGAGCCCTAGGATACTTCAGTTATATAGTATATCATGTAAGTGGTCAAATAAATACTGCTACAAACGGAATCATCAGACAGACTCCTGAGATCTGTGAGAACACATCCATGTAAACATGGAACTGGTTTTGCTGGTAAAGTGTTGTAGTACAATCTAGAGACAGCACATGGACACTGCAGAATTCAGATTTTCCTTTCACTGGTTTGCAGTGCTAGAAATAATAACATGTGAAACATGTTTTCATGTTCCATTCAGATCCGCATGACGCATGTGCTGATTTATGGTTCATCATGTGACTCTTCCTGCCTTTGAAAGATTCTGTGCGACAACCCTACACTGGACTTTTGGAATACTGCCATGTACATGCATAACTCATGCACAACTCATAACTCATTTGTAGCAGAACCCCCAGCTCACCATTTACTGTTGTGAACATTGCAATGCCTTTCCATTGGTCTTATAGGCTTTGAGGCTAAATCAACATGTCTTACCGACTGTTGCTGCATTTCTGTTGATTCCATGTGTACTTTTCACATCTATCTAAATTCATAAAAGATGACTTCAGTTTATTTTGTCTGTGCTGTTTTTCAAGATATAATGGTAACACTTTATTTTCACAATGTCCTCATCTCTGTGGACCAACCTGTTGACTCAACTATGGAATACTATACAAAATCTTAAGTAAATCTCTCATAATTTCCTCATTGTGTATCACACAGCCCTCCTTGTAACTTCACCCCTCTGCCGACTTTGGACACAGGCGCTGTGTGTGGTTACAGGTGAGGCTTACTGACCATATTATTGTGTTTAGAAAAGAAATCTGTAGGTTTATATTTGAATACACTCGGATGAGGCTTTTGCGAATTAGTGTTACCCACATTCAGACAATCTCTCCCATTGTGCAGTTTAGTCAGTCAAACTTGATTTGATTACCGGTACTCTCAATCAAATAATCTGACGATGGCAAATGTACTTGGAAGTTATTAACGTCCTGTCTTCATGGCTGAGCATAACAACATTCTTAATATTCCCCATGGAATATTACGTTTTGGACACCCCAAAACTGTTACTTTCCAGGATTCAAATTTAAAAATAGCAAAAGTAGCAGATCTACAAAGCGTTTTGAGCTTGTGGATATGCTTTTTAGATGGTTTTGTATGATGCTGTAGTGTAGTATGATCAAGTACGGTATTATAAAAAAAGAAACACAATGTTAGTTGGAGGTTTCTGCCTGACCGCAACAATGTGATTCTGAATACTGCAATGTACATAGGTTCTGTGTCTGAAGACTAGTTATTACCAGTTGTATAGATTTCTTTTTGTACAGTATGTGTATCATAGAGGAAGATGGTGACAAAACACAACCTCATATTGCCTTGAAAATAAATATGTAAATTCTTTATGCTCAGTGTTATGATTAATTCTATACTGTACAGTGTACATTCAACCCAGTGGCATGAGCAGTGGTGTACATTAAGTATATCCACAGTGAAGTGTAAACATGCAGTGCAAAAGGCAACTTGCTCAGAGTTGACAGTCCTTAAAGCTTCTCAAGCCATGCTACTTTATGTAATTAAAAGATATATTTCATAGTAGACATGGCAAGTTTGTAGAACAAGTCTTGAGCTTTTGGATACCAGGTGCAGTCTGTTGTCCATCAACGAAGCTGCAGCTCAGTATCATCATTTTCTGCGGATGAAAGATTACATTGTGTTAGCTTGATTATTATTGTGTTTAACTTACTAGTTTATTTTAGGTGAGAACCTTGTATAAGCCCTTAATAATTGTTCCATTTTGTAGCCTACTGTTTAAATTGAGCGAACCAAAAAATAAGACTATCCAGTAGAAGCTAGTGGCTGGTCATAGTCATTTTCTGGTTACATCAATCCAGAGCTCATTTTTGTGGTTTCACATGTACCCTTATCTGTGAATGAACATTGTCAATTATTTGCTGGTTGTGTAAATTGAAAGCAGTGCATTTGAAAATCAAAGCCACTGAACATACAACATACACTGTGTAGACTGTAGAGGAAGAGTCAGTAAGGCTTAAGTTATTTATATAGTTATGTTTGATCCATTGAATTACCACAGTATTTCTTCCTTTATCTTGAAATGAACCAATTTGTTTGATAAAATATTTTACTTTTCTCACAGGAGTGATCAAAGCAGTAATTATCCAAGGTCCTCTGGGTTAGGTCTGTCCCTGATTTGATTTCTTATTTTAAAACTGGCCTATTAACTGGAAAGCATTTCAGGTAATTTATTACTATCTATATTAGTAGATAGACAATATATATAATATTCATACTTATTGCACATATTTGCACCCTACAGTATATAACACCAAATTATAACTAAACTTAACAAGATATTTGTTAGAGGGTCACTCAGTTAGTTTGGCTTACATTACCCTGCATTTTTTGCCTGTGTCTCCATGCTTTGATCTTCCTGTAGGCCTTGTTCAGGAGCCACATAGTGAGCATGAGGATGCCTGCCACACCGGCCATCACCACAGCAGAAACAGACAGGTACTGAAGGTCCTCATAGAGAACCTCTGCGGGGAGTAGACAGGAATGATATTACAGAAGAATATTTGACAGCAAATTTACACATAGCAATATGTGTATAAATACATATATCATACACCTCGCACTCAAACAGCTTACAGCAGTAATACTACACGGAAAATGGTCAGCCAATCTAGCTCTATACCAACCTGTTGCACAGTATTGATACTGTATATTGCTTGAATCTTATATAATCTACAAATGTACAATTTACTTAGACATTTTTGGCAGACCCACTTATCACACGGGTGTAAGTTTTTGTAAAACTTTTCCACCAAAATGTGGCATGTTTTGTCCCAGATTTTACCGGTAGCATATTTGTCAAACTTGCTTGTAAACTATACATTCTTATACGTAGCTTATACATATATAAAATATGAACAACAAATTAAAAGCACATTGACACATACTTACAGTTTAGGCACGGTGCAAACCCAAGTTGAACTCACCATTCACTTTGAGGACAAAGCCAGCATCCTTGCTGTTGCCTGCTGCATCTGTGACAGTCAGCACGTAGAATCCAGTATCCTGCAGCCGCAGGTCTGACAGGCCCATAGATCCATTGATGTAAGTCTGTACTCTGTCCGTATAATCAATGGTTATATTGGTGTACACCCCAGGCATCCAGGTCCCTATGCTCCGGCTCACCGCCCCCGACATGAAGGTCCACTGCATTGTGGGGATCCCACGGCATGCAACTTCCACTGAGAAAAACACATCCTCCTGTATTGACCTGGTGAGGCTCCTCTGTGGGGTGTGGATGGAGATGGCTCCAACTGGAGGAGGAAATGAGGGGGGATAGGTTAATTTATCTATTATGACTAATCTATGACTGTATTTTAGCGTTATTCATCCGTTGAGGAAGTTTGAAGTACAAAAATGTCACTTCCTATAATGCTGCTATTGTAGATGAGTGCATTGTCATAAACAACGTTGAACCTCGACCAAAGATATATGTCACACAGTGTTTAACACACCTGCAGGGGTATTAGATCAGTGTAAGTGTGTACTGTTTGCTTGTTTTTCTTTGTGCGACTTTAGTCTTGAAATGTCAACTGTGGCCGAGAGACAATGATAACAGTCATTCACTGCAATAAAGCTCTGCTACATGCCACAGAGCAGATGTAACTAAGAAAACGTTGATTGTGCTTTCAGTTCTGTCACACAGCAAATGTTTGTCACATGACAGTCATCATGGCTTTTAGGACATTCTATAGTAGTGTTTCCCAAACAATGCGTAATAAAAATGACCCATTTATGGGGTATAGTGAAAAGAGCTTGTAGTTGCAGATCGGCTAGGCCGATTTTCACTATTTTTGAAATTGTGCTTAAGTCAAGTGGTTAATTCATCAACGTGTTGTTTGTACGTTTTGCTGCCGGGGAGACACAACATTTCTCTTTTGGGTCTTGAGCTGAAATGTTTGGGTTTCTATAGAACAGATTCATCTTGACAACAAGTTGGTCATAGGCGGACTAGAACCTTCCCAACAAGCAGAAAAGGTTTCTAAATTGAGCAATGCTTGTGGTTTTGAGCACATGTTTTCAGTTGCTTTTCCATTGTAAGAGTTCCAAGAGTTAAGCAACACCCAAACAATCCACCCAAGAATATCAACACAAACAGAAAAAAGCCAGGAAGCGGTAGATCGGTCTCTTTGTGTAAGAGTGTCAGTGTAAATATTAACCATGATCCTGCATTGTGTGTTCATCTTTTTCACCCTGCATTGCCGTCAGAATCTCCCCCCTGAGAGAAAATGTTGAGGTTGCATAATTCTATCAGCGGTATGTACTTCTATGTGAGTTTTCAATGAAAGGTTCTGGCATTCTTCCCCTTTGACATTCACTGAGCAAACATAGGCAAGGCCTAAAGCTCACAACACATACACAAACCAATACATGTAGCCTTGCTGTATAGGCCTACAATAAACTCTGAAAGGTAATTCAGACCACTGAAATTGTATGCTCCGTTGTACCATGCTGTCGCACGCTGACAATAGCAGATCTACAAGCTCGAATCAAACATAGTATAAATTGGGCTTACATTGTTTTGTTCTTTGGTTGAAGTTAACTATACTGCAGGCTATAGATTCATCATATAAACAATATAGTTAGAGAAATGCAAGGTTAACCGGCGTGACCTGTGTGGGATACATACCTCGATGGTACAGAGTAAAACATAATGTGATGCTGAGAAACAGGGCGACATCCGGCATACACAAGACCTTGAAAAGCCCCGGCCCCAGTCCCAGACCCATTGGTCAATACACTGCTACAGAACATCTATTCTACAGGGTTACTCCACATTCCCGAATGTTCCATTTGTCCTTCCTGCCAAAAACGTTTTTCCACCCAGTTCCCAATTCTTATTCCTCCTCGTCTTATTTTTCCTACTGCATGTTAGTTCCAGTGTGTATGAATGTGTGAAATGTAATGGCACGCCTTCTGTGAAGAATCCGTTTGTGTTTGTCATAGAAACCTCTGGATGAGATATTCCCCTCCCTCTGGCCTTGGCTTCACGCTGGTTGGGCTGACACATACCTGCCAGTCAGTGCAGTTAGCACCAGCCCACACCTATCAGACAGGTTCAGCAGGAGATTACAGAGCACGCGCAGAACACGCACACACACACACTGGTGGAGAGAGAAAAATAATGTGTGAAAGACCAAGGCTAGTGGAAACACACCCATTCTTTTTCACAAATACAACACAGCCTGACACGAAACAAGGCCACCTGGGCTCAAATGACAGTCGAGCTTTGAACCGCCTGGTACGCCAAACAGGAAGTGTGCACGCACGCACGCACACACGCACGCACGCACGCACGCACACACGCGCACACGACATAATGTTGAAACCGTTTTAGAAGCCACTTTTAGGCCAGTGCATTGAATAGAGCATACAGTGCCTTTTGCCTTTTTAAATCACTTCCATTCTATATTAATAGGTGACATACAAGTCCTGACATGCCTGCTACAATTGAGTGCAAACATGTCTTATAAAGTTACTAGGTGGTAGTGAACTTGATTGTACCTGTCCTGTACACCACACAGTGCCAAAACAATGTTAAATGAGCTGGCATGCATGTGGTCCTTGCAACCTCTAGATGGCAGTGTTATTCTTTTCCATCATTCTAACTCCCTTGTTGTTGTCTCCACCAGGCCGAAGGCATGGAGGGAGTGTCCGTCCGTCCGTCCTTCCGTCCGTCCGTCCGTTATCAGCTAATCTCCGGCACCGTTGGCCCGATCCATGCCAAACTTTGCACACACACTCCCTGGATGCCAACGACGAACCTCTGCCCCAAATATTCCTCAACGGCCTGTTATAGCGCCACCATGAGGCCGATTTAGGCAAAACACACGTCCGTTATCAGCTAATCTCCGGCACCGTTGGCCTGATCCATGCCAAACTTTGCACACACACTCCCTGGATGCCAACGACGAACCTCTGCCCCAAATATTCCTCAACGGCCTGTTATAGCGCCACCATGAGGCCGATTTAGGCAAAACACACATCCGTTATCAGCTAATCTCCGGCACTGGTCAGCAAAAACACCTTGAAGACCTTAACAGGAGCCCTCGTACAAGGTTTCTTTGACTATGCATCCACCTCTTGGTACCACAGCACCTCAAAGGCCCTTAAAACAAGGCTCCAGACCTCTCAAAACAAACTGGTCAGGCTCCTACTTGGCCTCACCCCCCGAACCCACCTCACCCCTGCCCACTTTGACAGGCTGGGATGGCTTAGGGTCGACGACAGAGTACAGCATCTTGCAATGGGTCTGGTCCACAAGATTCGATACACCACCAAGATACCCATGTACCTGTCTAAATACTTCCTTAATGTAAACGAAGTCCACACCCACAACACCAGAGGGAGTGCAACAAACCATGTACAACCCAGATTCGGCACAAACAAGGGACTAAATTCTTTTCGCTCCTATGCCACCAAAATGTGGAACGCCCTACCAACAGTCATTAAGACATGTGAATCCCTTGACTCCTTCAAAACCGCTCTCAAAGGGCACCTACGGATGGCTGCAATTCGAAACTGGCCTCTGTAAAATCTGAATCCCCCACACCCCCCCACCCCATTTTCCCTCACTGTATATAGTATCTTTTCCCTTTTTTGCTTCCCATATGATGAATTCCTGTTCTGTTCTTTACCTACAGAGAAATGTCTATTTGTATGTCTCTAAATGTTTGTATGTCTTTAAATGTTTTGATGAATTGAACAATGTGGACCCTGTTGTAAACAAGTGTAATGCTTAATTGGGTCGTCCACTCACAGTTGACAGTCTTTGTATTGAGTTTGTGCTTAAAATGTACTGTAAATTCTACAAACTGTTAATAAAGATTTCAATCAATCAATCAAACCGTTGGACCGATCCATGCCAAACTTTGCACACACACTCCCTGGATGCCAACGACGAACCTCTGCCCCAAATATTCCTCATCGGCCTGTTATAGCGCCACCATGAGGCTGATTTAGGCAAAACACATTTCTGTAGATTACTTGTACACATTTTATCCATACATCACACAATTCGGTATACACTATCTCCATAGTCATGTGATCAACACAGAGCGGCACCATTTCCCATCTTCCATCCTGATTGGCTAAGATTGGCTTCCAAAGCTCACACGATTGGGCCGTTTTGAAAAAATTACACAAATCACAAACACAGTGTGCAAACTCCATGCAAAATCCCTCATAATTTGTGGACTCTACATCACAGTCCACAAGAAAATCAGAGCATTTGTTTGAGCCAGAAAACCACAGAAAATCTACTGAATGTTAATAGTTCAGGTTTTTCGGGTGCAACTGAATTGAGCTGCAATTTATGTCACAAATCACGGTCACCTTTAAGCCTTGACATTTAACATTAAGCCAAGACAGAGAGTAATTGCCCCAGTTTGCCTGGAGACAACCAGTTAGTTTGCCTGGAGAGAACCACATTTTTTGACACATTTTTGGATAAAACATTTAGCTTATTAGTTCTGAGTGCACTGAAACAAAACCTGTATTACTAGTCATTTTCAGTGCTTAAGTTCTCCTTTGCATGGCTGTTGTCAGTATTAAAACAATTAACTGTAATTAACGCTCATAAATATACTGTATGGGTACAGTCAAGACAAGCAGGGAACAATATTTCTGGGTCATTGTTGAAAACGTTGCCTGATCTTAGTGATCTATCATGCCATTTAAAATGTCAATTATTGTTGTATTAATGCAATCAGAAATGTTCCCATGAATGTTCCCCCTTTGAACACAGACCACAGGTTTGTTTTTCACTGGCGGGACAATTAAATGACAATGCAATGCCTAAATAAATCAACCAATCAATCAATCAAGAAAATAATGGGTAATGACTTATATTGCAGAGGCCTTTTCAGGGATTAGAAATTGCCCTTGTGGTTTAGTTAGGATAGTTCCCCAAATGAGTGTGTAGTTGTGTAGTCTACATTTTAAAGTTTGCTGTTGCCTGCCTTAATTTGTGTTGAAGGGCCATTCCTTACCACTACCCACAACCCTTTAATATATATTTTTCTTTCTGGAAACAGATTTCATCTGCACAATTAATACATATCTGGAACAGACTACCAGTATGTGGGGATATTAACATGTTCTTTTCAAATTGAATTCAGGTAACTCATGAATCACAAATGAATGTCACTATGGAGTTGAATGGCAAGAATTATCCCTAGGCTAAGTGACTACGTCTGCTTTAGAGGGGAGGGATAAGTCCCTCTCAATATGTCAAAGGGTAAAATGTTGACAGAAGTTTGCCTACTTTCATCTATAGAATACACTCCAACATATATCTTGAGAGAAAGGTCTACTATGAAGTTCTAGAAAGACAACAAACAGATCAAGGCCCATATATGCCAATATTTTCTTTTCCTTGATAATGCAGTGCAGGGGAATGCACCTGCGTAAAAAACTGCAAAAAAAAGAAAGAAAATTAGGTGCAAAAACTGTTGCAGAATAATATAAAACAAATCCATCTTTCCTCTTTCACTATATATATATATATATATATATATATATATATATATATATATATATATATATATATATATATATAAATTAATTCGATTAAAATGTTAACAAAATTAATGCATGCTTCGATGACCTGCCCCATACATCCCATAATCCTATCGAATCTGCACTATATAGCCCTATAGCCCTATCTGGATGGGGGAAAAACACAAGTCGATTATTGCCTTAAAAGGCTGCACAATTTACAAGGCAGTGGCTCAAATCACATACAGTAGCACGACAACGGGGTGAGAGACAGAGACACACTGTATTTGTTAAACATATACTGTACATGTACACACGCATGTTAAATGTATCTGTCTTCTGTCATTTATCTTTCCATTCCCACAACACATGGCATATTTTGGACATAGTTTGTTAGTTAGTTAGTTACATAGGACATAGTTAGGACATAGTTTGAATGGTGATTAATCATGACTAATTTTTAAGCGGTAATTAATCCATTTGACAGCCCTAATATATTGTGAAAGAGGAAAGATGGTAGGCCTATATCTGCACAAAGTTTAGCTTGAAATTAATTTGAGGCTACAACGTTTCAACCTACATAAAGCTTGTTTTCTATTTCTATTTTCTATTTTCTTTCACTTTGATAAGAAATACAGTGGTAATACAGTGTGCAGCCTAGTTAACGTTTTCCTTTAAATACTATGATAAAGTTGAGAGTGACTTTGTGGGAGACACAAACTGTACTGGATTAATTTTGAGATTGGGTACCAGGACAATAATGGTATCATCAATGGACAGTGGACACCATCAATAGATGCTGATTCAATTTAATTATATTTTCAGTTTGTATATCATTACAGAATAGCAGTTGTTTCCTGACTTGACCTCATATTACTCTCACTATGGTAACTCAATGACGTCAGCATCAGCTGAGCGTTGTACCAAGCCGAATCCCCATCACATCATATTTCCATGGAACGCCCTCATGAGATACTATGCCATTACTGTGAACATTCTCTACTCTATGGTCCTGCGGCAGGGGAATGTGATCTCGCTGGTTAAACCGGCCTGTGTTTAAGCTTCTCATCATTCATTTCCCGGACACGGACGGGTTATATATATATATTCTTTTTAATATATTTTTTATCCCACGATTTTGTAACCCATTTTTCACCCCTGTGTCAATCATCTAATGTGATCCTGGGCTCTACACACCCTCCACCAACCTAGTCCCCATATATAGGGGACAAGGGGAGAGCAACGGACTTGAACTCATGCTTCCTTCATGCCTGAGTGTCCAAGTTGCTCCTTTACACCTGACAGGGGGGAGTTTCCCTGGTTGGACGTAGCGCGTGGAAGGAACACGTTATTCCAACCAGTTCCTTTCCCCTCCATCAGGCGCCCCGGCTGGCCAGGGGGAGGCAGTTTAGTGACCAGGATTACTGCATGTTTTTTGTGAGGGTATCTACCCTAGGGGACACGGGGAGAACATGCAAACTCCACACAGAACTCCTTTCGCCAACCCCGCCTTCGGGTATGGGCACTGATGACGCGGAGGAGGAAACCGCCAGCACCCACAGCGTCCCGAGCGGGAATCGAACCCAGGGCCTTCTAGCTGTGAGGCGACAGCACTACCAACTGTGCCACCGTGCCCCCTCACAGGGTTATATTAAATTAACCTTTTGACAAGAGATAAAATCATACTTTCCCATTAAATTAACTATTATAAAAAATATATATAATATTTTAAAGCAGGGCAGTGCAGTGGGTACAGAGAGAGGATTGGATCAGCAGAATGTTGATCCTGACAACTGCCAATATGTGTCTTTATTACCACTTAAACTGTATATACGTCATTGACCGAAGTCACCCAGGGGTCTATACTAAGATCGCTCCTTCCAAAAATAGATCTACAACACATTGCAACTTGGTGCATTCTGAGCTTGAAGATCTGCTATTTTCGCTGAATTTTTGCCCCCGAATAGGGATGCTATAGGGTTCATCTCTCCATAAATGTATCTCTATATCTATATACAACGGGTATTGCATAGCCGGGTGGGGCATGGATCTCCAACTTCCATCGTTACCGACTCTGTGCTCTACAGCCGGGCACCTAGTCTAGTATGGTTAATTATCATTGTGTTCTATCAACGTGTGTGAGATCCTGAATCCCTAAAAGGTTAATTTATACTTTGTGTCACTCAACAAACTGACATGTGCATCACTCAACAAACTGAACACATAGTTGAATAAATGTTGTTGCATAAGACTAATCTTAACAGTCATGTCAATTACATGTGAAATAATAGAGTATGCATGATGATAGCCTGCTGCACCCTTAAATCTCTTTACATCTTGAAAAACAAAACAGATCAGCTGTAAAAAATAACTAATAAATGCATTCTTTTCAGGACAGCCTAAGAAAACAACTGACAGATTACAACTTGTCCAAAATGCAGCAGCCAGAGTTTTAACTAGAACTAAGATGAGAGAACATATATATTACTCCAGTTTTGGCTTCACTGCACTGGCTTTTTAGGATTGATTTTAAAATAATTTTACTTGTGTATAAAGCTCTCAATGGTCTCGCACCTTCCTACCTACATGACTGCCTGCCTAAATATGTCCCAAACCGCCCCCCTAAGGTCTTCCACTGCTGGCCTGCTCGCTTTGCCTAAAAAAATGGCAACTAAAAAATACGGGGAAGCAGCTTTTTGCTTCTACAGGCCGTCAGCATGGAACAAGCTCCCACTGTACCTTCGTCAGGCAGCCTCTGTAGACATTTTTAAAGCACAGCTCAAGACCCACTTCTACAACATTGCTTTTAATTGATCTTTAATTTTTTGTTATTCTCACTGTATTGCATTACTGCTTGTTTTTTAATGTCGTTGCCTTGCTTTTTTTTATTCTCCATTGTTCTGTAAAGCACTTTGAGCTGCATTTCATGTCATGAAAGGTGCTATACAAATAACGTTTTATTATTATTATTATTCTTGCAATCCTTATGCTCCACCCCCCCCCCCCCCCCCCCCCACACACACACACACACACACACAATGGTTACGTGACTATTCTCATTGCTGTGGGACAATGAATTTGAGACGAAGGAATGTCATCTTGTCAGTCAGACGATACATCAGGAAATGTATTCGTGTTACTGGTTTGGTTGGTATAGATGTTGTGCGAGTATAAAAGCTGGCGTTAGACACTTCACCTTCACAACAACCACTGACAACATGAAAGTCCTACTGCTCACCGTGCTGATGGCGCTCCTCCTCTGTAGCACGCCAGGTGAGTACACTTGTAGTTAGATAAGAAGTATTACTGTGTTGTGGGTTGTTTGTGTGTGTATGTAATAAGTGTATGTGTGAAGAAATCTAATATATATGTATGTATTAAATATCACAGATTTACTTATACAAGTATTTGAATAGATTATTGAATGATTGAATAGATTATTGAATGATATTTAGTATTAATGGAAAGGGGGTGGGAGCAATAAGCCATGCTTCTTCTCACTCCTTTTGAATATACTTTTTTATTATAAAAAAAATATATATATATATATTATTGTAATTCCCCTTCTTTATAAAGCTTTATTGTGCATAGCTATTCAATTTAGTAACTTTTTATTTGTAACTTTAACATGTATTACGTTCATCGAACATGTATTTGAGAGGAAAGTTATTACAAAATAAGGTGTGATGGGTCGTCTACAGCGGCCAGGGCTGCTTTCAGTCTTATGGTGATTTTTAAACCCCACTGTCTGTGACCTTTAGAAAGTTCACCCTGATGTGTCTTGAACAAGAAGAAGTTATAGTTAGAGGCGATTGATGACCAAGATTATGCCTTGGAACCTGTTTTCACATATGTTTGGCCTTCCTTCCAGTAAACATGCTCAAATGCTACACCTGTTTGGACGCAAATGACGACATCTGTAAGTCGACTATTGTGTGCCCGGCTTCCAGCAACTTCTGCATGACTGACTGGAGCGGTAATTACATTGCTTTCTCTCTATTAGTATTACTATTACCATTGTCATTCTAGAATTAAATGATATGTGCATAATTATAATCATTTTTTCTTTTTTTTATATATATATAATTTTTATTGTGTTATTCTTTGTACAGATGACCAGCTTTTCCGTACCTGCGAGGAGTTTTGCATCCCGTCTATTGACGTTGAATGCTGCGATGAAGACCTGTGTGGAGATCCGGAGGACAATGAGAATTAATCAGTGACAGACAACAGCATTCAACTCTGCCTTTCACTTTCTGTTGACTCAGCACAAATGTCATGTAATACCTATGCTATGATGTTTATCTTCCTAGCATACGATTTCAAAAAAAAAAAAATTCATTGGTATTTTAATTAAACACCTCTATGTTTCCAATAAAAAACAGAATTAAAAAATATTTTCCAATGTTTAGCATGTAATTTAATTGAATGCAATTTGATTCAGTTTCATGCTCTTTTCTAAATGCCACAAGAGATGCCACAGGCATGTACCGTAGACAGAGATATATATCTTTATGAATTAGTACTAGATTAATGGCATGCTCTTGGCACACATGTGGGATATGCATGCACAGAAACGGACACTTCACATTCCCTTCCCCTGAAGGCCTACTGAAGCGCGTGGGTCACTAGACTGTCAGTGACGGTCAGACATAGAGTTTTAGGAGTTGGTTCATTAGAACTCAGGTTTGAAGATACAGGACAACCAGATACGCCTGCTCCCTTAACCCTCTCGTACACCATACTGTAAAGACTTCCTTCCTATTAGCCCGAAGCCTGAATGCTCTATTGCTCTTTGACATTGATGATTGTTTATAAGAAAGAGTATATTTCACGGCACTCTGATGGATATTTTTCACCAATGAGTGACTGTATGTATGATTCTATCCAGGCTCAAGTAATAATGTTCACTGAAACTTTGAGTGAAAACACCCCAACATTTGGTAAAATATAAACATTTCTTGAAAATAGCACAGAGCTATTTTCGCTACTAAAACACAATGAAGTACTGAGAGTAGCAGCTAAAAATCAGCAATTCACCTATGAGTGGCCCATCCTTATCACAGAGATCAGATCAGAGGTTTGACTCGTTTGAGGCATATGCATTTGGAATGGTGGGATTAACTCACTCTGCTCATCTCAAGGAAGGGAAATATTAGACACTGTGTCACATGCTGGCAACCTGGACCATTGCCTGGAATTGTAAGACAACATTGCAAAGAATCTGACACAACCTGTCTCAAAAAAGAAACTAGTCAATGCATTGCTACCTTCTAGGCTGGATTACTGTAATTCGTTACAATCATGCTCAACTTTAAAGATTCTCCAGCTGGTCCAGAAGAATTCTGCTGTGCATATGCTGACAGGAATAAGAAATAGAGATTGTACACACACACACACGCACGCACGCACGCACGCCCGCACGCACACACGCACGCCCGCACGCACTCGGAAAGGCAGTGCGTCGGAATGCCACTTTGTCCCCATTTCTCTCATATTATAGCTTCTTTGCACTGTTTCCCTTTAAAATCCTGAATATAATGTAAAGTCCTTTTATTCACCAACAAAGCCCATAATGGTCAAGCACCATCATTACTTAATTACCGCGCTATTACACTACAATTTACCATTTACTTGTTGGAAAAAGTATCCAAACGCATGCATTACATCACCATGAACAGCACACACGCACGCATGCACAGTAACAACAACATATTTTCAGCAATTGAAGACCAACGTTTAACAAACGCATACAGCGCATCCACTGACCACACTTGGTCAACTTGGTCACTGAAATGCCTCTCTTTTCTCCCAGTGGTGGGTTTGTTTTGATTGTGTCAGGCCTGCCTTTGCTTACAGAGTAATGGTGGTCCATCTATTGGATTAGGGAAGGGATTTCACTCTAGCATTAATCCGAGAAGACATCAGGGCGAACGGGGCTGGGCTCTTGTTGCCCTCTCTGTATCAGTCTGTCAGTCAGCACACTGCACACACAGTTTGCAAATACTGGCTTGTAAACACCTCAAGGAATAAGGAATATAGATAAACAGTTTATCCGAGATGAATCTCTTCTGCTTCTCACTGGTAAGGACCTATATCCTTTCTGTCTCATGCTTCCCCGTCTGTGTACATCGTAAAATCATCAGTGTTCATTTAACATTTGGTTCCATTTGTGCACTCTCAGAGACAAATGCATAAATGAACTGATTTTACTGCATATTGTTGTAGGCCTATGGCTTTGACTGTGTGTGCAGTTGTGGGAGAAATGACCATATTGTATACATAATACTGTAGGTGAATGTCCCACAAAATATTGATAGAAAAATGCTTTTGTTAAATAGATTGTTACGAAGGCATTAAGCCAGTGTAGCCTATACCATTAGCAAAAGTTGTGCAGTTGTACGCAGTGTCTACCACTAAATAGAGCACGTGGAGGTTTGAGCTGAACACGATACAAAAGTCTACTATGACCCTTTTTTGAGTGGTGCCAGCCCCTCCTATGTTCAGCTTTTAGTGAATATAGGAAACTTTGTCCTACACAAACATTAAATTCCCATTGACAATGAATGGAGAATCTTATGTCATAATGTCTGAGCAAATAGACATTGTCTATTTTATGTCATGGTGATGTACGATGATAAGAGCGCCCCTCACTTCACACGGTGTGATTTTTATTTTTACAGCCTGCCAACGCAATACAGCTGCCTGCTGCTTTGAACTTTTAGAATACTATTATATTACATGTAGCATATTACAACAGTATAGCGGAGCCTATTCCTACTGTATGCAATATCACACGTACATAACGAGGTATAGAGCTGGTCATCCAATGACCCATGGGTCGGCGGTTCGAGACCCGGCCCCTCCTGTCTACATGTCGAAGTGTCCTTAGGCAAGACATTGCCTCCAGTGGTCGCCACCATTGGTGTGTGAATGTGGGAAGTGAGGACGTTGGCGTCGACTGTTTGCCGCTTTACCTCCCAATGTATGGATGAATGGACCATTGTAAAGCGCTTTGAGTAAGCACGTAGTGCAGGGTTCCCTAATTAATTTTCCTCAAGGGCCATATTTTGACTAGGGTACCAGGCTGGGGGCCGAGTCGGCACGCGCGAGGTCGAGGTCTTGCCCTGAAATTAATGTTCAGGGCAAGACCCCATTTGAAAAGGACCCCCAGTTTAACATGCAGAGGCTACTGACCCCAATTTAATGCCATTTATATCTGGGACCCCCCCACCAAAAAAGAAGAAGAAAACTATTTGTAGTGCATAGAAAAGCGCTATAAAATGCAATCCATTATTGTCTCCACCAGGCCGAAGGCATGGGGGGAGAGTATGTTTTGCACTCCGTCCGTCCGTCCGTCCGTCCGTGTGTGTGTCCGTCCGTGTGTGTGTGTGTGTGTGTGTGTGTGTGTCCGTCCGTGTGTCCGTGAGCAGCTAATCTCGGCCACCGTTAACCCGGTCGATGCCAAATTTTGCACACACACTCCCTGGATGCCAACGATGAACCTCTGCCCCAAACTTTCCAGAACGGCCTGTTATAGCGCCACCAGGAGGCCGCTTTGTGCAAAACAAGTTTTTGCACAGTACACCTACACATTTTGTCCAAACATCACGCAAATTGGTACACAGTCTCTCTAGAGCCATTCAACGGAACCAGTCTTTCAGATTTCTCAGACTCCATCCTGATTGGTTAAGATTGGCTTCCAAAGTTCACAGGAGTGCTCAGTTTCAAACAAAATGCTGCAAATCATGAACACATCGCGTGATTTCCGTGAAATTGTGCACCCACATTCCCACTAGGCCGAGGACGAAATGCCACATGAACAATTTCAACTCAGCCTCAAGGTGGCACTATAACTGGCCGAAAAGTTCTTAGATCAGGGGTTCTCAATATTTTTGGCTGGGGAGTGCAGGGGACCCCCGGAAATGATTTGGCCATGTCTCGCGACCCCCACCCCACCTCCCCGATACAAATTTGCCGCTACAATAACCTTAATAATAGAGAAAATACGTCATAAATAAATACTGAAATCAGATATAATCATTAAGGAAAGTTTATACTATGTGCATATGAACACACACACACACACACACACACACACACACACACACACACACACACACACACACACACACACACACACACACACACACACACACACACACACACACACACACACACACACACACACACACACACACACACACACACACACACTTCTTTACTGTCCTTACAACAGAGGGCTGAATAGTGATTTTACTTGTGATTGACCTCTCGTTGTTGTTCCGCGTCACGTGATTAAGCCTGATTTATACTGTGTTGTACTACGGCATGTTACCCAGAGCACTGAGAGCATTATATAAATAATGCCTTCTGCACCACTAGTAGGTCACAGAAGAGATAAAACAGGAAAACAATAACATTATGAAGAGGTATGTAATGAAGTTACTATTCACCATTTGAATAGGTGTCAGATGAATGCAAACTCTGGCAGTGTTAATGGGTAACATCGCCCATAAGTCCATATTTTGCCAAACTGTCCATACATGAAAAACGTACCCGCTCTTTGCGTTCAAATTCCTTGTCCTTGTTCCAGACACTGGTTGTAAAACAGAGAGACATTTCTCACGCATGGGCCTACTAGAGTACTTTCTTAGAAGTAATAAAGCAGAAATAAATTGTAATACATAATGAATTAAATTAGACTTTAGCGCACTAAGCAAAATGTCAGATGTAAAAACCTCATTGACAATATTCAGTTGACAGCCTTTTATGTAATACGTGTCACGTACCCCTCTCCCTCAGTATGACGTAAGCAAAATGATAAATGGCCACTATGTGAATAAAATAATTGTGTTTTTATATACAGTACCAGGTTAACAAATGGACATCCAAGATAAGTGAAGAAGATTATATTTATGTGCCGACTAGTGCTGACTAAACTAATTCATAGTCTACCATTTAAATTACCAACACATGGTTAACTGAACATAGAGTCATATTTCTTTCCCCTCTAAAACGTGATCTTTTGAAGGTGTAAGCTATTCACCGTGCTCTGACCTCACTGGATTTCCCTGAATGAGTCTCCCCATATGAGCCTGTGTGATGTTCATGGCAGTCAGCGCTGATCCTGATTACACCAAGGAAATTCATTCAAAAAAATCATCCAAGCAGTAGTGGCAGAGTAGCGTGATTTGATTTAATATAACCATGGTGGATGGACACTATTATAGCTTTCTTTTATTGTCCTATTTTATTGTTTCTATTCGAAAGTTTCTGTGTGTGTTTCTGTTTTTACGTGTGCATTTTGTGCACGTGTATAGGCTTAGGCTATGTGTGTCTTTTCATCTGTGAGTAAACACACACATGCCTACACATCGTCTCTATCGGGTGGAAACCTCACATGTCCAAAACAGTTACTTTTGATTTCAGGATTCAAATTCAAAAATAGCAAAAGTAGCAGATATCTACAAGCTAAAAAAAAAACGACCCCAAAGAAGTGGGGATAAAATGATGATGATTTTATTTGTACTATGATTGATGATTTTCTTATTATTTTATATTATTGCTATGAACACATCCATACCTTGCTGTGTCCAGGAGGGCTCAATGGACAGCCTGTATGAGGTTGTGCAGGACTCCAGTGACGGCCAGGCCTACCCCGTGGTCCCCAGCCGCTCCTCCAGCCGTTCCGTCAGTCGTTCCTGCAGTCGTTCCTGCAGCCCAGCAGTCCTCCTGGAGGACAACGGCACCAAGTGGCAGGGCTCTCGTCGCTCCATCTCTATGGTGAGAAGAACCAAGTGAGACAACTTGTGAATCAATAATTATGCACCAACGGTTCTCAAACCTTTCACATTTCAAGGTCTCCCCGTAAACCATTTGGTTCCATTTGTATACTGTCAAGAGTTACAGACCTGTAAGGGTCAAGTTAGACCCCTTCTGAAACTAATAACAAAGGGTGGACCCCCTGTGTACCCCAGGAAGAATAGTCTTCACTACTGTGATGAAGACTAATGGGGATCCGAAATGAACAATAAACAGAGGGTCAAACATCGCAAACATACAAACTATTATTATTAGACACACGCCACCTGGCCTAGTATAATCAAATCACATGGAACATCTTCCCCATAGACCACAGGGAGATGGACCTCCATTGGACCAGCTTGTACATACACAATTTAATCTGATTATGGAATTATAATAATGAGCCAGTTGACTTGACAGCTGGTGTTGAGGCCAGGCTTCTTAGGACACCAAGCATACATACATTTTTCCACATTAATTCCTTTAATAATGATGGGAGTTGGGATCCATTCTAGTAAAGGAGAAAAAGACAGACAAAAACAATCAAACCAATACCAGACACAAACAACAGACTGTACATGAATCAATATTACCCATAATTTGTGATATACACTCTTCGTCCAAGTGACGTCTCTCTCCCTATATGGTCCCAAAGTCCTTGTTCTGTATTAAACAATCAATTAATCAGTAAAAGGCAATAATATTAATGTATGCATACTGTAGAGTAGATGAAGCTGAATCCTGTCCTATAAATGCATTGACTTGCAGGAGACCTGTCAGTCACAAGGTAGAACCTCGAAAAAGAAGAAGCGAAGGTGAGTTACCATACAATGGACACACAAAGAGAGGTGGAGTTTATATTTTAATTGTAAGAGTTATAATGCTAAGATACTATTTATTGGTGGCATTACTAGCCATTACTAACCAAATACTACCTAAAATAGTACCTTACAAATACACACGCTAGTTGGTTCATAAATGCTCAAGGATGTTTGTTTTACATTGGAGTGTGCAAGAGGCCTTCGTATCGATCCAGAATCATGCCAATATTCATAACTGGGAGAAAATTAAAAAGCCTTAATATGTAAGTGAGAGTGTTGTCCCATGCACAGATAGAATGGCAGCAAAGGCACCCTATTTATCTTTGCTAGGGTTAATACTTTAAGTCCCTCCTGAGCATGAACCAACACTCTTGTACTTAGGTACGCACGCTCAGCTTCACTAGAGCATCTGTTTTTTGTTTAGTTTCTTTTTCCAATACAATGCTCTGTTCATATAACTGGGATCATTTGGGACACAGTACATGTATGCTATTGGAAAAGCTATTTAGCAAACACAATACATGTACACTACAGCCTTTTCAGTTTTCATAGCTATACAGTATGTCGCTGTTTGATTAATTTGTTTTTGTAAAGCAGGGGACCCTGTGGACTGTTGGGCCAGCATAAGGGAGCTTATGGCTTTGGGGTAGTTCAACTAAGCCGATTTAAGCCCCATCAATTTAAAGTGCTCAATAGATTCAACACCTTTCCCCTAGCCGGGTGTGCAGTATAAGTATTAGTCCAGCATCCTAATAATCCGACTAACATAACCCTTAACCTGTCCCAGCTTTGTGTGTTTGTGTGTACCCCATAGCGATGATTTGATTGGCTGAGCAGAGGAATGTGAGGATAAAAAGTTATTGGCCAGAATGTGATCATGTATGATGATGTATGATGATAAGAGCACCCCTCACTTTACACAAGTGTGATTATTTTTGTTGCAGGACACATATTTCAAAATCGGCATCAGAGAATGAAGCTTTGGGTAAGAATAAACATGTTTTCTTGTGTAGTTTCATGGGCTAAAGAAAATGTAAAGAGCAATGGATTCACTGACTGAAGTATAAATCGTGAAACAGTGTCAGAAATAGCCGATCTACAAGCTCACAACACAGTGCATCCACAACGCATTGTGAGCTTGTTGTGTGACGAAATGACCCCTAGAGTAACCTTGTTGTCGTCACGGTTTTATTAGTTTTGTTCTGGATGATTTAAGAGATTATTGCATGATTTGAATAGAGAAACTGAAAACGGGTGCTCATTGGAGAGGGTTCAAAAGTAGGTAAACATATTTAAGTTCCTTCCCTTGTAGTATAGTGGGCTACCCTTCAACCCTGTAATAATCTGGTAAACTGGTAAGTGGGCTGATCCAAGTGTGAGACATCAGGTGAATTTAGGAAAAAATCCAAGGCACTCCCCTCAGTTGAGTCATTGGCAAAAACAATCAGGGTCCCTTCATTCATTGGATTAGCTTTTTAAAACTCAACCAAGCGGAGTGCCTTGGATTTTTTCTTAAATTCACCTGTTGTCTCACACTTGGATGAGCCCACTTACCAGTTTAACAGATTATTACAGGGTTGAAGGGTGACTTTATTATCCATATAGGGCATTCTGTTGGTCAAGTGCAGACCACTGACCATCTATAGTAAATAATCTGTACTCATTACAAACTTTAACACCTTGATATCAATTTGCACCCGGCCTCAACATACCTGCACGCATGCACGCACGCACGCACGCACACATCCTCCAAACTATCTGTCAAACCAGCTAACTCCATCCATTCAGCCATCTTCTTTTTTCATAAATCAGTGCTATTGAACACCCTTACATCTGTGTGTTGGTGAAAAAAAGTATTTAATAGTGCTTTGACAAAAACCTCCTAACTGCACTTGAGCTGGATGTTTTCTCATTTCCTGAAAAACTGGACATTTTGGAGTTAGGTGGTTTCTTCCAGAAAGCAAAAGTCTTTGATATGTGTGTTTATTTAAAGTTCATAAATCTGAAATGTCTGATGTGAATTCCCTCCACATCAGACAACCACCGCCGTGATTCCTCACTTTCGCAGTCTGCCGGTGGCCCAGAGGATTTAGCCCACATCGTGAACAATCACAATGAAGGTAAACAGGTGGGGTGAAGGGATTATGGGAGTTAATCTGATCTTTCTGTCCACGTTCATTTTGGACTCGCGACATGAGAGCTGATGGCATATAAGCCAGAAATTAGAACTAAAATAGTTCACATGCAAAAAGCTCTATTAACAAAAACTGCAGTCATTGCTGTACTGTGTAGGTCAGTATTAACCAGCTCAGTGGCCTTGGGGTATAAGAGTGCCCACCCTGGGATTGGGAGGTCAGGGTTCGATCCTTGGCCGGGTCACCACGGGTGGGATTGAGAGTAAAATAAATCCTGGG
Source organism: Protomyctophum parallelum (assembly GCF_964188405.1). Classification (NCBI taxonomy): domain Eukaryota; kingdom Metazoa; phylum Chordata; class Actinopteri; order Myctophiformes; family Myctophidae; genus Protomyctophum; species Protomyctophum parallelum. Next base: position 12,514,863 of record NC_139706.1, on the reverse strand, counting down.
GATGTGTTTGCCTTGTAGCCTACTTCAAACGGCCTCAGCCTCACGCTACAGAAACAGGAGATCCTGCATTACCCATGGGCCACATGCCTCTCCAAGGCTTACAATAACTATAACTAGTTACAATAACTAACATTTCTCTTTTCAAAATCTTTTTATTTCCGTTTTATAACAGTATGCGTGTCAAGTCACAGATTCATAGAAACATTCAATTTTAGTATCAGTGACTGTGGGGTAAACAAACGTACTGTATAAATCATAGAGATCGTGGGCAGACATATTAAGAAGACTGTTATTATGCAAAACATGGCCCTTCAAGACAAAAGAAAAACGAAAAACATTTTCTCCCCAATTTAGTATAGCCAATTCCCAATTCCCCAGCCACTCTACAAGTACTCCATCTCTGCTAACCGCCACTGTCATTGGGAGGGTGAAGAAAGCCTCAGGTCTCCTCCGATACCCGGGCCGTCAAGCCAACATCTTCTTTCCACCCGACAGTGAATAACTAACATTTCTATTTAGATTTCATTTTTTCTAAATTATATTCTACCCCTGCTGTTGTCAGAAATTATTTTTTTGCTTGACAAGAAATCAAATTTTAGACAGTTACAACTCCTTGGCCTTGGAGGGCAGTGTTGAGTGACAAACAACTAATTGATTAGCTTTATTAAGTCTGCTGGCAGTAACTTGGAAGAAAATGTTTTATTAATTGATAATATATATATAATTAGATTAAAGCAGTGAAATTAAGCTTTTTGGGCGGTGTGAAGATCTGTGTGCATATACCAAAAGTATATGATTGTCTCCGAATAGTTCTCTAGCATATTTTGGGTTCTCTAGTCTAGGGACCCATCCACCTTCGCAGTGACACTGACTTGCTACCCTTGAATAGCGGTTTAACCTATTAAATAACCTGGTTTACAGAAGATATTGTCGATAGATATTGAGCTTGACCCAAAACTGTTTCTATTAGGTCTTTACCCACCTGGCCATAAGATTCAGAGTAGAGAACAAAGATTCCTGGATTTATGTTTACTACAAGCCAAAAGGGCTATAGCCTTATCGTGGAAAAAGATAGGCAAACCCAGTATTGCTCAGTGGTTTAGGGAGTTATCATTGTGTCTTCCTCTGGAAAGAATCACTTATACTTTGAAGAATAAACAGAAGATGTTTGATAAGATATGGGGAAGGTTTATCCAATATATTACGGTTAAGGATTTATCTTATTTAATGGTGGAAATTGTCTAATTGTATTCTCTGCAGCTGTTTGGTCTTGTGGCCATAAGGACTCTGTTGTTGTTGTTACCATTCTAAGTGCCATTATTTTATTATACTGTACTTATATATGTATGTTATTGTTTTGTTTTTTGTTTGTTTTTCATTTTAAGTAATTGTATTGTATTGTCTGTATTATGTATTGTTTTGTTGTATTGTCTGTTTGTCAAAAAAATAAATAATAATAATAAATATATTGTTAAAAAAAAATATATAACCTGGTTTACGGTTTCAGAGTTTGTGAAGACCAAACACAGAGCAGAAACCAAAGCAGGTAAAGGCCGTCACAGTCACACTGGCACTAAGAAGAAGGACAAACCTCCACCTCTTCAGGTAAATGGAGAATAAACACTAGCATGTCCAAGGTCACCTACATGTTCTGTAAAACAAATCCGCTCATTTTTTCATTTCATTTTGATCTGCAGACTGTTGGAAGCTATGAGGAATGGACGTCATGTCCAGAATGGACAAGCAGCAGACAGAAAGACCCAGTGAGTGCATCACAATGTACTCACAATGTAATAGTATGCATAAGCAGCACCAGCTAGTAAATCAAACAACTGAATTGCCGCCCGTTTGGCGCAGTAAAGACAGCTTGTGTCTAGCCTGAATGATACAATCACTTAACAAATGATGACTGGTGTTTTAATACGGTGCAGATGGCACAGAAAGGGGCACAATCATGTGCCCCCTTAATCCTCTAGGGCAGGCCTTGTGTATATATAGAGAGAGAAAAAGTGTGTGTGTGTGCGTGTGTGTGTGTGTGTGTGTGTGTGTGTGTGCGTGCGTGCGTGCGTGCGACTGTTCCTCAGATCATTCATACATGACAGATATTAGTATTACACACTCCACACTCCAGCTCCAATCCATAAAATATCCACACACACACAAGCGTCAGCAGCATAGACGCAGCAGGCAGCAGCAAAAGGCACGCAAGGACTGAGCAATCATGCAACATCCCCATTTAAATAGGGAGTTCTATTATGAAGTGAATATGTGATAGGTTGAGAATAGAAGCATGGAGGAGCTGAGACCGACTGATGTTTGCTCTGCGCATGTCTGTGCCAAGCGCGACGCTCATTTACTCTTAATGTCGGCCTTTTCAGGGTGTCCATTCTAACGGCATATCAACAGATCTCAAACCAGCTGTCAAAAGGGGCCATAGGGTTGTAAAGAAAGTCGGTGGAAAAAACGGGAAAGAAGGAACCAAGAAAAGTTTCAGCTACACAGGTAATGGTGGGATTCCTCTGTGTTACAAAAACAAATGTATGTGGTCAGAATTAAGGGTGTCTATTGTGAACTGTTGCGCTCTCACACACACACACACACACACACACACATTCTCGTTTTTAGTGCAACCGCAACCTCCACCACCAAGTCCTGTGGGCCCAGCTCCTGCTCCTGCCTACTTGGATGTGCCTTACAGACAAGACAAGCGGCTCTGCCCAAGCAGGGCCTCCACCCTCCCACCTGCCCAGGAGAAGGCATGCACCCCTGGCCGGGGCACAGAGAAGATGTCTCTGCCCGGCGGAGCAACTCCCACTCATCACCAGCGCTGGAGCAACCCAGCGGAGGCCAGTCCTGCTTGGGGAGATGCCCAGCACACTTGCCGTAGGCCGCTCACAGAGTATCGCGTCTACTCACACCACGACTTCACAGAGAAGGACTGGGAAGGCAGCCCTAGGAAGGTGTCACTGGCCTGTGATGATGACACCTTGAAACAGGACCCAATAAAACCCCAGCTCCCACCAAGAATGCCCAGGGCAGTCACAGATGTGGATATGTCGGTGAGTAAGAGATGACTGAATGACTACATGCGTCCTCTTTTTGAAAACACATCTGTCTTCTAGACTTCTACTCTACGGCCAATTTAGTGACAGAGTCTGACTGCTGGCCATTAAGCATGGTGTACAGAAGCAGGTATGCCTGCTTACAAAGAACTAAGACTGTTAATATACAGTATGTTGAGGATGCCGAAGAAGTAGTCGCTCACCTTGACCATAATGTTTTCGCACTGGAACAGGAATTGAAAATTGGGGACAAACGTTTTTGTTTTGTTTTCTGGCTTTTCTTGCCTTTATTGATAGCCCGAAGTGTAGAGAGACAGGAAACAGAGAGAGAGAGAGAGAGCCAGGGAGTGACACACAGCAGGGGTCTGCCGGCCCGGTCGGGAATTGAACCGGGGACCTGGAGGCAAGTATCAGAACCCATGCAGCATGTGCCTTAACCACCCGGCCACCTGCACGCCTGGGGACACTAAATATAATTCAATTACAAATGTACAGCTGATGTTCTTTACATGTCCTGAGAGACTTAAAAATGAGTCCCGAACAAGTTTCAGTTCCTCCATCATCTACATTGCAAGCAACACTCTTAAAAATAGTAAAATATCTAAAAACACATAAAAACCCCAGGAAAGTGTTTCTTGTCTCCCAAACATCATTAAAATAAGATCTGGTTGCAAAAGTGGTGAAGTGGCCCTTTAACGACTGTTGGTAGGGCGTTCCACATTTTGGTGGAGTGAAATTAATTTTGTCCCTCGTTTGTGCCGAATCTGGGTTGCACATGGTTTGTTGAACTCCCTCTGGTGTTGGACTGTGTGGCTGTGGACTTCGTTGACATTAAGGAAGTATTTAGACAGATACATGGGTATCTTGGTGGTGGGTATGTTGGTGAACCAACTTTTACGGTTCTGAACCAATTCATTTTCAGTGGAAAAACACTCTGAACTGGTTTAATATTAGGCGGGAAAAAATTACCAAAACCGGTTCAACCCCGGTGGAAAAGTGACCTTTGAGTCATGATAACTTAAGGTTAATAATAATAATCAGACAGCAGCAAGAAGGAAAAGAAACAACAACAGCAAAACTCTTAGTAAATCATGATTCACTTGCTTCTAAAACACACTGTTTAATTACTGTTGCTAAGATAATCCTTAAAGGTCATGGCCTTCACATTCACTCCAAGATCGCTTAAAAACTAAACCTCAGCTTGGTAGTGAGTGGCACGTGCACTGTTAAAGCTTCACATATGACACTACAGGGAAGATTGTTTTAAGATTAGTTTCACGGGTCATGGTCCTCATAAATGTACTGCCTCATTTGCTCTCAAGAAGGCTCATACTGAAGGTCGAATCACATGAAGTCACCTTACATTTACAGTGTGTAAGGTGAAGTGGTTAAGACCCCAGTCAAACAAACATGAATAAATCCTTGTTGGCCTAGGATGAAATTCTGGTAGATTATTCTCTATTCAGTCTACTATGACAACACTCGGTTCTTCACAGCTTCCTTATTGTCTCAATATACTGTAGAGTAGACAATACAAAAGGGGAACAGACTCTAAAGTCTCTATGGCAGTTTTTTTTTATGTGTGTTTGACAATGCCCCCCAGTAACCTAAAAAAGTGCATTTATACAGCCACTTTATCCAAGGAGCTTTTAGTAACTTTACATAGATTGTGCATTACATTCAATTTCACCCATTCACACATTCATACACTGATGGCGGAGGAAACCATGCAAGGCACCAACCTGCACATCGGGTACTGAGCCACTGACCTACTTACATATTCTATTTTTGGAAATCCATTGAAAATAATTCTGACTAAATCTTTACAAAACGTCATCAATCCCGTACAACTCCTCCTGGGAGTCCGGACGGCGGTCTGAAGTAATAGATTAGAAGACCTAATCCTGGATTGAGGCGAATTTACAGTTGATTAAAAGCAGTGGGATTAACACAGTAAAATCCATAGTTTTAAAGTGTACAAATTTGGTTACATTTATACAATCTCAGAGTGAAATGAACACAGAGGATTTCACTGTGTGCAGGCCATGTTATTGTCCGTAGAGTTCTCTTCTCTACCACTGTCTGTATGAAACCCCTTGTATATTTACAGCGGCAGTGTGTAGAGAGTCTAGAGTCTATTCTACTACATCTCAGAGGCAAATACTGTACTTTTTACTCCACTGCAATTATTTGAAAACTTTAGTTAGTTGTTACTTATTATATTACAAAATATACATTTTGTAAAAGACTATATAGCCCTATTTTACAAAGAAGAGTATTTATTGCGACCTATGGTTGCATATTACTATGAAAACCTGTAAACACCTGTCAGTCAATCCGTCCGTCAAGCCTCGTGACACGCTCCATAAATGTCTGTCTCCATATGTGAAGATCACAACACTAACCTCATCACCCCCACCCGTCCTTCCTCTTCGATGTATAGATGGGGGGGGTTCACTTGACAGTTGACACCCATGGCCACTTTTAACTGCTTTATTAGCAAGGAAAGGAAACACTGAGAACACATTGAGGAAACAAGCATGCTGTAGCATTACAAGTTCTGTAATATAACAATAAACAATTAGACACAGCGGCAAATCTCTGCACATGTCAGTGGAAAGTACATTTAGTCGAGTACTGTAATTATGTACAACTAGACCGACCAGTGCCCGGCTGTAGAGCACCGATTCAGTAACGATGGAAGTTGGACATCCATGCCCCACGCGGCTATGCAATACCCGCTGTAGTTGAACCAGTGTCAGAGTACCCGTTCCACCCATCTGCCTGTGTCCATTTTATGCCATACATGGAGATTTCTGTATCTGTCTCTCTGTGTCCGTTTATTCCTATATATGGAGTTTTGTGTCAGGCATGCCCAAATATGAAGTGTGTTGCCTAATCTCAATGTGACGTCATGGAATCTACAGGTGAGGGTACTTACTCCTATTTTACCGCTGTAGTGCCGAAATGATTTCAGCTCGTCAGAAATTTTCAATAGCGCCGAAGAGCCGACTTTAGGACGGTACCTGCCCCCCCGAACCTCAAATGACGTCACATTGTATAGGCTCTACAGAGCCGAACCGACTTTTATTCGGCTCTAAAATAGGAGTATGAATCGGCCCTTAGATCGGCTCATTAGATCCACTGGTAGAGCCTGACCAGAGCCTTTTCTGGTGGTTCTGGATAACCGCGTATCTGACCGACTCGACACCGGGCACTGCACTCCCTGTAGTGGTGTGGAAGGCGTGTGTCAAATATGAAGTTGGTGGGGTGAACGGTTCTGAGTTACGTGGATTACACGCATACACACGTATAGAGACATGGTGCATTTATAGTGAGTTTGACTGAGGTATATTTACTTTACTTACAGTACTTCAGTATATTCTACTACATCTCAGAGGCAAATATTGTACTTTTTACTCCACTACAATTATTTGAAAACTTTAGTTAGTTGTTACTTATTATATTACAAAATATACATTTTGTAAAAGACTATATAGCCCTATTTTACAAAGAAGAGTATTTATTGCGACCTATAGTCGCATATTTCTATGAAAACCTGTAAACACCTGTCAGTCAATCCGTCCGTCCGTCCGTCACGCCTAGTGACACGCTCCATAAATGTCTGTCTCCATATGTGAAGATCACAACACTAACCTCATCACCCCCACCCGTCCTTCCTCTTCGATGTATAGATGGGGGGGGTTCACTTGACAGTTGACACCCATGGCCACTTTTAACTGCTTTATTAGCAAGGAAAGGAAACACTGAGAACGCATTGAGGAAACAAGCATGCTGTAGCATTACAAGTTCTGTAATATAACAATAAACAATTAGGGACAAAAAATCTCAAAGTAACATCATTGAAAATATGTTCTACACACTATGTTGAAAGTATAGATAATCCGGAAACTATTTCAACACAGAGTTGCCACTTTCAGCTGTTCCTCGATATGTTGGCCTGTCATAGCAGTCAACAGCTACTTCCTCAATAGCACAGTGTTCTCCCCCACATTAGGAAATTAGAGCAAAAGGAAACAGGCCTGCACCATTTACCGTAATGGCATCCCACTTGCAATCAATTAAAGGGCTGGTTTTTAACTAATTGGCAAAGAAACAAACTTAAAATCACATCTAATCACTGATTTTGGTGACTGCTTCTTTTACAATTCAACTTTGTGATGAGAATACACTGACAAGTAAGGTTATAAGCCTAACACAAATAGTGGGGTTTTGAGGCACTTTAACTATAGTGACGACAAGCCATCATAATTCGTCACCTTAACTCTACACAGAGCTGTTCCTGGTAATGACACAAATTAAAAATGTCAAAGACAGGCCACAAAACGCTCACTTAAGCACATTTAACTTTTCCCTTTGAAAGTGCGACAACAGACAGAATGGAGAACTGCCTCACATCCTGTGTGCTTTGAGGAAGTGGCCTAGCCAGTCGAGGTGGCAGTCTGACATGTCTTGGTGGTACAGTTAACACTGTGTTGTCACTTGTCACTGTCAGTAAGTAGAGCTCATCAGAGATGTTATAAGAGCCTACAACTGAGATTTGAGAAAAACCGCAGCAATAGACAAAAGAATGTTACAGAGGACAGCCTCGAGTGTCTCAGACAAACCAAAGAGCTGCAAACCAAAGGTAGGTGAAAATATAATATTACATTCTGTATGCAAGAAATGTTAAAACCATTATGAAATAGTGAGGTTAAGTCTTCTAGCATGGGAATTGTCACATTCAACCAAAACGTCTATAAAAATAGATTAAAGATAAAAGGAGAGAGTTAAAGTCTTTGCAGACTGTTTTTCTGGAAAAGGATGAAAAAAGCTGAAAATGTCAGAAAAATCTGCAAGGACCATTATAATGTGTAGTTCAATCAAAGAGTCCTATTCAAAATGTGGTAGACCAGCATTATAATATAAATGCCCTATAAATTGATAGGATGGCATTAAAACCCAATGTTTACTAAAGGTTTTCACTTAATATACAATGTCACTAAAGTAAACTGTATGGGAACAAAATGCAAACATTGAAATTGTTTGAGGATATGAGCATCCAATTAATTAACGATGATTCAACGATGAAGATTAAGGAACATTCTTGTTTTATCAAAATAAGAACCCCATAAGATTTTAGTGAACTATAATCTTTTGTTAACATTAGGCAGATGCGGACATGACAAAGTAATACAAGCTGGGTTAAATCAACCCCCAGAGGGCTATCTCTACTAGCCCAGCCTCATATTTAACCAGGTTTTCAAGGGATTATTAATTTAAATAATTATTTTAATGTGGTGATGATGATGGCTCTGAGTTTTGTTAGAGATTATGACCACTTTTAGCTGCATGGGAAATTCAAAAGTGTGATTTAGTAGAGAGAGAGATAGAGAAAAAGAGAGATTGGCACATATCTCAAACGTCAGAACACTATTTCATAACATAGAATCTATGTTATGAAATGATCTATGTCATAGATCATGACGTATTAATGTTTTGTTTTACCCAATTTCCATTATGGAATGTGCACACAGGACGGATGGATTTGAGGTCATTTGAGAATTATGCAATAATACTACTCACTTAGAACATGTCTAAGTAGTGAGTGAGTAGTATTTTTGCATAATTCTCAAATGACCTATTGAGAAAGAATGACTCATTTAATGAGTCCACGTGCCAGTTTATACAGCACTGTCATTCTGCATTAAACAACAAGTCAGATTAGTTACTGAAGCAGTGACTGACAAAAGTCACTGATGTGTGTGTGTGTGTGTGTGTGTGTGTGTGTGTGTGTGTGTGTGTGTGTGTGTGTGTGTGTGTGTGTGTGTGTGTGTGTGTGTGTTGGTCCTGGGGTGACAATATACTTGATCGGTCTCTAATCTCTCCCTCCAGCGCTCTACAAGCTTTGGCAGGTTTGAGGGCCTCAGACATCAGCCGTCTCCAGCCAAAATAGAGGAAAATGGATCAGCAACGGTTTGTAGCTTTATTATGATTGCTTTTATATGATTACTTTGGACTTATTATCTGGGCATGCTTTGTTTTTGTGTTGTTTCTTTCTGGGCATGTGTTGTGCCCTAGCTATGATAGATTATACAGTATGTAACTCCATGGTCACTGAACTAAATACTGGACCCAATCATCACAAGGCACACAATATTTACAAGATATTCATAGTAAAATGGCTTCTTTTAGCGAGACAAATCAGGAGAAAATCTACTTTGTTAATGACATTTTTTTATCCCAGCAACAAACTCTCGCGAAAAGCCTCTCTCTGTCCATCTGCAATTTCACGGACAACACATAGGGGGCTCTGACCACGCCTACTATATTTAGGAGTTTTGTAGGCTTTGTGTACCATTTCGCCTCTAGTGGCTCCAATGAAGTTGGCCCATCTTCATACATAAACCATCTTTGGTAAAACACACATGTTTCTGGCCATAGGGTGCAAATTTCAAATTGTGCTACTGTTATCTACTACAAATACAATTAACATTCAGTGGCTGTAGTTTCTTCCAGCGGTGAAATGTCCTTTTAATTTCTAAATGTAAATATAACTTATATTTTAACTGTAGCTTATGATTTTACTCGTAGTGCAATTCAGATTTCAATAAACATGTAGCACAGCTTGTCTGCTTTGTCTTTTTTTCTATTTTTTCTACTATAAATGTAGCAGCCCAGAGATTCTATTTTTATTAGGGCCATCCAAATAACAAATGTGTGAATTAATTTACAGCTTGCAGAAGAGCCTGGGTGTGAGAGTTCAGACCCAAATAAATCAGCAGGACTAGGGAAGAAGATGAAGGCGGTCATTTCACTAACCATGCGCAGAAAGATTGGCAAGAAACACCTCAAGGAATCTGTGAGTCATGGCCACAACTACAAACACAAACATACGCACTTTATCATTTATTCTCAAAATCTGCCACCCTGTGCTGTTTTTTCCAGGTGGCTAATCGTCCTCGGCCATCTTTTCTAAACCCACATCCTCATAACCATTCAGCTGATAAATATTACCACAATGATGGAATATTCCCCTGTTAGACTATCCTGTCATACACAAAATGTTACAACCATGTACATGTAAAATTGTGAAATATAACAAATAACATAAATAAAATACAATAAAATTCCTAGCGGTTCATCATTGCCGTCTAATTACGGCCTTTGCTTAATATTGAACAAGTGTAAAATATATAGTATCGCAAATTAGTATTGCAAATATTCGTTCTTCACATTTAGTGACTCGTATCATTATACACCACATGCATTAATTACGCAGGTCAAAGTTACCGATGTCTGCTCCATCATATCATTTGATGTTTCCCCTCTCAGAATGAAGACCCAGACAGTGAGGCAGCAGAGAGTGCTGATCCAGCAGAGACCAGCTCTGCCACAAGGACCAGAGCCTCCTTAGACAGCCTATACAGTGGCCTGAGCTCCTCCAGTAAGTTCCTGCATAATTATGTTCATAAGGACTCACATGCACCTCAGACCTGAGTACCGAAACTATTAGCATTTTGGATGGTATTTGCAAATATCATGGAAAACTAGAAAAAGTGCCCTTCTGGGCACAGGTCTCCACCAGGATAGGAATGTAGGACATTGCAGCTTGCCTTCATCTGGTGGTTGGATAAAAGGGCAACAAAAGTAAATTATCCACAGATCCGTGCAGTTAGAGGTGAAAACAGTTTTCGGCCAGTTATAGCGCCACCTTGAGGCTGAGTTGAAATTGTTCATGTGGCATTTCGTCCTCGGCCTAGTGGGAATGTGTGTGCACAATTTCACGGAAATCACGCGATGTGTTCATGATTTGCAGCATTTTGTTTGAAACTGAGCACTCCTGTGAACTTTGGAAGCCAATCTTAACCAATCAGGATGGAGTCTGATAAATCTGAAAGACCGGTTTCGTTGAATGGCTCTAGAGAGACTGTGTACCAATTTGCGCGATCTTTGGACAAAATGTGTAGGTGTACTGTGCAAAAACTTGTTTTGCACAAAGCGGCCTCCTGGTGGCGCTATAACAGGCCGTTCTGGAAAGTTTGGGGCAGAGGTTCATCGTTGGCATCCAGGGAGTGTGTGTGCAACATTTGGCATCGACCGGGTTAACGGTGGCCGAGATTAGCTGCTCACGGACACACACACGGACACACAGACAGACGGACGGACGGACGGACGGACGGAGTGCAAAACATACTCTCCCCCCATGCCTTCGGCCTGGTGGAGACAATAATAAGCCAATATAATGAGTGCCAGGATCTGTGTCCCCGTCGCCCAGTCTACTGTACGTGTCAAATGGTGCTTTAGCATAAGGGCCTTATTTTTGTCTTTGCCTTATACCCTTATCCCTAAACATCTTTGCCTTTAAAAAAACATTTTAAAATACTTCAAATAGCCTATCTACATTGATATGTTGTTATCAATTTGAACCATTTTAAAAATGTTTTTTAAAATAGTAAAAAATTAAATAGGCAAAGAAATGTAGGGATAATAGGGCCCTTACTAAGTGTCCCTGAGCAAGGCACTTTAACCCCTAACTACTCCCCAAGAGTCATATTAATGGCAGCCTAGCTAGATATCATGCAAAGGACAGGATGAGTAAATGCAGCTCAGGACAAATTATATTAACCCTAGAACACTAAACATATTTTTTGTCACACCATCACTAAACACGGGTATAGTCCAATGCATTTCAGCACCATAGGGAAGGATCAGCAACTAAGACACACACACACACACACACACACACACACACATGCACGCACACAATTGCAGCCATGCTGACTTGTGCTTGTTGGTTCAGGTGGTGTGGCCAGTGTGTCAGATGGCTCCAGTCAGAGGAACAGTCTAAGGCTGGAGGAGGAGAGTTCTTACCACGGACAGTTCTGTGGCAGATCCCGTGTCCACACAGACTTCGTACCCAGTCCATATGACACAGATTCTCTCAAGCTCAAGGTAAATGACACTGAACATGAACATGAATGTCAGCTGAGGACCACAACATATACTGTGGTACTCAGCTGCACTCAGGTGCCCTTTTCTTAGGTTGTCACATAAACGGATAAAGTTACGGTTATTGAAAATGTACTTAACACTGCCATTACCGTAGGTTGGTGACATCATCAGCATCATCAGTAAGCCACCCATGGGCATCTGGACGGGCATGCTGAACAACAAGGTGGGAAACTTCAAGTTCATCTACGTAGACATCCTCCCTGAGAAGGAGAAAGAGGAAGAGACCCCAAAGATCAGAGAACAGAAGCTGTGTAAGAGACCTCGTCCCAAAACTCTCATAGAGCTACTGGAGCGACTCAATTTAGAGGTGAGAACAGAGCATGAAATCGCATCGGAATTCGGCTTGTGTATAAACCAAATGTAATACAGCTACAGTAGACTGTACATGTTGCTGATGCAATCTGAGAACCCATCGTCAAAAAATAAAGGACATTTTTCCTTTATTTTCAACTCATTCCGGCAAATCACAATTTGCGTCCTCACCTTCGTCTTCAATGTTTGTGTTTACACAAACACTCAAAGCTGGCCATTCAATGTTTGTGTTAGGACAAACACTCAAAACAGACAAAAAAGACAATGTTTGTGTTACACAAATTTAACCCTCAAAGCTGGACACTTTGAATTAGATTGTTTGACGTTAGTCAACAGTCTGTCTCGAGAGACTAATGCTGATGTAAACAATGTTTTCAGGAGTATACCTCTGCCCTGCTCCTCAATGGCTACCAGACGGTAGACGACCTGACGCATCTGAAGGAGAAGCACCTCATAGAGTTAAATGTTAACGACCCGGAGCACAGACGAAGGCTGCTGGCTGCTGCCGACTTCCGCTATGCAGAAGGTACAGTGAAATAGCAAGAATTACCACATGAAAAAGATGTAAAGGAAGTCGACAATACTATACTTACTAGACTGCACAGGAACAGAAACAATGCAAGTTGGAAACGATTCAAGTTGGGAATGCTGGTTATGCATTACCTATTGACCCATTGTCATCAGTATATGACAATATGGGCATATTGTATCCTTTGTGATACACATGCCGAGTTTGAAGTCTGTCCGGTTCTCGAGATACACAATGGATAGATTGACATGCACTGACATGCACACACACACACACAAACACACACACACACACACACACACACACACACACACACACACACACACACACACACACACACACACACACACACACACACACACACACACACACACACACACACACACACACACACACACACACACACACACACACACACACACACACACGTAGAGATTTGACTGATCGGACTTGCATAATTGTAACTGATAAGAACATGTATAATTGTCAAATACACTAAACTATAAGTAAACTAAACTATCTCTAGATACAATTAGGGAATTAAATAAGTAATTTAAATTAATTTCAACCATATCAGGTATAAATACTGAATGCAAAGAAAGCCTATTCAGTGATTTCCTGTTTCCTGGAGCCTCTCTAATCAGGCATTTTTAACCACAACTATCGCAGAACACCTTACAAACTAAACCAAAGCTGTAGTTCCTGATGAACTCAAGGAGGATGAATAAATAACAATTGCTGTGAGACACAGTTTGACACAGCAGTGTGTATAGGTTGCTAAAGGGTGAAGTAATAATTGATGTTTGGGTAGCAGCCTGGCACGGGAACCAGACAGATGGTGCTGAAATGAAGTATGACCTTGCCAAGCTTGTTGACTGACCAGAGAGACATTTAATCAAGCTGAACTCCATTATGCTAGCCTAATGTCAACCTAATGACACTGCCCATGCTAAGAGTTTTAGGGCTTTTCAATCAGGTCTGACAATCAAATCAGAAAGGAATAATCAACATCTATACCTACTGTAAGCTGGAAATGTGTTGCTCTTAGCTCTCGTGACTCAAGTCACCTCATCTAGATGTGAAAGTGTTAGTTTGCATGTTTTCACTGATAGAGCCTCTCTCTGCAAACCATTTTGACTGATGTTTGGAGTCACTCCGGACAAAAGCCAAATGATTGCACTTCCTCTTTACAGAACTTATCTCCCTCACACAAGTTGGCCCACAAGCAATATGCAACAGGCAGTGATAAACAAAGGTGTTACTCTTGACACATTGCACTGCCGAAAACAGCAGTAGTATATGATAGTGCACCTTTTGACAACGTGATGTTTCACACCATGTTGTGAGCTTGTACATCGGCTATTTTCACTACTTTTTAAACATTTCTAATTCATGGGATTTCTCTGATTTTTCTTTGATTTCTTCATGAAATTACTGATTTTTTTTAGCTTTTTCAGGAATGTTTTTTGCAAATGTTTTGAAATAATAATTAAAAAACAAATGTAGGAAACAAAAAAATAAAGGGACCCATAAAAATGTGTCCGCCACACACAAATGGGACCCATCTCAGTGTTTATTTGGGAACCAGTGATATCTAGATTACACATTTGTTTCAGTTTTCAAAGATCAAGTGTTGTGAGCTTGTAGATCAGTTAGTTTTGACAATGTTGGTCGTTAATAAGCTCATTTCAATTGACAGTGATTTTCCTTTTTATTGTGGTCGTACAACGACCATTAAATGGCCACTGATGTTTCTCATTATGTCTCACTTCACTTGGCCTGTTTACCCACCAGGTGAAGACGTGACAGAGGGAAAAGACAGTCTTCTACAGGAGGGTGATAGTGACTGTCCCAGAGATTCCGGCTGTTTCATCCCTTCTGAATGCTCAGAAAACAGCAAGGAGGAAGGCGACCAAGATGCTCTCGAAATCTCTAGTCACTAAACACATATCTTCAAGAATTTAATTGCACTTCGTTATAAAAAAAGAAGAAAAGTGCTGTGAGACTGTTCTCCTTCAGATTTCCCTAAATAGAATATATTCACATTCCTCATTTTAAATGAAGGATACCGCTATAGCCACTCACGTGTGCCACATACTGTATACGTATAGAAACATTGTCTTCAGTGACAATTGTCTACTTATAAGTATATACACAAACACTGAAAATACCAAACCATCCTATAAATGTTACCAGGGTTTAATTCATTACCAAGTTCCACCATATGTGGTTGAATCTAATATGTTCCTGGCATTTAGCGTTATGTTCACAAAACATTTAGCTTTTAATATTTTCTTTTCTGTATTGTGTGCATCCATGACCGCCTTTGTATTTCATTCCCAATGTGTTTCAACAACTTTTGTACATGTAAATAAATGTAATGTCATCTTCTGTCACTCAAACAATAATTAAGTATTAGTCTATAATCTGTCTGTATGTTTGTCCAGCATTTGAATATGAAAGCAATGGTAACATACTAGTAGACATGAAGCAGGGATATTGGAGAATCAATGTATCCAACCAGGTTTTACATGAATCTATATTCAGCAGCACTCTAACAAAAAGTCCTACTGTCAGTGTCGTGTGTCGGCTATAATATACAGTGGTTTTCAACCGGTGGTTCGGGGACCACCAGTGGTCTTTGAGGGGGTTCCAGGTGGTCCCCAGCTAAATGATGGAGAGTTGGTAACCGAATGGACCCTTATTAGCTCTTTAACTATAAGAGTTAAAGTAATATTGTTAAACATCTGCATTAGGCTACTTAATTTACAAGAAATACACAAATACACATTTTGAGAATGTAGAATTGTTATTTTGATCAACATTTGCTTTGTTATAATATCACTACATCAATATCACACATCAATAGAGCATGGATGGAATTTGTGGACAAAATGTGTCTGAAAGAGGCTAACTCTCATCAAATGGTGGTTCGTGGCTCAAATGCTGAATAAATAATTGACCTTGATATGAAAAAGGTTGAAAACCAGTAACCACTGATATACAATAATAAATATATGCGTAGCCTACTGTACGTGTGTGTGTGCATGCATTTAACATTTTAAATGCATGCATAAACAGGGTCAAGTCAGTCCATTCATATATTAAAGTCATAGCAAAATCAACAAAATGTCAACATTTTAATACAAGAAATAAGTAATGTTATGCTTCCATATAGGCCTACTTAGCCCCACAAGCAGAACCCAATGGTACTGAAGTTTCTGACATTTTTGAGACCCAGTTACCATGGGGTCCTATTCCACCTCTACCCTGCCACCTGGTACGCGAACATAAATAAACATAAATACGTCGGATACGTCGTTTCTGCGCCGTTTGAGGGCTTTTGTTTGTTTGAGTTATTCTGAATGTGTGAACTATAAGTACCTATAAATACCGCTGCGAATTCTCCTGTGCCGCGGAAGCCGTTAAGTATTTTTAATCTTTGTTTGACCGATTTGGTCGCTTTGATTCTTCTCTTCCTACCTTGTTTATTGACACTTCATTGTACCGCCTATCTGGCTAGCTAGTGGCTATAGCTATGACAGGGCAGATCAGAGGCAGGAACGTAGCCACGCACAAGCCAACCGCACAGCGGGAGGCGGTACAATAAACGGTAAATAAACAAGGAAGGAAGAGAGGAATCAAAGCTTCCAAATCGGTCAAACATAGATTAAAAATACTTAACGGCTTCCGCGGCACAGGAGAATTCGCAGCGGTGTACTTTGTAAACTAGAGTTCACACATTCAGAAGCCCTCAAACGAACAGAAGCCCTCAAACAGCGCAGAAACCACGTTACCGAAGGTATTTATGTCCGCGTTCCATCATTTCCATACGAAAACACATCACCGCACAGGGACCCTACGGGTCAGCCCGGTTCGGTTCGGATTGGGCTGACCCAGGGGGTTCCGAGAGGGGCTAAGGCCTACTATAAATAATAATATATTAGCCCCTCTCGGAACCCTCCGTAAAGCTTTTCTGAAATTTGGATGTCACTTTACGTAGGGTCTCTGTGCATATCTGTGTTTTCGTATTGAAATGATAGAACGCGGACATAAATATCGTCGGATACGTCGTGTCTGCGTCGTTTGACGGCTTCTTTTCGTTTGAGTTATTCTGAATGTGTCAACTATAAGTACCTATACATACCGCTGCGAATTCTCTTGTGCCGCGGAAGCCGTTAAGTATTTGTTTGACCGATTTGGTCGCTTTGATTCTTCTTGTTTATTTACCGTTTATTGTACCGCCTCCCGATGTGCGGTTGGCTTGTGCATGGCTACGTTCCTGCCTCTGATCTGCTCTGTCATAGCTATAGCCACTAGCTAGCCAGATAGGCGGTACAATGAGGTGTCAATAAATAAGGAAGGAAGAGAAGAATCAAAGCGACCAAATCGGTCAAACAAAGTATACTTTGAATACTTAACGGCTTCCGCGCCACAGGAGATATTCGCAGCGGAATTTATAGGTACTTATAGTTCACACATTCAGAAGCCCTCAAACGAACAAAAGCCCTCAAAGAGCGCAGAAGGACATATCCGAAGTTATTTATGTTTAATTATGTGTGCGTACCCGATGGCAGGGTGGAGGTGGAATAGGACCCCATGCTATCTGGGTCTCAAAAATGTCAGAAACTTCAGTAGAATTGGGTTCTGACTTGTAGGGCTAATAATATATATATGACTAGATGAAAATACGTTTACACGATTAAAATACCTAGGTTAGTTAATTTGCACTTATTTGACTTGTATGATTTAAATAGTCGTGGTGGATGGAACTTTGGAAGCTATTATAACCTATATTGCTATTGCATACCCGATACTGTATACTGTAAAAGCATTGTATATCATATGGTGTGCAAAAACACAAAGCCAAATCATCTCTAAATTGTATGCGTCAGAAGAACGTACGTGCTACGCTTTGCGGGAAATGTAGTGTTCATTCACTGGACCTATGATGGTGACGTCTCTATTGAACTACATTACCCATACACACCATGTTCACGAGACAATGTTGACGTGTAGTTCGTTGGTATCCTGACTGAGAATTTTAACCAACCCGAACCTGACAACATATCGTTCTGAATCTGAACTGGTGCTGGCACTGTATGTGTTCCCGTTACAACACGCTTCTTTTATAGGTTGAACGTTTACGACATTGAATCATCATGTCCGGAGAAGTGTCTATGATCGGTAAGTGAAGATGACAAATAATTACTCTTCGCCGGGTGCCGTTAATAATTATAAATGAACTAAAGCTAATGGCTAGCAGTACAATACTGTACGATACGGTAACTTTGGTTTGATGCACCTGTACTGTACCCGTGTGTATGTGGTCCTGACCCCGGTCTCCTCCTGACGTATGTTAGTTAGACACATCGATCATACATGTCATGTCCGTCTAATTTCCTTACAACTATCAAGCTTTGTTACTTAAATAGCCTATGGCTATTTATTTAAATAACACAACAAGGATCAAAGCAATCCGTTACCATAATTAATAGCTTTTCCCCTCGGTTTACATTTACCTTTTAGGTTCGGTCATCCTGGCTTTGTTCCTGGCTGGATATCTGGGCCAGCAGTACTTGCCTCCTCCGACGCCCAAAGTGATCGGTCTGGATCTGGGCACCACCTTCTGCTCCGTCGGCGTGTTCCACCCGGGAACCGGGCAGGTGGAGGTGATCGCAGACCAAGAGGGCAGGAAGAGCATCCCCAGCACCGTCTCGTTCACCGCAAGCGGCGAGGTGCTAGCCGGTTACGAAGCCCAGGATCTGGCAGACAGCAACCACCAAAAAAACACCGTCTATGATGCCAAGAGGTTCATCGGGAAGATATTTGAACCTGAGGTTCTCGAGGAGGAGAGTGCTCGGTACCCATTCAAGGTATTGTGATGGTCATTGGATAGTGGTGCTGATGATAAGATTTACATAAATATACCTATGCATATGAATGTTATTATATACTGGAGACATTTTTATGACGGCAATAAACCCATAGTAGTAGTAGTCGGGGCACGGAGCTTCCGCTTTAATACAACGTCAACATCCGGTTTTCTATCAACACTTTTGCACATAACAGTCAACTTTCAGTTCAATTCAATGGGCTTTATTGGCATGATGAGAAAACACATTTACATTGCCGAAGCGAATACAATAAAAACAAAATGTATGTACAATTGAAAGTCAGAATCTCGAATAAATCAATTTCTATGTACCAAGATCACTCAATGCAATGATTAGTCTTTAGGGTGGTTGTGTTTCCATTTGGTTAGTCGGTTAGTCGTTCGGATATTAGGCAGATATTAGGCAGTTGTCCAGAAAGTGGATCTGACCAATATGCCCATATATAGGCATGTATGGAGATCCAGTTGTTCAGAACCGCCGACATAATTATCTACCCACGTGACCGACTTCAAAATTGGCGAGCGTATCAGCGAGGCTCTGAGGGCGTGATACGTGTGCAAATGTGGGAAGTTGGTCGGATCCGCGGATTTCCCAAAAATATCGGTAGAACCGCAAATATAAATGTATCTAGACACAGACAGACGGATACAGACATCTCCATATATAGGTAAAAGGGACACAGACAACAGGTACTCTGACAACTCTGACGAGTATTGCATTTGCAACTTGCATGCATTTTGTTCTCGACTTTCATCGTTCCCAATGGGCACCGGTATAGTACCAATATTCCACCTCTATGGACAACTTGGGTTTTCCTCCTCATCTCTCTACCTTTGTTTTTCTTTCTCTTTCAGGTGATTAACAACAATGGCAGTGCTGAGTTTGTGATCTCCACCAACAGTACCTTCACAGTGAGCCCAGAGTTCATTGGCTCCAGGCTGCTGTTGAGACTGAAGAAGATGGCTGAGAGAAAACTGGGTGTACCCATCCAGAAGGCAGTCATCTCAGTACCAGCAGAGTTTGATGAGCGACAAAGGGACTACACTGTCAGGGCTGCCAATCTTGCTGGTCAGTAGTCCATGTTTGTTAATAGGATATGTTAATAATGATTTTATGGGGAAAACCAGAAGAAATGTGTTCTTCTGGTTATATTAGTTTACATACTGATGAAGAGCAGAAGGTAATACAAGCACAAAGTGTAGCTGCTGACCAAATAAGATGTTCAAATGAATAGTGACACTGAAAATAAATCACAATTCTGGATTATTTTCAATGAATTGTGCAAACCTAGTAGTACAGTATTCAGAGTAATAGCAAAATAATCTCAAGTTATCAAGTTGGAGATGACAAGGTTATCAAATTAATGTATGACTAAGGATTTATTTTCATTTACATTCTTAGGAAGTATGTCTTTATTTTAATTGTTTTTACATACTAATACTAATGTATTGCTTTTGTGATAATTGTTTCTCGCCCATCACCAGGCTTGGAGATCTTGCGTGTTATCAATGAGCCCACAGCAGCTGCAATGGCCTATGGCCTCCACAAAGTGGATGTGTTCAATGTGCTGGTGGTAGACTTGGGAGGAGGAACTCTGGATGTGTCTCTGCTCAACAAACAGGGAGGCATGTTCCTCACCAGGGCCATGGCAGGTGGGTCACTCACAAATCCTTCCCATTCTTAGTTAATTCATTTGTGTGGTTAGCATTCTGGTTGGAATTCAGTCTATTCATGATATAACTGGATGGCTTGTAACTTCAGTTTAAAGTTACATTTTGAAGTTTGACCATTTATATGAGATAACTGACTAATCACAACTTGATTGGCTTGTGTTTGTCCTAGGTAACAACAAGCTAGGTGGCCAAGACTTCAGCCAAAGGTTACTTCAGTACGCCATAGAGCGAGTTCGACAAGAATTCGGTGTTGTACCCGTTCTCAAAGAGGATATCCATCATCTCCGGCAGACTGTGGAAGCAGCTAAACTCAACCTTACCCTTAAAACAAGTGTCAACATTCGTGTGCCCCTACATTTGTATCCCACTGAGAGCAGTGGAGCACCCCAAGGATCTGTTCCGGAGCCAACAGTGTTTCAAATGGAAATTACTCGGAATCTGTTTGAGGAGCTCAATAAAGACCTTTTCCAAAAGATTCTGGCCCCTATTGAGACCGTTTTAACGGAGGGCCGCTTGGAGAAGGAGGAGGTGGATGAGATTGTTCTGGTCGGTGGGTCAACAAGGATACCACGGATCAGGAGGCTCATCAGTGAGTACTTTGGGAAGGAGCCCAACACGTCTGTAGACCCAGACCTGGCTGTGGTTACAGGGGTGGCCATCCAGGCTGGCATTATGGGAGGTTCCTGGCCTTTACAAGTCAGTGCCATAGAAATCCCAAATAGACACCTGCGCAAAACAAACTTGAATTGATATACCCGGTACCTAGCTTGGAGCGATGGATACCATAGAGACTTGACATCAATTTCAATGACTTGACTGCATCTTGCTTCTCTAACATGTGCTTAGTTTAAGAAATATGCAACTTGTGCAAGTCAGGATGAGACTCATATTTTTAACACACTGGAGACATCCACTCTGGTTATCACCAGACATCCACTGGACACAAGCTTGGTATACTGTTAACTGTCAAATCAAATTTCTTACGGTAGATTTAGTCATTGACTAAAGTCGGAAGTGATACAAAATTATTTGATCCCAATGGAGAGTAATTTCATTTTTATTTTTTTATTGACCAATTATACTTCGAATGTTGCTAGCACAAGTTTATATCTCTAAAAGGTGACCGATTTTGGGGGGCTTTTCTGCCTTTGATAGGACATAGTGGAGAGAGACAGGAAACAGGGAGAGAGCGACTGGGAATGACACGCAGCAAAGGTCGTCACCGTCGGGATCGGGACTCAACACGCTGTCAGGCATGCGCCTATAGTACCTATGTGGTATGCGCCTGCACCGCTAGGCCAGTGGGTGCCCCGATTCGTTGTTGTAGCATATAAATTCAGCATAAACATTTCACTGTAATAATGGATTATTATTTATTATAAAGAGAAGCCACACACCTAATGCCATCATGCGTTACGATGACATTCAACCGAATCAAATGATGGTCGGCTGTGGTTGGTAATGTCAAATTTGCAATGGTGTTCAATTCAGGGACCAACCAATATTTTATTTTTTTGTAAAGGACTGTGACCCGCTTGTACCCGCTTGTATTTATTTATTTATTTCCAAGAACTGTGTGTGTGTGTGTTCGTACGTGCCTTACTGTATGTCTGTCACATCCTTCTACCAGAGTGTGCACAGTGTGCTTTTGCCTTTTCAGAGTGCTGCTATATTGTTTTTAACTAAGGTATAGACAATAGTCTACTATAGTGAACTGTTGGTGGCAAGTGTTTCCAACACCGGTCTGTAGGTTTTAGTATGTACAGTACTGTATGTAGTGCTGTGCTTTGCAT
The DNA here is from genome assembly GCF_964188405.1 of Protomyctophum parallelum. Lineage (NCBI taxonomy): Eukaryota > Metazoa > Chordata > Actinopteri > Myctophiformes > Myctophidae > Protomyctophum > Protomyctophum parallelum. The sequence continues at coordinate 12,492,582 of NC_139706.1, read as the reverse complement.
AGCAAAAATTGAGGCGTGAGTTTTAGCTATTGTTAAACTCTACAAAGAAAGAAACCCCTCCCTCTTGAAGGTAGTGAAGATCCTCAAAGCATGCACAGAGCACATTGCTTACCTCAGTCATGAGTATCTAAGTTTGTGCTGAGTTCTCAGCTTAGAATGTGGGCTGCTGCTTGCCTGTCAAAGGACATAATAATAGATATGCACTTTGAATATAATTTGTTAAAGTAACATTCTTGTGCAATAATTCAGGTTTCTTTTTCCATGACAGTTATTTCCATTTTAAAGTGTGCAAAGTGAAATGGTGTCAAATGGACTTGAAAGAAATATCAGTGTTAGTTTAACAGATTGTAAAGATTGAGACTTCAATCAAATTAACACAGTAAGAATTTTACTGTGTGCTTTTGATAAGTTGGCCAAACCTACCAGTAATGTGTGCCAAAAAAGGACCAAAGAATCAACTTACTGGTGCTGAATGTTGAATGTGGAGAAAATAATATCATACCAAGGTCTTTGTCTTTGCCTGGAATTTCATGGTTTCAGGTAAACAGTGACATTCTTGTCCTTTCCATATGTTGACATTAAGAGACAATGTATAAATCATTGTACATCACAAGAATTACAACTAACGGCTATATATCCGCTTTTCTTTGTGGGGTTCCTTTGAATTTGGTCAGTCTGTCTCAAGAGACTAGTGAAAGTGTAATCATTTTCTTACTATTCCTATAGAGTACTATAAGTATTTCTCAGATTTAAAATGTGTGAGTTCTTTTTGTGCATATTTCAAGTTAAAATCCAACTACATTGAAGTAAATGTTAGGCTATGCTGTATATGCCTTGATACTGCAGTAATTTTGCACCAATCCCATTGGAAATATGGAGATAAGGCCTTTGTCTTAAGCTACAGCCTATGAAATTAGGATCTATTTTTATAGTGCAAGTTTCACTTACTGTCATTAAACCAGTATTGCAACTTTACAATGATAAGGAAGTTGAACTGCTTATGACTTGCTTTCAAGATATTAAAATGCCATTCCTCATTCCATTTGTGTTTGCTTGGTATGATACTGTACATCTGTTGTTCAAGCACATAGTCAGGTTTTGTGTCATGGTCTGACAAAATAGGTCATTTATCGATTGTCAAGTCTTTACTCTAGATCTGATCTCTAGTTTTCTGTACCAGGTGAGAGCATACAATTCCTGTGGCCAATGTATGTGTTGCAGTAAAAGTGAGGAAAAAAACAGGTTGAGGTTGAAAGAAAATAAATAAGACTGCGAACGGGAGCCAGACGGGCAAAATCCAGCCTACAAAGTAAGAATCAAAGCATTATGTATCAGAAGAATCTTTAATGTTTCATTCTGAGGCACAATAATACCTAAATAAAGTATATGAACACAAAAGGCAATCCATTCCATGACCCTGTGCAGCCCATTGTAGTACATGTAGCTTCCCTTCAACAGCTTATAGCCTTATTTTCACATTAAAAGCTCCCAGCATCATCTACGTATTAGCATTCATTTACACTGTCAATCAACAAGATGCATTTTGTCTCTCAACACAATACTAAAAGTTCAGTAATAATTCAGAAGTTGTAAAGCAAGGTACTGAAAGAACTTGACTTCTGTAATGTCAAGACTATTGCTATATTATTATGCATCGTCACCGTGGTCACATTATTCAAATGTAGTTCATAGCTGGCTCTCAATATTCTTGCACATTATACCTTTTATGTACAGTAACACACTCAACTTAAAATAACCCTATCAGGGTACGCACAATACACTGTACACATCCTTAAAAAAAGAACCAAAAGTCATACATTTTCATGGTAGTTCGAGGTTGCCCCCGGAGCACAGCTCACAATCACTCGATATGATGATCACTTAAGTTACATGCAGAGATTGAAAAGAATAGGAGGGAACAGAATTAATTTAATGTATATTAAAAAAATATTATCTTACATCTTGGAAATGTTTCACTCATAGAAGAAGGCAGAGCCTCTGTAAACAGCTTGTTTGTATTTTTTCTCTCCTTTTTCACATTTAAATATAAATATTAAAGTAGTATTAACCACAGCACACTGGAGAGAGCCAGCGGAAGGCAGGAGCAATATCAGGTACACGTGCACCATGCCATCCCTAGTAATTATCTGTTTAATTACACTTTCCATCTGCTGATAAGAGTGTCTACTGTCAACTACAGTGCTTGAAAATAAAGTGACTGCTTTCGGAAAACAAGCTAAAAAAAGAAGTAAAGCAAGCAGAGTGAGACATTTAGCAGGTAACTTGAAATCCTGAACATTTACATAAGGGAAAGGAGACCACAGATTTGGCTAATCATTTTCATGAATAAAAAGTGCGTGTAGTCCCACATTATATCTATCTGTATGTGTGTGTATGTGTATGTGTGTGTGTGTGTGTGTGTGTGTGTGTGTGTGTGTGTGTGTGTGCGTGCGTGTGTGTGCATGTGTATACACACACACACACACACACACACACGCAAAAAAGGTATTTACAGAATATAGTAATAAACAAAAAAAGCAATTGGGCGGTAACAATTGCAGCCTCTTGACTATAAGCAGTGGGAGAAGTAGAAGACAACACACTTCACACTATATGGATGAGAGAGGGTGACACAAAATAAAGATTCTGAACATAATGCAACCCCTTTTCAACTTTAACCTTTTACATTTCCAGCATGCTGGTCGAGTGTCTTACAGTAGATTCACACAGGACAGGGTATATATACGTGGAGTTGGTCAAAGTCAGTGGCTGACGCCTTGGTTGGTGTAGTAGTCATAGCCATTCTCTGGGTACTCTTCAGGGCTGCTCACACCATTGCTCACCTCTGGAGGGCGCCACGGGACAAGGAGGAGAGAAAACAAAAGACACTGTGATATGTTGTCATATATGCTCTCATATTAAGTATGTTAGTAGAAGCAACATATTAACCGTGCCACTCTTGGAAAAGCATTTATCACTGCATTTCAAACCACACCAGCATACTGTACATGAAATGCCCTGTAACCCCTTTTCCTGTAAGAGCCTTTTCCAGTATACGAGAAAAAAAAACTAAAAATAAACACTGAGACCAAAGACTTACAGATAGATAGAAAGACATAGAACGTTTGGCCAAAAAACAAAAACAAAACAGACACTATGGCCATGAACTGTAAACTCACCGTTTACGCCCCTCCAGCACAAAGTCTGTGTGGACATAACGGGGTGTTTATAGAGTAACTTCCCTTATACAGGGTCTCCAGTGACAGGCTGAATGGGAGGGAGTGGTGGGACGGGGCAGAAGGGATGGATGGAATGATGGATGGATGGATGGATGGTTGGGTGGATGGATGAAGAGATGGAGGGGAGCAGGGCAGGTTGGACTAGAAAAGTGGCAACGGGTAACGAGGGATGGAATGGGACAACGGGACGAAGGAAGGACGAGTCACCCGCTGGAGGAGAATGGAGAGATGGTGGGATGAACAGGAGGCGATGCGCGTCACACACACAGGATGGAGAGATGAGGCAGGCTCCTACTGGGGGTGACCTTAGTGAGGAGGAGGAGGAGGACGGGGTCGAGGAGGAGGATATTCACAAACACTCAGACGCATGCTTGGAAAGGGCTGCGCGCTAGCTGGGCGCCGCCGATACTCTCAAAGTCACAAGTCTATCCGACCGGCAGTCTGGGCGCTCGTTGCTGCTGTGGTTCTACAAATAGGTGAAGAAGAGGAGGCGTGAGAATAACAGAGCCATTTGAGTGCAGGCACCCAACTGAACGCAACCAGACCCGTTAGAAATAGCCACGGTTAACATGACTGGAATGCCAAACGGGTGCGGTTTGATGCATTAGCACAATGCTGGTGTCAATCAGAGGAAAGGATCACTTTGAAATAGTGTTAGCGTCTACTCATTCTGGTGCTCATGACATTGTTCTATGCAGTGTACTGCACCCTGATGGTATTCAACAAAGTTAAAACAAAAGCTTAGAATTATCAGCAAACTGCTATTTCTCCACACACAAACAAACACAAGACCACACACAATGACCAAAACAAACATATACAGTATGGGTACTGAGAGGGACACATATCATCTCTATTGGGCAAAAACCTTGTATTTAACCTTGTATTATATAGTTTGCCACATGACATCTGACCTACAAGTTCACAACAGATCACAATGTGATGTTTTGTGAGCTTGTAGATGAATATATTTGCTATTTGTGTCTTTTTATTATACATGTTTAACCTTCCTTGGGATACATCACTGAGGATACGTCCTAGGTGCATCCATGCAATGTTTTTTCGTTCTTAGTTATTCTATTTATAGTAACTCATGTGACTATGTGACAACCAGGAATAGTCTGGTGACTTCTGGGGAGACGGGTGGCAGCCGGAATGTAGACGGCACCCGGGAGCAGTATGGGTTGGCGCCCCAGCCTGTGTCTTCCGTGAGGAGGAAGCCCAACAAACCCACGGTGAGGCCTTTAGGACGGCCATTCAAGCCACAAGCAGCAGCACCGTTGCCCAGGTGGAGCCTGCAGAACCATTGCGGCTCAAGAATCCGCCACTCCTGAATGAAGTCTCTGGTGCTGGGAGTCTGGTGAGAGCAGGAGTGGACCTGGTGAGACGTAGGAGGGGCCCGGACCGGAGTCAACCCACAGGCCTAGTCCTTCCACGTGCCAGATTGGGCTACCTCCCAGTCCCGGCAGAGTTGTTCGGGAGTGGCGGATTGTGTGGCAGGTCTTTGCCTAATGGGACTGATCGCGGGTCGTACTGGGACGTAAGTCGGGACTCGATCACCCCGGCTGGGTCACCTGAGTGAGAGGTATGATGTTGCGAGACGCGAAACCACGATGACCTTGAGATACATCATCACTGAGGATACGTTCCAGGTGCATCCATGCAATGTATTCTTGTTCTAACCAATGAAAAGTATTAACAAGAGCTTGTAACTAAATAATAACTACTTTGGAACTCCACTGGAACACTTTTTTCCATTTCTTGAATAGGAAACAATTTTGGACATATACAAGGTTTCTCCCGGATAGTGACGATATAATATAGGGATACATACTGGAGAGGGACACATGTACGTACACTAAAAATCCTCAGTGCTAATCTAACTCCTAGAGTTAAATTAAAACTATGGATTTCACAGTGTAGGGCTGTAGACCCACCTATACACCCTTCTGTACTGGGGGTTCCTTACCGGAAAAAATGAGTTTCTCTTTCATGATATTGACTTCTCGGCTGGACCTCCTGACTGCAGCACTCAGCATGATCTGTTCCGGGTTGTAGCTGCGCATTCCGCTTGACCTAAACCTGCAGAGATCACACGTGCAAAGGTCAGAGCCAGGTCCCCTCGGACACACCCGGTACACCAGGAAGTACTGCTGCCTCTGCTCTCATTCGACTGTATGGCTATCATAATGGTCATACTGTGCCTATGCTGTTTTGTGAAAGGTGGGGACCGCATGTAATTCCGACGGAGCATTAGTCCAACATGCGGACGCATGTCGGACTAGTGTCTGCTCCCGTGCTGGCAGTTATGGTTAGGTTAGGAGATGAGGTGGGTTGTCATTTGTCGGACCAATGACTAGTCTGAGCAACGTACTGCGTATTGTCTCACTAACCATTAGGACACTCTGCTGTCCAAACTGTGCTGCGGCCACTTCATGATTTGACAGCATTGAATGTTTGGATGTAAAATGTCACCTCTTGACAGAGTTTATTTATATTTTAACTATTTAATCACAGTACTACAATCAGAAATTGTTGTAGCCTACATAAAGTATCAAGGAGTACGTTTTCATGCCATACAACTGTGGAGGCATCCTAGTCACATCACTGTTAGGCCCAACAGATCGGTGCCTGACTTCTTGAAATGTTTGTTCCTGTAGGGTAGGCATTCCTAACAGTAAAGTGCTTACTTGCCAGTAAGCCTAAAGCAGCATCATTGCCTTACTTGCCTCCATAAATCCAAAATAATTGATTTCAATTACATTAACTGAGATGCATTAGTCAGACTGTGCATTGACTAATGCAGAGAGGCACTGCGAAATGCAAACTGCAAAAAAGCAGGGCTTTAGGCCAAATCAATAATAGCCACTCTTGGCGCACTTCCCCTGTTGGAGGCATTTCCACAAATCATTTGAGAGCTTTGGTTGTTTGTTAAATTAAAAGGACAATTAATCTCAAATCTCAATGGCTGAGTGATGGTCAAAGTTTGTGCTGCGTGGTTGGAAAATAATTGATATCAGCCAACTGGGATAGAGATTTGGCTGTATGACAGTATGCTTGATAAGTGTTCATACTATGCCCTCTAGAGGGCAAAGGGAGAAGTGGCAGCAGTGCATTAAAACATACAGGTCACACAATGGAAAGAGGATGACCGACAGACTGAAAGATGACGAGAAAAACTGCCCATTAAGACCTAAGGACCAGATTCTACAAATGTCTTCTAAATCCTGACATTCCTGACATCTTTTCTATATCAGTGATGCTCAAACCTTTTCATGTCAAGGACCCCCAGAATTATCTGTATTTGGGGCGCCGACCCGATCTGAAAATATGTTGTTCCAGGGACCTCCCAGAAGCAAATATTTTAGTTAAAAACATTCGCTGTGAAAGAATATACATTCAAAGATTTGCACACATTTTCACAATTAAAAAAAAATAGCAAATCTACAAGTCCGTAGCGCGGCACTCGGTGTCGCGCTATGAGCTAGTAGATCTGTTTCTAGGTGACACAGATGCGTCCTCAGGTCTAAATGGGCTAGAGCCAGAACGAGGGATGGAAAGAGTGAGAGAGAGAAAGGCTAGAGTGAACAAGAATGAAAGGAAGAACTAAAAGGACAGGGAGAGAGGGGAAAAGAACATCAAGTGTTGAAAGATGTTCAACAACAGACAGAGCGCAAAAGAGACGGCAAGAGTAAAGTCTGAGAAAAGGCAAAGCAACGGCTGAAAGGAGAGAAGACAGCTGGTCAGAGGAGAACGACCCAGTTACCTGATCAGGTGAAAGCTGAGAGAAGATGCCAGAATGCAGCATAGGAGGAGGAGGAGGAGAAGAGCATGCACACCAGGCAGAGGAGAGAGAGAGACAAACACAAACAAAACAAAGAAATTCAAGGGGGAAGGAGGAAAAAGAAGGAGAAAAAGAAGTTGGGAGACAAGAGAGGTCAGTTGAGAAGCCGGCAGCAGCCATTCGGCTAAGAAAGAGCAAAAACCCACAAGTGCCCCAAGCCCCCAACCCTCTGCTGAGAAGGGTCCGTTTACTGCCCTCCCAACAAGGTTCTGTAGCATAACCTTTAACTGTACTACCTGTACTGTTAACACAATTGTTAATTAAGTATTCAATCAATAAAACCCGACAAAGACATAATAAGCAGTGGATGTTGATACTGTACATCGACTTGCATGCAACATTATTATGTATTTGGCATCTGGTAATAATGACAAATGCTTTGCATGCAGGGCAAGCTTGGAAAGACCAAGGTAGACAAAATAAATAACACAACTTTATAGCTTAATCAAATAACAACAGTACCCGTGGCAATATAACAATGTGTTCTTTCTATTCTTTCAGTGAGCTGAGAGGAGTCATTAGAAATGCAATCATTCCATCCTGACACAGTCATAATGTGCATTTAGAACACATGAGGAGAGACATCAAGGCTGTATGTGCAAGGAGTGCAAGGAGTGGAGTCATTGTCTGAAGGGTAACTACAAAACTAACTAAAATCATATTGTTTTAGTCTTTGTCATCATCCAATATGAAAATAAAAAACGAACACATCATATCGCGATGCTTGTAGATCTATTTTTCTACGGTTTTTGAATCTCGCTCCTGACTACTCGTACACTAAAACCTGCTTTAAAAACGATTAAAACTAACAAAATGTTCAAAAATAAAAAAAAATAAAAAGTAATGAATGAAAGATTCATAACTCTATTATATTGGATATTTCCGCCCCCCTCAAAAAGGATTGAAAGAACCTTCTCCAACTGTGAGGTCCTATCCCAGAAACAGTGGCATCAAGAAAGGGAAACCTTTCAAACTTAATATAAAAGTATTTGCGCACCATGTCAATGTTGGCTCACAATCCTAATAAATTGAATGACATTTACAGCCGAGCTGGATTACAAGGATTGTACCGACACGTTTGCAGCCAAGAAGGCAAGCAAAAGTGACTTTCCCTCAATCTATTATTGCAGTAGAACTAGAATAGCTATGGTATGTGTGTGTGACTGTGATGCATGCGCGTGCATGAATGTGCCAGGCCTCCCACGCCAAGTCTGCACAGGGCCTCCCCCACACCCCCCCCCCCCCCCCCTCCCAACTGCAATGGGCCAGCATGTACTGTAGGATGCCAAGAACGTATTGTACCATACGGTGTCCTCGGCAGTAATAGCGAATGTGTCATGTGTCCTTCACATAGGGCTGTATTTTGCGTGTCTTAAGTACCAGGTCTTATTCCCTAACTTGAGTAAACTAAAGACCTGGAGGCGTGATCAATGCCATTTGGCTATTCTGAGTGGCCAAAGAGCATTGATCACGCCTCCAGGTCTTTAGTTTACTCAAGTTAGGGAATAAGACCTGGTACTTAAGACACGCAAAATACAGCCGATAGTGTCTACATGAGGAACAGGAACAAGTGCTTGATTTTAGCGATGAGAGAATACTAGATGAACGCTTGTTTTCCAATAAACTCTCCCTCACTATAGTATGTGCGCACGCCACTGTAAACACACACTTACTTCTGGAAAACGAATATTCCTATGACTACAGCGAAGGAGATGAGGTCTGCAGATACCCAAATCAGGCAGTATTCATCTGGTTTCTGGAAATGGAAAAACACGCACGCACACACGCACACGCACGCACACACACACACACACACACACACACACACACACACACACACACACACACACACACACACACACACACACACACACACACACACACACACACACACACACACACACACACACACACACAATTATCACAGGGTCCATGTGCAAATTGTCTGTATGCATCTATTCAGAGTTGGGCAATGGAAATTATTCAAAGAAAACTTTAAAGATAGTCTATCCACGCAAATACGAATATTTCGTACTTTCAGCTGTGTGTTCGGGCCAGTGTGCTTTTAACTTGAACTAACACCAAATCTGATAATGGCACAGGTAGGTTTGGTAGCTACACTGACTTGGTGCAGTGCTGACACCAACATCCATGATGGCAGATGCCGTGCCAAGTGCCAACCTGAACTCTGAACCACGTTAGGGGGTGGTTTGGTGCAGGCCACACAGTGTCCTACAGGGTATCAGTATGTCTGTTAGGGGGTGGTTTGGTGCAGGCCACACAGTGTCCTACAGGGTATCAGTATGTCTGTCAGGGGGTGGTTTGGTGCAGGCCACACAGTGTCCTACAGGGTATCAGTATGTCTGTTAGGGGGTGGTTTGGTGCAGGCCACACAGTGCCCTACAGGGTAGCAGTATGTCTGTTAGGGGGTGGTTTGGTGCAGGCCACACAGTGTCCTACAGGGTATCAGTATGTCTGTTAGGGGGTGGTTTGGTGCAGGCCACACAGTGTCCTACAGGGTATCAGTATGTCTGTTAGGGGGTGGTTTGGTGCAGGCCACACAGTGCCCTACACAGTATGTCACTAAGGACACACTGCCAAGCTGGCATCATCAAACTGATGAGTCAGGGACATGTAAAAGCAGCCGTTGCATTTAGCTGAAGCTATTTTAAAGCTGCAATCCGGGATTCATTGTAATATATAAAACGTTTCGTTTTTAAGCAATCTGTATGTAGTAACATGTTATGTTATATTAAGAGTATGTTAACAAAGTAAGTAACAAGATAAGCACATCTGCAGTGGTTGGAGGTGGTCTCTCTACTCTTTCACCAAAAGATTTAGACCCTGGTGTCTGGTAGGACATTGTAGGAGGCAGAGCTTGTAGATCAGCTAAAAGTAGGCGTAAACGGAAAAAGTGGTCAAACAAGTACAATTGTAACTCAAGTCCAGTTCTCTAAAGACTACAGGTTATTTCAACACTTGATGATTGAACCGTGTATATATTTTTTTCACGTTCTTACCATGAGCCAGACGGGTGCGAGCACCTTCTTGAGAATGTGCGGGGCCTCCGAGGACACCTCAGACACCCCGCTGCACCACAGCACAGAGAAGAGCCAGGGCTCGTTCACTGTGTACAGGGTCACACTGAGGTTGCTCCGAGAGAACTCTCTGCATGGGAACAACACAATGGCCAAAATATGAAAATAAACATGCAGCAGGGTTAGAGAGTCCGGAGACAAGATTGTGCCGTGTTATGAATATGAATTTGTGTGTGTGTGTGTGTGTGTGTGTGTGTGTGTGTGTGTGTGTGTGTGTGTGTATGCCTGAAGCATCTATGTATGGGTCTACAGCAGGGGTGCCCAAAAGGTAGATCGTGATCTACCAGTAGATCACAAAGGCTGTGCAGGTATAGGTAGATCACATGACATTCCCCTAAAATACATAAAAAAAGGCCTATCAGCCCAAACCCACAATGCAATACTTTGTTTTCAAGAGTGTTGTACTTTGTAGCATTACAAAGTTATATAGAAGAAAACCTACCAATTCCATTCCCCCTCTATTTCCCGTTCCAAGTGTGTCTTACGTTTAAACCTTTCCAACAAAGGGATAGTAATTATTTTGGTCGGTAGATCTCGTTGAACTGAGCACCCCTGGTCTACAGTAGGTACACATGTAGTCTGTTAGTGTGCAGCATGTCCTCTGTGCCTAGCTGTGTCTGTTGTGCTGGTCTCTCTCCATAACAATATGCTGATGTTTTCCGTCTCCTACCTGACGTCCTGCGTGCTGGCCTGGTTGTATCGGAGCAGCAGTCTGCTGATGCCCTGTTGATGGAGTCTCTGAGGACTGTGCTTCTCCAGGGAGGTCTGGACCAGAGCAGGAGCCACCTGTCTGACCAGGGCCCTGTCCTCGTCTGGAGTCCACATCACCTGCATGCACACACACACACACACACACACACACACACACACACACACACACACACACACACACACACACACACACACACACACACACACACACAGTCATGTAAATGCACATCACTCAATTTCTGAAATGATTTTCTTGCATCGCTGCAGCTCAATATGTCTAATTCCAAGGATCAGTGGGAACTTTAATTTTGTTTCACTTTGTTATTCAACAACAAGTTGGAATAACGTGTTAAATAAGCGGCTTGGACTCCTCATGCATTGATTATATTTATTAGACAACTGACACTGGGTGAAAAGATTGGGTTACAAAAAAAAAAGAACATTATTTTAATGGCCGTGGCTAGTGATTCAGGGGCTGGAACCAGCCTAGCAAGACACAGTACTGTAGGGAATCATATGCTCGCCAGTAGCATCTTGCCACAGTGTTGAGGATAAACACGGACCATCCCCCGACATCAACATTGGTTCTTCTAAAGGAAAACCTATGCAAACAAAAATGACCCACATTTTCTCAGTGATAACAACCTAGACTAGAGCACATTTCCCAAGGGGTACAAAACATCAGCGTGGTTTATTTTACTAGCCAAATTAAACTAATATAAATGAGTAGCATGTCCTTCCCCATAGCCAGAACAAACACACCAAATGAGCAGCTTGCAGAGCGTGTTTGAGCAGGTGCACTACGTACGCCACTACTTTGCATTTCTCTGTCAGGGCACGATGACTCGAGTTCCTACGTGACTCACCAGGCCCTGAGGTGCACTGGCCTGCCGTACGACCTCCAGCGTGTCATTGATCCAGCTGTAGTGGCAGGGGTGCTCCCGCGGGGGTCTCCTGAGTCTGAACACCACCGTGTGGTTGCGGAGGGAGGCTAGCTTCAGCAACTGCTCCAGGCTGCACACCGTCTGGTTGGCCACCAGGCGTCGCTCCCGTGCAGAGAAGCTGTGGACTGTCCAGAAGGGGTCGTCCTGGAGAAGTGGGAGAGAGGTACAGTAAAAGATGTGCTCGGCAAAAAAAACTAAAACATTTGTTTTCAAGACCACAGGAATGGGACAAAGCACTCCCATTCATTTCGAAAAGGGAGAGTATGAATTCCATGTGTTGTATAGTATCCCTTGTTAATTAGTGTTAATTAATATAATTATAATTATAATAACAATAACTAGAAATACCACATTGCAGTTTGTGGTAGAATTCCACAGACCAGTTGCCGTTTTACATCTTTCCGGACTCACGTAGTGAAGACTTTGAAGGAATGTGAAGGTTTAGCGAGGTCACAGTGATCTTAACCTAATCTACAGTGCTTCTAATCAGTTCATGCTCGAGTCCCAATGTACGCTTGTTGTGCCACATTCCCTCAAGGCCTTCCTGAGATATCTCAAGGTTGGGACGAATGTACGTGTGGACAGACAGACAGACAGACAGACAACCATGAACATAATCGGGGACGGCAAAAAAATGTCAGGCAAAAAAAGCGTAAATTTCAACCAGCAATACCGGGGGCCAAAGAGCACAGGCATACGCGGCAAGAGGCGTCGAGAAAGCGCCTAGCGGCGTCGGCAAAGCGTTTCCGGGTTTTTCGCCGACCGTACAAGTTGAAGCCGCGCACGAGCGTCATTTCCATCCACCAGCTGTTTAAAAACCCGGAAGAGACGCCTGATCTAGGCGCTGTCTGACGCGACTATGTGCCTGCGCCCCAAACTGTGAACAGCACAAATCATTTGCCAATCGGGGACTTGTATTGGGCTGGCTAAGCGGCATACACATGACACAAAGTTTGACCAATCCGGACGTGAAGCCGACTGGTCGGGTTGGCCAAGCAGGGAAACTGATGAATGCACTTCCCCCAAGCAAACACAGACCGCAAGACAGATACAGTATGTGGGGTTTTTTTGGGGGGGAGAGTGGGGGGTGTTCTCAGAAACCGTTGGTTCAATGGAATTGCCACGTGCCACTACAAATACCTGGTTCACACACGGCAAGTTTGGACGGCGCCAGAGTTAAGCCCAGGAGTCCAGGACACAGAGAGATACAGTACATACTTGTGTTTCGTCAATTAATAAATATAAAGGCTCAGGTGCCTGTGTGTGTGGGATGTGTTGAGTAAGCATTACGTACTGTCTGTATATGTCCTGCCTGAATGCGGTGTTAAATGATGACAAAAAAAAAAAATCACTGAGAAAAACTAAAATAAAGATTAAGGTAAACTATGAATAAATAAAGGGCCTATTGACAATTTCATCAACAAATGTTTGTGTGTATGTGTGTGTGTGTACTGTATGTGTATGTGCGTGCGTGCGTGTACATAACAGGCAGATACACAACAGTCCTATTTAATGTACTCCGCACATATTTTACCATTCAGGCATTTTGTTGTTGCTCTGTCCTACAGAGACCCATCGTAAATACGCCACAATCAATTTGGAAGTTACCCAAAAAATAAACCACATTGGAAATGGCTGTGTTGACTGGTCTTAAGATGAATGCATTTCTTCTCTCAATTAAGTTAAATGGTGCATTTATATCAGCGCTTTCATCCAAGGCATAGATTGTGCATTACATTCACCCATTCACACACACACATTCATACACCGATGGTGGAGGAAACCATGCAAGGCAGCAACCTGCACATCGGGAGCAATTAGGGATATAGGGGTTCGGAGTCTTGCTCAAGGACACTTCGACACCAAGTCTGGGGGAGCCCAGGATCGAACTGGGAACCTCACGTTTTTCCCATCCGGCCGTTCACTACTGAGAGTTATCTTAATTCTTTCTCTCCTACAGTAGGTCCGATATATACGTACGTCGACGCTAGGTGGCGTCCTTATATATACGGACTCCGTCTATATAATGGTTGATGCCTACGGAAGCCTTTAACATTGGTCTGGTTCCCATAGCAACGCCCCACCGTTCCAACTATGGGAAGGCATATATATTTTCAGTTTAGAGCAGTGGAGAGATTTTCAAACAGTCATAACTGGTTCTAAAATCCGTGCCTTTTCCCTGCGATGCTGGCGCCATGTTAAAGCTTCTGACGAGAGGTGAGGGGCTGGTTTGTGTTCTAAAACTGTGTTTTTTTCCCATGCGCATTTGGCTAACACAGTGGAGTTAAAGTGGAGAGAAGTGCTGGCACCCGGAGCTGTGGTTAATGCTACAATTAGCGCGCAATAAAGGAGTTAAAAGAGTCAGTTGAAGTCATGAATACAAAAGGCTAGGTACCCTCACAAAAAACATGCAGTATTGGTCTCTAAACTGCCTCCCCCTGGTCAGCCGGGGCGCCTGATGGAGGGGAAAGGAACTGGGTGGAATAGCATGTTCCTTCCACGCGCTACGTCGAAGGAACTGACCTCATGTCAGTCCGTTGCTCTCCCCAGGTTGGCGGAGGGAGTGTAGAGCCATTAGATAATTGACACTGGGTGAAAAATGGGTTACAAAATCGTGGGATAAAAATGATTAGAAACATAATACTAATAATAATTAATACAAAAGGCAATGGACCGTGTGAAGCTGGGGATCCGCACGTAATTCCGACATGCAGGAACCGCTCGAACATGCGCTGCTCCCGTGCTTGCGGTTATGGTTAGGTTAGGGTGTGTCTGACCCACCACAAATACAAAGTAGGTTGTTTCAGATCAGTGGTTTTCAACCCGTTTCATATCAAGGTCCATTATTTATTCAGCATTTGAGCCACGGACGACCAGTTGATGACATTCAGACACTCTGACCCAAAACGAACTAATATTTTGTCATTGGATAAGATTTTGCCCACAACTCCATGATGTATTGATGTTGAAGGAGAGAAAACAGCCTACACTGTAGACTTTTTGTAAATTAAATGATGTAGATGTTTAACAATAATTTAACTAAAATTTTAATTTAAATTGAATGGGTTCAATTTAAAATATAATTTGAATGGGTTCAACCCAAATGGACCCCTACGGGCCAATTTGGTTTCATTTGACACTCTCCAGAGTTAAAGATCTAATAAGGAAGGGTCCATGTGGTTAACTCCCCATCATTTAGTTGGGGACCACCTGCAACCCCCCCCCTCAAGGACCACTGGTGGTCCCAGGACCACTGGTTGAAAACCACTGTTTTAGATCCTTTCCCAGTTTTACAGTTTTACTGTACCAGAACGGAAACAGCCATGATAAAACCCAGCGTTGCTAAAAGGTGGTCGTCGTAGTACAGT
The DNA here is from genome assembly GCF_964188405.1 of Protomyctophum parallelum. NCBI lineage: Eukaryota > Metazoa > Chordata > Actinopteri > Myctophiformes > Myctophidae > Protomyctophum > Protomyctophum parallelum. The sequence goes on along the minus strand of NC_139706.1, from coordinate 12,477,378 downwards.
AGTACAGTACCTTGAGGAACCACTGTCCTGCGTTGAGGCTCTGTAACTCTGTCCAGTTGAAGAGCGAGGCGTCGTCGAGCCGCCGGTGTGGGAACACCTTCT
>NC_139706.1:12359776-12474776 GCF_964188405.1 Protomyctophum parallelum | reverse complement strand
GTTTATTCATGCAGAGAACACTGACTGAGCATGGCTGCTGTTTTAATAGCAGCCTGCCTGGTTGAATACAAGAAGACTCACCCCGGCCCAGGCCGTAGCGTAACGGTCTGGGCACCGGACTGGCGATCCAGTCGCGGTGTGCCGCGGGTTCGACTCCCGGACCCGACACGGCCTTTACCGCATGTCATCCCCCATCTCTCTCCCGTTTCCTGTCAGCCTACTTTCTATCCCTTAAAAAATCAATAAAGGCGTAAGCCGCAAAAAAATATCTTAAAAAAAAAAAAAAAAGAAGACTCACCCCGTTTCTGTTTTCCTCCCAGAATTTTCTCCAGTGAGGGGTGGGAGAGGCTGGACAGCAGACGGCTGGATTTTGAATTTCTCTAACTAACTTTCATGACAGCAGAACAGCCTAAGTACAAATATAATTTATGAAAAGCTACTACAGTGAAGTCTGTTCACAGAAGTTGTTGTAGGATATGTGGGGATTATCTGACGAGGTACCATTTGAGGGGGCAAAACCTTACACTAAATAATACTAAATTGTTTATAGGGTCAATATAAGTAATATAATATAGCCTTTCCACAGGAGTATCTTTTTATATTTTTCCAAAAAGAATACAAACAGCCAATAGTATATTACAAAGTTATCCCCCTCACTGGGGAAAATTCCGGGAGGAAAGACGGGCACGCACCGGGGTGAGTCTTCTTGTTACCGCCTGGTTCACGGCCATACGGCTGCAGCCACAGTCCAGTATTGAGCTGTGCTTTTGTTTTGAAATGTACCCATTCTGCATACTGTTAACATTTTCAATCAATCAATCCATTCCTTTACTACTGCCTCCTATTCATCTCTTGATCCCCAGCATCCCCTTTTCTGGGGGGAACCTTCGCCAAAAATAGGACATTATTTTTGGACAAGAGGTTTGGTGTAGACTGAAAGAAATGGGTCCAAGTACAGATGAAAGAAATGGGTCCAAGTACAGATGAAAGAAATGGGTCCAAGTACAGATGAAAGAAATGGGTCCAAGTACAGATGAAAGAAATGGGTCCAAGTACAGATGAAAGAAATGGGTCCAAGTACAGAAGAAAGAAATGGGTCCAAGTACAGATGAAAGATATGGGTCCAAGTACAACTTGTACTAGAGGGTACAACTAAGTGGTGTGTGTGTGTGTGTGTGTGTGTGTGTGTGTGTGTGTGTGTGTGTGTGTGTGTGTGTGTGTGTGTGTGTGTGTGTGTGTGTGTGTGTGTACGTGCGTGCATGTGTGTGTGTGTGTGTGTGTGTGTGTGTAGTCAAAACATTTTGAAAATAGGGCTAGAATAGTTAAGTGCCTTGCTACCTTGCTGCTCAAGGCTATTTCCACATTACAATAGCTACTGAGGAGGAACGCTGATTTCTTATTCACTTTCACCAACTAACATATTTGCCAGCTTGTAAGCCCGCCTTTCTAACCTCTTGGCGATGGTATTGAAAACACAACGATGTAGCTGTGTGTGTGTGTGTGTGTGTGTGTGTGTGTGTGTGTGTGTGTGTGTGTGTGTGTGTGTGTGTGTGTGTGTGTGTGTGTCTCTGTGTGTGTGTGTGTGTCTCTGTGTGTGTCTGTCTATGTGTGTGTGTCTGTCTCTGTGTGTGTGCGTGTGTGTGCGTCTGTCTCTGTCTCTGTGTGTGTGTGTCTGTGTCTGTGTGTGTGTGTGTGTGTGTGTGTGTGTGTGTGTGTGTGTGTGTGTGTGTGTGTGTGTGTGTGTGTCTGTGTGTGTGTGTGTGTGTGTGTGTGTGTGTGTGTGTGTGTGTGTGTGTGTGTGTGTGTGTGTAGTACCTGATGGCCACATCGGACTCGAATCCTGTCACGTTCATCTGCACAGCTCGCTGGAAAGACAGGAGAGTGTTCTCTGGAGCAAGCTGGACACACACACACACACACACACACACACACACACACACACACACACACACAAACATTCAAATACGTTTATATTAATTTATTATAATTAATAGAGAAAATAATGTATTCTGCAAATAACCGCCATCAGAGTGAAACTTGCCTGGCCTTAATAATCCTATCATGAGGACTAATGACGCCCATGCATGCAAGCATCATATTTGAAAACAAAGTTAACCAAGTGAGGTACAACTGTGTACTTGAATCTGTAGTGTACTGTACATATGTGTTTATTCATTTATAGTAATACTGACAACTGACGGTATGCAGGGGAACTGGTTTAACCCATTTAGACCTGAGGACGCAACTGTGTCGCCTTAGCTTTTAACCACTTTAACCATTATTTTATTCTTTCACAGTGAACGTTTTTAACTCAAATATTTGCTTCTGGTGGGTCCCTGGAACAACATATCTTCAGATGCGGGTTGGCAGCCTTCTGATTGGTCCCTGACTGACTAACCAGCAGGCTATTTCTGCCTTGTTCTGCCTTGTTTATGTTGAATTAGCTAAAACATAATTTTTGGAAAAAACTAAAAACAAACATCATATACCCAGTCACCATGCTGCACCTGACTGACGAAATTGTCAATATATTTAGTCTTAATTTTAGTTCATTTAGTTTCATTTAGTTTCCGACAAACTTTTTTTGTCATAGTATTAGTCGACGAAATCAACACTGGATCATCTTCAGTGTAAGTTTCACAGACCTCAGTAGGCTGCATAAAGTGCCTAACATTGTTACATGTTAAATGTATTACCATGTGAAAGGCTCTTTAACACTTCAAATCAAGGTTATGAAACAAATATATCAAACCAAGGCAAGCAATCTCCTCAGCCCCAAAGCATCCTTTTCCCCACATGGTTCCATGTCAATGACAGCAGAGGTGAAAAGTGTAGCCTGGGAGGGGGGTGCAATGGCATGGCAATCAATGCAACGCTTCTGGGAAATGGAGTCCAGTCATGTGATTTCTCCATTGGGTGCTTGGGGGAGTGGGGGCGGGGGGGTTCTCATAGCCTTGTAGAGCCACACCTAAGATTAGACACTGGTATGTCGATCGATCACATCCGTCAACTGTGTGTGTGTGTGTGTGTGTGTGTGTGTGTGCACGAGCACGCCTGCATGTGTGTGAATTCACTCCCAGTTCTTTCCCAATAGTTACGTAATAATAAGTGGCATGCTATGCCAAATACCGTTAATCCTTCACACGGTAACATTCATGAATAGAGTAAAATTAAACTGGATTCATAAATCAGCACATCCAAAGCTGCAACGTGTGCAGCGCAAACCAACCACATGAATCAGACATGCCTGTCAAATGCTTTCCTATGGCACATTTGACTCTCGATATAGAAAAGCCAACTGCTTTATGCATTGGTAAACAAAATGGCTTAATATAAATTCAGAAAACAAACGAGGATGAGCAAGGTTTATACAGCCACAGGATAACAAATATACCCGTGTTCCTTAAAGCACCGTTTCCTAAACAGTGGGTCGGGACCCATCTGTGGGCCGCGGACACATTGTCATGGGTCCCTTCATTTCTTTGCTTCCGACATTTTGTTTTTAATTATTATAATTTCAAAACATTTTCAAAAAACATTACCAAAATAGCAAAAGTTTGCATGAATTCATACGAAATTAAAAGTTATTTTTCGAATAAATAAAATGAATTAGAAAACAAATGTTTAACCCATTTAGACCTGAGAAAATATTCTACAAATGCCTTCTAAATCCTGACAGTTTTCTGAAAATCCTGTTTCCATGTCAGTCGTTCTCAAACATTTACATGTCAAGGACCCCAATAAATTATATGTAATTGGCCGCCGACCCCCATCTGAAAATATGTTGTTTCAGTACCCCACTCTGGGAACCACTCTGCCTTGAAGCCCCCCCTAATGTGTTAGATAGCTCAATATAGAGTCTCCCGGGAGAGCGAAGCGAGAGAGCTTAAAAGACTACTGTATATGCCTGAGCTATGGCATACGTCAGTCGTCAGCCCGCTCACATCCACAGCGAAACCCTCCCTGCATCCCCCCATGTCAATAAGTGAGTAGTAGAGGCGAAGAATGAATAAAATAAAATAAATCCCATGAGGGCAGCATAAATTTACTGCAGCTCGCTATGAAGGCTGCATGATGACGTTACAAATTAGACTGGAGAGGTCCCCGTGTACTGTACTGTACTGTACTGTACTGTACTGTACTGTACTGTACTGTACTGTACTGTACTGTACTGTACTGTACTGTACTGTACTGTACTGTACTGTACTGTACTGTACTGTACTGTAGCTGTGGTTGAAGCATGGCGTTAAACCATTATTTTAAAACTTTAGCTGTTGAAAAATAGCAGCTGCTATTTCTTTAGACAAAACTGTGAAAATGTGGCACAAATCTTTGAATATAAGCTTTCACAGCGCCGTTTGACCGCCAGGATTAATTAATCTATCCATCGAGCCAAATCCGTAACCGGATGTTACAATGATAATGCTGTGTGTGGTGACTTGACCGGTTGTTGTTCTCTCGGTCGGTGGTGAAAATACCCGACCGCAAGTATCACAGCGCCTGCTGTCGGCCGTTGAAAAACTTTGTTTTGACCAGAAACGACATTCATTGCCAATTTGGAGATACAGGCCTTTTGAAAGCAGCACATAGAGTGCAAGTGGATGCACGCATCTTCAAAATGGCCGCGGCCACTGTCCCACTTTGGCTGTTATGCTAACGAGCGGCAGCTAACGATTCGATCGGATCAAAACATGGATTAAAGAATATAAACCCTGGAAAACGGTTCTGGCAGGCTAGACGATACATTTTATCCTATGGTTACTACGGTTCTGGTGGGCTCCGTGTTAACTCAAATCTTTGCTTCTGGGGGGGTCCCTGAAACAACAGTGGCCAAATACATTATTCATTTGGGAGTCCTCGACATGAAAACCCACCAGGGTAGAAGAAGGTAGTAGCTTAAGTGTCAAAACGTTTATTGAAGACGAGAAAAGAGCACTATACACTAACCTATGCAAAGGTTAGACGTTGCATTCCTGACAAAGCTTGGTGGCTTGGTGAACACAGAATGGTACTGGTGTAGGAGCTCCATGTCTCGCACAGTTCAATGATTACAACTAGGGTTGTCCCGATCCGATCATGTGATTGGAAATCGGGGCCGATCACGTCATTTTCAAATGATCGGAATCGGAGAAAATGTGATCGGGACATCCCTAGTATCAATATTATATCCATATCATGATATTAGACTGGCATTGTCTGTGATTTTTGATATTGTACTATTATGATAAGTATCGGACCGATACTCAAAATCAAATGATTGGATCGGGAGCAAAAAAACCCGATGGGGAAATCCCTAATTACCACATGCCCCATGCCCTGGCAGAGATAAGACCCATATCATCACTGTCTGGTGAAAACCATGTCTAAAACTGTTACTGCTCAGAAGAAAGTAAGAAAGTACTGTAACAATGTAGTATAATAGTGTATAATGCAGGACTTACAGTAAGTGGTTAACCCATTTTGGACTGAGGCCGATTGACTCACTGTCATGTCGTCTCTGCCGGGTGGAAACCACATATTGAATATGCAGATGAGTGGTTTCTGCCTGACAAAAACGATTATGTTGTGTTTGACACCCTCTTAATCTGTGAGCAGCCCATTTGATTGATTGATTGATTGATTGTATTCACAGTATGTAGAAGAAGAAGGTTACAGTTCAAATGAAAACACAGGTCAATACAAAAACTGCTACTGAGGATATAACCAGGAAAAGCACTAAAAGTTGTTTACATCAGGGTCCTCCATTTTACGGGCGGCTGCGAATTGCAGCCGCCCGTAAGTTATCTTTGAGAGCGATTTTGATCATTCCAGCCTATCAAATCGGGCAGGGGTGAGGTGGGTTCTGGGAGTAAGGCCATACTGTAGGTTGGTTTGCTGACTCACCATGGGAGCTCCCTGGTGTCCGATGACATCCGGTCGCCCTTTGAGGTCGGTGGGGTCCATGATGCAGGGGGAGGTGATGGACAGAGGGACCATATAGAGACCTAGTAGCACACTCAGGTACAGCAATAAAAGCATCACCTGAAACCCTGGAAAGAGACAGACAGACGACACGTTTGAAAATGAGGGTAGACAGGAAAATATTACAACCACCAAAGAAAATGCCATTGAGGTGCTTTCCATAGGTGCTTTCCATATTTGCACTTTTTGCGTTTTTTTCTTTTTGTAAATGAACAAAACAAATCAACAAGCGACACTTGTACTGTAGATGTGCTATTTGTTTTATTTGAATCCTGAAAAGTAACAGTTTTGGACACCCGACAGAGACGATAGCCTACAATAGGAATGGCACATGAAGAAAGCACAGGCAGCCACCATCGAAACAGTCTAGAGCAGTGGTCCTCAACAGGCGGACCGCGGTCCACGACCGGACCGCGGCACACCTCTCTGCGGACCCTGGAGAAATGATAGAATAAAGAGAAAAGGCCTGGGCCGTGGCTCAGCGGGAGTGACCCCCCATTTCCCTCCCCATTTCCTGTCAGCCTACTGTCTGTCCCTCCATAAAACATATCAAATAAAGGCGAAAGCCACAAAAAAACATTAAGAAAAAAAAATAAAGAGAAGAAAAAAAGTCAAGGCAACCGCGAGTTGAATTCTCTGTTGTATTCGATCAATGCCGAGAAACGCAATTAACACTCTGAATGTGTGTATTATGGGCCGGCATGTCATGATGACAATGTTGCGCTGACTCACACATTCAGTTGAATGAACAACATTGGATTTTTGGAGGTGTGAATAATGAATAGTTGTCAAAGTGAAAAAATATATTTTCATACTCTGCCACCCCAGTGTTGGTTGGGATGGGACCCGGTTTGTATAGCTTGGTTTGACTGTACTAAACAGGCATAGTTGTTTCTAGGGGAGGGGGGCGAGGGGGGCAGCCCCACCCCATGGGGCCCACGTGGCCCGCGACCCGCAATTATATTTGCCTGCGCATGAGACTGGACCATGGTTTTATTCAAAAATGATTTGTGGACCTTCAGCATTTCTAGTTGAGGACCCCTGGTCTAGAGTCACTGGTTCTCAAACCTTTTCATGTCAAGGACCCCCAGATGAATTTGGCCGCGGACCCCCATCTGAAAATATTTTGGGCCCAGGACCCCGTACAAGATTAGTGTTGTTAAGATGCTTCAAAAACATTCACATTTGTTCTCATTCCATTTCAAGATTGTAAAACTGATTATATGATAGTATAATATGAAGTAATTTAGCTGGGGAATCCCTTCAAAGATCACTCACTGGTCAAGAGTCTTAACCACTGTGGAACCACTAATATCAACATTGGAGATACTGTTTACTTTCCATTTTAGAATGTCAATTGTGTGTTTATGGGACTTCTGGGTTGTTTGTGGTCACACAGAATGGTAACGCACTGACCTCAGAGGTAAGGGATGCATTACGTACTGTCCCCTTCCCCCACGTCCGTGTACGTGTGTGAGGATGGAGCTTTTTGTGTGCATGCACTCTCTCACACATGCACAGGAGAGGGTATGTGTTTCAAGGTCATAGGGCTAGGTTGAATGTGTCAGGGACAACTCCTATTACAGACAGGAGACTAAAAGCGCACGCACATACTGACAGGCAAACACAGACTTGTATGCAACAATCATTTGCATACACACGCACACACACACACACACACACACACACACACACACACACACACACACACACACACACACACACACACACACACACACACACACACACACACACACACACACACACACACACGTCTCAAGCCTGCATGAGAGCAAAGACGCTGAGCAGAGAGAAACGCAGCAAAGCCCTCTTTTCACCTTGGCTTGCACAGCCTTCTGTTACAGATATGACGAGCAAGCAGCATTCCTTTAGGGATCGAGAGATCGAGACTGGAGCACATTATAGGCATTTCAAATGCTACTAAATACAAATACAGTACATTGGACATGAAAAAAATCACACCCGTGTGAACTGAGTGTTGCAACTCCCCTCTCCCCCTACCTCTCTCTCTCTCTCTCTCTGTAATTAGCAGGCAACAGTGCAACACTATCTCTCTCTCTCTGTTTCTGGCACAACAGCGCCACCTTTGCCCCTACTGGTACTCTAAACATAGTCACAGTCACATAGATTAGGACGGACATTGCTGTTCCTTGGAGTGGTTGAACCACTCAAAAAGACAATAACATTTTAATACTACTCATTAAGCTACGAATTTAGACTGAAGTAAATAAAGCGGGTCATGTTTTTAACCTTTTAAACCTTTTAATTCGTTTTCTAATAAATATGTCTATACTTCTTTCTGTAAAGCGACTTTGGGTACCCAGAAAAGCGCTATATAAATCGTATATATTATTTTGCAAATCAATAATACTAGAGTGGTGCCCGTGGGGCCTCTACAGTGGTGCCTGTTGGGCACTGGCGTACTTGGAACCATGCAAGCTGGAAATGCATGCCCCACCCAGATATTATGCCCGTGTCCCTTTTATGCCCATATATGGAGTCAGGCATGCCCAAATATGGAGTCCAATGCAGACGTCAGAATGATGTCAGAACAGGCCAGCTCCATATATGGACACTGGGCATATATTGGGAGTGAAGGTGGGGGCTGCCTGTTGGCCCCGGGGCCGCCATATGCTCTGGGATATGTGGGGAGGAAGAAAGCACCCTGGCGGGGGACTGTCGACAACGCGTCACATGACACCATCGGAATGTTCACTATCCTACTCTTTATGTACACTACGTTAATCATTCACCAGCCTCGCCATCCTCGCTGTGTGTGCGTCTACTCTGGACCGTTGAGCTGGAACAGTTCCATAATCAGACAGGAGTCCCTTTCTCTGAATGTTTGTGTGTGCGCGCTGAATGTGTGTGTGTGTGTGTGTGTGTGTGTGTGTGTGTGTGTGTGTGTGTGTGTGTGTGTGTGTGCATGCGTGCGTGCGTGTCAATATTTAGCTCAGTGTGTTGCGTTAGGAAACAAAGGGGGTGGGACTTACTTGTCTTCTCTGCACGGGCCACCTGCCCAGCCACGATCCAAGACAGTGCTGTGACTGCAGCTAGGGCCCCTATTTGGAGAAAAGGTCCTGTGGCCTTGAGAGACAGAGAGAGAGAGAGAGAGAGAGAGAGAGAGAGAAAGAGAGAGTATGAGAGAAATAAAAGCTAGAATAAGGGAGGGGTTCTCAAACCATTTTAATTTGGGGACACCCAGTTTGGTATGCAAACTATGCATTAGGCCACGGACCCCCGTAACTCGTACAAATGTACACACCAAGTATACCCACCGGAACATTGAGAACCACTGGAATAGGGCATTCAGACAGACGAAGAAAGACACCAAAGGAGCGAGGACAAAGATGGGAAGAGGCTAAACATAGTCACAGTATACTACTACTGATGCTCTACTGTGTGCCACGCCCGTTTTAGCCAAGGTAGACACTTCTAAACAAAGATCAGTTTGGGGTGCAAGTGCTATGGCTAAAATAGAGTTTCTATTTTGGACAGTATCTTACAATACCAAAATCGGATACCAAGCTTTGACAAAAGCCACAATGAAACACAGCGGAAATCAATGCAAAGTGACCTGAATATCTCAAAATGTATGACGCAAATCTCTGTTAAGAGGTCTATACAAAAATAGAATGTGTCTATTTAGGATATTTAACACAGCCTGTAAACAAGTTATTATATAAAGTGAGACAGGGGGGGGGGGCAGCAGTGGCAGAGTGACGGTAACCGCAAGGTTCCCAGTTCAAACCCGGGCTCCCCCATAGTTAGTGTCGAAGTGTCCTTGAGCAAGATTCTGAACCCCTAATTGCTCCCGATGTGCAGGTTGGTGCCTTGCATGGTTTCCTCCACCTTCGGTGTGTGTGAATGGGTGAATGTAAAAATGCACAATCTATGTGAAGCGCCTTGGATAAATGCACCATTTACCATTTAGACAACGTATTTCAGGGGGGTGTTTGGGTTCAGCTGATATGCTGTATTTTTACTGGCACAAGCCTTCATACTGGTGCTTCCTTCCCTGTGTTGTTATGCATTTACCTGCAGGGATATGGGGACAATGTCCCACTCCTCCCCCCACGTTTGGCTGACAGAGATCACTCCGCCCACAGTGGTGAAGAGTGCGCCCACAACACCTACCTGTGTACACACAAAGACACAGAGAGAATTAAACACACGTGCGTGACAGGGTTTTCGGTAGGCAATTTTTGGTCTAGCCACCGCGACATATATTTTTCGGACAAAGAATAAATTAAATCGGCCATATTATAACGAACGCCACATGCGTGTTTGCGGATGCATGCACCCAACTGATCATTACACCTTCTGCGTTGTTTTCGGAACTCACCCTGCGGGCTTGTTCCTGCAGCATCGCAGGCGTGCATTAATGACGTTAAACCACCCCCTCTTGTGTAATATTGCTTAAATATATGTTGGGCTTTAAATCTCATTCAACCTTAATATGCAAAACCTAAAGCTTTTTTATTTTATTTTTATTGTCAATATTATGCCATGATGGCGCAAAGAAGGTTGACTACTTGGCCTGCAATGTATTCCACTTTAACCGTTTTTGCAGTCACTGTGCTTGCTTGTATAACATCCACGACCCATACAAGTTTGGGTCCCCGTTTCATTATGGTTAATTAGATGCGGGTTGGTTCAGATTCTATTACCTCTGCACTCCGGTTCAGTTTAGAACACCCGAGTAAACCAAGAAGACCCGTAGTCAGCGCTGATTAGGAGGAGACTAAAATAGAAGACCTACTAGCGCACAACGCACCGCTTTGTGACGCGTTGTGAAGCGCTGCGAGCTTGTAGGTCTGACATTTTTTACAAGCACCACCGACACCGTCATACAACGGATAGGCTGATCTCTCTCTCTCAAAGTTCTGCAGCCCATAGCAGGCTGTGGGAATTAAACCACACTGACATTGAGTCAGATCATCACAACTTTAATTGGTTATCATAGGCTTAAATGTCAAAATAACCTAATAACAGCAATTTCCCAATCGGTCACAGTGGCCCGTGATGTCTGTATAATTAATGGCCAATTAAACATTTCATGGGTCAGTGGCCGGTAACCGGCTAATGGAAACCTTGGTACACACACACACACACACACACACACAGTCTGACACATTACACAGGCCTGTGTACACAGCACACATGCACACACACACACACAGCGTTTGACACATACAATCACACAAACACAGAACACCCAACCCCCCCCCCCCCCCCCCCCAAAGGCTTCATAGTTTTGTGTGGCTGAACAACAGCATCACAGAACGCGTCAGTTACTGGAACCTTCACCACTCCCCTGGGTCGACATGAACTGAACCGAGCGCTCCGAGTTCACAAGTTCACTTGCTTACACACACACATGCAGGCATGCACAAAGAGGTAAGAACATAAACACCAAGGTAATGTAGTTCTGCATTTTGAGCTTTATTATAGCCGAGTTTTTTGTTTTCAATTTCAGTTGAGTTCTGATTTGTTTTTAAAGCGATTTATTTGTCTAGGTTTAGGTCATAAAAATGGCAAAAATAGCAATTTCATGATTATTGTAAAATAGCCAAAACTGTTTCAGTTATCCATCGTTTTCCTTTTGCAAAAGCCTCGTTTTTCTTTTTCTTTCAGTTAACAGTTATTTTATATATATATATATATATATATATATATATATATATATATAAACACAAACCCTCCCAACACAACAAGTGCACAGAGTGCACACGCACCTTGTGGAGCCAGTGTAGGTTCAATTGTTGCCCAGCTGCTACGTGGCAAAGTGCTAAAATCTGAAATACACATGCAAGAAGAACACACAGAACATCGTTTGAATACATATACATGATGCACGCACACACGCACGCACGCGCACACACGCGCACACGCACACACACACACACACACACACACACACACACACACACACACACACACACACACACACACACACACACACACACACACACACACACACACACACACACACACACACACACACACACACACACAGCCTTTCATGTCTTTGTTTGGTGTGGTGATTAAGTTGTCGGTGAATATCTGATGAGAAGGACTAACCATTAAAAATGCTATGTAGGTGAAGCCAGCAGCGGTGGTGGCCAGGATGGGGACGGTGCCGTCGCTCCACTCCCCCGAGCGGCTGTACAGGACCCTGGAGGAGAGGAACGGGAGAGAGGCGTTCAATATCCTCAACATCAGTGCTTCTCAATACCATTTTCACGTCAAGGACGCGTGATTATGAATCCCACCAACCTTCTAGGGTAGACCCGCCTCACCATGTGTCTGATTGGCTCCCGGGAAGGCATAGTTTTACTGAGGTTAGGCCATTCGGGTTAGGTTTAGGGGGGTGCATACTTAGTTTAGACTAGTCATTGGTTAGACATGGGTTAAGGTTAGGTTTAGGTGTGCTGCCCCGTGGGAGGTTAGGTTTAGGGTGAGGGTTTGAGATAGGTTGTAGTTGTAGGACTAATGACTGGTCGCAAAAACGAGAACTGTCAATCACAACGACTACTGGCCAATCACAGCGGGGCTTTCCTAGAACTGCGGTGGGATCCATAATAACGCGTCAAGGACCCACACATTCATCTATCTCAGTGGTTTTCAACCCCTTTCACATCGAGGCCCGTTATATGTTCCGCATTTGAGCCTCGGACCACCATTTGATGATATTTAGCCTCGTAGACCCCCCGTGTTTCTCCACTAGTCCCATCCAGAAGAACAGTTTGCTGGCCACTGCTACAGAGCTGATCATGAGGTTATATCTTCCCTTCTTCTCTGGAATAGACCAGAGGTAGAAAACTGTCATTCCCTGATGTCATCGCTATAGGGACTCATGAGTCAGTAAGCAGGAACTGGGGATGACAATGAAGGACCGGGAAGTCTGGCGTGGCATTGTGAAATCCATTATCTCTACTGCGGTCGAAAAATGATGACGATGATGTCGTCATTGGATGAGATTTTTCCCACAGTTCCATGCTGTATTCATGTTGGCACCACAGGAGAATAGATAACAGGCAAACATTGAACAAAAATTAAAAAAAATCTACATTCTCTAATTGTGTAGACTTCTGGTAAATTAAGTAATGCAGATGTTTAACAATAATGTAACTCTTGAGAGCGTACCATTAAAACCAAATGGTCCATTTGGGGGTTTCAAGGGTTTCATTTTACATTCTCAAGAGTTAATGATCTCTAAGGACCATTTGGTTGCCAAATCTTCATCATTTAGCTGGGGACCACCTGGAACCCCCTCAAGGGCCAATGGTGGTCCCCAGGCCACTGGTTGAAAACCACTGATCTATCTATTTTGCCCGTGAACCCCATCTGAAAATATTTTGTGCCAGGGACCCCATACAAGATTTGTATTGTTAAATAAAAATCCATATTAATTTTACAAAATGTAGCTGTTCTACAAGCCTGCATTGTTGACACGTTGTGATCGTCTGTTTTCAAATAGCCGAAATATAGCCGAAACCCCAAATATATGGGGTTAAACAGATTTCTATGCTATATTAACACATTTAGCTGGGGACCCCCTGAAGCCTCCCCAAGGACCCCTGGCGGTCCAATGAGCCCACTTTGAGCATCATACATCATCATCAATCATCAGCTAATCTCGGTTAGCACTAGTGCCTTAAACATGTTGTTGTTAGTAGGAATAAACAGGAACACCCGGATGTATCGATCTGAAAAGGGGAGGAGCCGACCCAACTTCCTGTTTAACACAAAAAAGGAGGTTGTGTCCCCAGAGGAGGCAAACGATACAAAAATAAAAAAATAATTGGGGTTCGCAGACATCTAAAGCGGTCAGATCTTTCAGAACTTAACTGTCTGGAACATAAAGCATCGAATTCTGTCAGACTCCCAAATATCTCCCTTCATCTTAATGCTTCACTGCCACAATAAAGCCAACCAGATTAATACAAAGCTGGTAGCTTTGGTAGTCACAGACCGGTTAGGCCAAAGAGATGGCCAGGAAATTACGTCATAGTAGTTATGGTAATTGACAGGTGGCAAAACACTGACGACTCTCTCTTCTGAACAAACAGTGTTGCCTCATTGCAAAGCCTTATTTACAGGGAGCACACAATAAAAACCCATTTAGACCAGAGGACGATTCTACAAAATGTCTTCTAAGTTTGATGAAAACCCCTATATCAGTTGTTGTCAAACTATTTCATGTCAAGGACCCTAAATAATATATACATGTAATTGGCCGCCGACCCCCATCTCAAAATATGTTGTTTCAGGGACCTCCCAGAAGCAAAGATTTGAATAAAAAATGTTCTCTGTGAAAGAATATATGTTCAAAACTATGCACGTTTTCACGATTTTTCAAAAATAGAAGATCTACAAGCTCATAGCACGGCACTCGGTGCCGCGCTATGAGCTTATAGATATGCTATTTTTCAATAGCTAAAGCATAACATTATGCTTAAAACACCAAAAGGCGTGTGAAAATTGACCAAAATGGCCAATGTAATAATTTATTACATGTATAAAATTCATGTAGTATTGAACCAAATATTACTTGTAATTATTACTAATAATGGTCCATTTGGTTCAATACTCATACCTTTTTTTACACTCTCAGAGTGAAAAACTTCACTGATTTCATTTTACTATGCAGGAAGACATGGGGAAGATCAGGTCACTTTCTGGCCAGTAGCCATAATCTAGCCTAGCGTAGCCAGCAGGCTAAAGTCAATGTAGTTGCTATAGCACAGCCAGCGACGAGAACACCCGCAAAAAGAAAAAGCTATGCTGACTTCAAAGAAAATACCTCATATCCCGCACCGCAATATGAAGGAGTGCTCTACAGTCTTAGCATTGGTATACTCTCTGAATCTCTGAACTGTTTGAGATCCAAGACTTCCTGAAGATGCCAAAACCCCAGTGGGGTCACTAAAGAAGTGTCAACTGAGATTTACCGCAGAGGAAACTCACTGCTGCGGAACACCGGGGTCACATAAAAAGGACAGGAAGGTTAGGGAAACTCACTGCTGAGGAACATCGAGGTCACGTAAGGAAGACAGGGAGGTTAGATAAACTCACTGCTGCAGAACATCGAGGTCACTTAACCCATTTAGGCCTGACCTCAAAATTAAAAAAAAAATCTGATTCTGATTTTTCAAAAATAGCAGACCTACAAGCTTGTAGAGCTTGTAGATCTGCTATTTGTCAATAGCTAGATTATAACATAATGTTATAGGAAGACAGGAAGGTAAGGAAACTCACTGCTGCTACAACACCAGAGTCACATAAAGTATGCAGAGGAATGAAACACAGCTACCAATACAACATGTGAAAGAGAGAGGCACACAGGAATAAACAGCGTAATTTGATAGAGAAGGGAGAAAGAAAATTGGTTCGGCAGAATACCGGGAAAGGCAAAAAAAGAGTGATAGAGGAAGGGGGCCAATAAAACAAGACAGGCAAGGAGGAGGAAATGGGTGACATTGACCATGGTGCGCTGACAGCAGGGGTGGTGGGTGGAGGAGCACCAGATATGTGGGATGGGGGGGGGGGGGGGGGTAGAGACACACAGAGAGAGAGCGAGAGAGAGAGGGAGACCTTGAGGGATCTGTGTGTGTGTGTGTGTGTGTGTGTGTGTGTGTGTGTGTGTGTGTGTGTGTGTGCGCGTGTTATAAAGTATACTGCAAAGTACGCTGTAAGAGAGTTTCATCATTTCATAAAGCTAGTACTGTTGTTGTGGCATAAACAACAAACATGAACACCGAAATGCTATCATCTAGATATAATGGGTCAAATCGATGAATCACTAATTTTGGAATTTGGAATAACGTGGAATGATAAGTTGTTCTTAGCATGTTCTATATTCACGGTTAGAGATGCTCCGATCAATCGGCCACCGATTGGTGATCGGCCGATATTCACTCACAAATGACTCGATCGGTGATCGTCAATTTACCCTACAGTATGTGGAGAAACCGATCTTTTATACCATTTAAGTGGTAAAAAAGTCAATCAGATATATAGTATAATATCATTTTGCATCTTTGTGACAGGCCTAAACATTCTCCGTTTCCTCCCCACAAACACAGGAACAGTTTTGACATGGGCTTGGACATATAATACTTTTTGGAAATATTAATATTGTTCCTTTACACGCAAGATCGGCATCGGTATGGCCGATCGTGAGAAAAACTATCAGTGATTGGGATCGCTCCCAAAAAAGCTGATCGGAGCATCCTTATTCACGGTCTACCATATAAATCATTGTTCTCTCCCATTTAGGCTTGACGTCGAAATGTGCCGCATTTTTACGATTTTTCAAAAATAGCAGACCAAGCAGGCCAAGCGCGCCACTCGGTGGTGCGCTATGAGCTTGTAGATCTGCTATTTTTCAATAGCTAAAGCATAACATAATGCTAACACCAAAATGGGTTCCCGCCCAAAATGGGTTAAACTATTTCAAGGTGAGATTTTTCAAAAATCGGAAAATCTTTTAAAAGAAAATAGCAGATCTACAAGCTCACAAAGTGTCACATCACGACACGGCTGTGTACAGTATGAGTTTGTAGATCTAGCATTTCCGGCATGTGACGCTGCAGTACAACTGCAATATAAATAATCCAAAAGTGGATGATAATTGCAGACTAGGTATCCCTTTAAAATGTTTTATTTTATTTTAGAAAGTAAAAGTCTAATGAAAATCCAATACTGCTTTTTACTTTCTTTCAGAATCTGACAAACTGTCAAAGAGCGGCCAAGTCATCTATAAACTGTCAAGTGTACATTTCTGTCTGCCAAAGTAACTGACACGAACTAACTATACAGTAGCTGAACATGACTGACATGGTGATGAAAGATATAGAACGTGGAAGGAGCGTAGACCACCCCCTCCGTCGTGGAGGGGGAAACAGGCCACGGTGATGGAGAACGCAGAAGGAGCGTAGACCACCCCCTCCGTCGTGGAGGGGGAAACAGGCCACGGTGGAAGGAGAACGCAGAAGGAGCGTAGACCACCCCCTCCGTCGTGGAGGGGGAAACAGGCCAAGGTGGAAGGAGAACGTGGAAGGAGCGCCTCCGTCGTGGCCTTCACGTCCGACAGGGAGCGAATGGTGGGAGTGGCCGCCACGTGGCAGCCCGTGACTAACCCCGCTAACACCCTCTACCAAGGCAGACAACAAGCTGCTGGGTCAGTTCACCCTGGTGGGGATCCCCCCGTCCCCCTGGGGCGTGCCTCAGATCATGGTCACCATGGACATCGGCGCCATCGTTCACGTCCCGGCCAAGGAGCAGGGCACCGGCCGCAAGCAGCAGATCGTCATCCAGTCCTCCGGAGGTCTCAGCAAAGAAGACATCGAGAACATGATCCGAAGCGCCGAGAAGCAAGGAAGGAGGAGCACACATCCGTCAACATGGCCGAGGGCATCGCATACGCCATCGAGTCCAAGATGTAGGATTTCAAGGATCACGTTCCCGAAGACGAGTGCAGCAAGCTGAAGGGAGACATCGCCAAGGATGGACATGGCCAGGATCTCCTGGCCAACAAGGACGCTGCAACAGCAGAGGATGTTACAAGATGATGGCGTTAGAGCGGGAGAACAGCGGTTTAACCTCCCAAGGAGAGAAGAGGGAGGAGCGGCAGTAGAACCGACCTCTGAGCTTTGCACTTGGTTGTCGTGGGAGACAACAGTGGGACTGATAGGCTTATATGTCTTTGTTACAGGAGCATTGGATTTGATAGGACGTAAATATACGTCTTTGGCAATCAATGTTAGCAGCCTAGGTGCCCGGACGACTAGGCCGGCGCGGGCCTGGATTCAACCTTTTTAACGTATCCAGTATCCACCATCCTGCATTTTAGTCTTTTGTATTATGTAGTATGTACAACAGGGGATGCAAGGCACTCAAACCAGGGATATCAATCAATCTTTATTTCAGACCCAGGAAGATCCATATCACAAACAATACAATATAACAGGAAATAACACTAAGCCAGCTGACAGCGTGTAACGGGTTCGACTCCCGATCCCGACGACCCATGTCTCTCTCCCCATTTCCTGTCAGCTTACTGTACACTTTCAAATAAAAATAAAAACCGAAAACATTTCTAAAAAAAAAAAAAGGTTGAATCCAGGCAGGAATTAGAAACGCCTACAGTGTATACTGTGACGTTTCTAGTGTAACTAGACCTGTGCCCTTTGGGCACCGGCCTACTTGGGAACGATGCAAGATGAGAACAATGAAAATCGGGAATACATACCCTATCCTAGTATGCCTAGTATGTTATATCATAGCGCCCGTTTTAACTGTCTGTCTGTCTGTCTGTCTGAAGAGTGCAAACTGACTGAGAAAAGTGGACTGACTAATGGACTAAGTAATCAAATTGCAGGTGTGTGGAATAAGGCTGGGGTTGCCATGGTAATCAATTGGCTCATGGCAGAGCCTGGACATTGGCTGGACAGGTGTGATCAATTGGCTAATTTGGGCCCTGTCCAGAGCCTGGGCAGAGCCTTTTGTGCTGGTTCTTGACTGCACTGCACTCCCTGTGGGGGTGTGGAACGCCGGCCTGTGTCGAATTTGAAGTTGGTGGGGCAAACGGCATTTATAGCTAGATGTTCTATCTATACATTTGCTCTTTCCTCTAGTGACACAGTAAAATCCTCAGTGTTCATTTATCCATTTGTACAAATAAATATTCACACGCAGGACCTTACTCTATTTAGCCATCTTGTTCTGGAAAAAGCGTGTCCATGTATGCTTGTAAATTTGTCCTTCAATAGGACAGTGCGAGTATGTGAGATTAATGCAATGATGAATTAATGATGAATAATGAAATGAGTAATGAAATTTCGCAACTATTTATATTACCATTAATATAGCCAATTCTCCCCCTCTAGGCACAGCATAAATTGGCCCCAAATGAATTAATTAGGGTTGAACCCCTGTGCACTTGTGGGCACTGGGCTGGAGCAGTTTTCTCCCTGTTGATTCAAAAGTCACACAAATATAACTGTGCGTGGTTCATATAATTATTCACAACTATGGTATGCATCAATATATATTGATTATATATTGAGTTATTTGTCCAAAATACCATTAACGAACGCTGTGAGAGGCAACTGAACCCCCCACCCCATCTGGGTGCTATAAGACAAATACTTTATGTAACACTGTGTGGGCCGTAATCTGCTGAGGGCTAGACTGGTAATAGTCAGATTAAGGCGGCGGAAGGATTATCCTCTGAGGGGTAAATATGTGGTAAATACAGGGAAATATGTTATGGATACAGAGTCTGTTTATTTGCAGCTGAAACAATAACGTGAGAAGATATAACAAACATGGTCTATGATGACACATCAAATGTGGAACAGAATCTGCAAACTATTTGTTTGATAGAGAGAATGGCAGCATTATGATGGAAAAAGAACAAGGTGACAAAACAGGGTTGGATTTAGATTTCATAATTCACTGTACTTAAACAGACATAAAAGTTAAACGAAAGTTAGAAGAAAGCATCGCTAGGCTATAAGTCAATGAGCTATTAGGTGTTTTCTGAAAAACGTATGTTGCTATATTTCTCTGAAAACCTCATTCTTGCCATTGTCATATTCTAACAGGCTAACATTGCCAAAGGGGGGTCGCTGGAACAAAACATTTTCAGATGGGGGTCTGCGGGCCAAATGCATGTCACTGTGGGGGTCCTTGGTACGAAGAAGTCCGAGAACTACTGATTCAGAATCAGGTCTGAATGGGATAGGTCACTTCAGCACACACTAGCACACCTCCACAGGTAGGATACTCATAGACATAGAAAGGTAGACCCCTCCTTAGGCTCTGCCAAGCTTCCGCGTGGGTGTTTCACTAGTCTCACGTAGCCAGACAACTATTGCGGAGGCAACAGTCTGGCAACGCGAGACTAGTGTTTCACAGAAGCTTCCGCATGCGTCAGAGCAGACATACGGGTCTGATAAGTCCCGGAAAAGACACGCTAGTGATTGGCCAGTGGTCACTTGAGTGACCGCGTGGCTTCCGCACTTCTGGCGCACGTCCGCCCTCACGTCGATACACATGGCTCAAACAAACTAGTTCATTTCTTCTATGAGGATACTCACCAGTTAAACTCATTGTAGTCGTTGTGGGCCTCCCACCAGAAGTAGAACCAGACGAGCAGCAGACAGAACGTAAAGAGCAAGATCAGGGACCACAGCAGCTCCCACTGCAAGGCAAACACAGACACACGCATTTTCTAATGATTTATTTGAATTCAGTGTTTTTGAGTGAAAGGATGTATAATGGATTGCGCAGTCTTCTCCTAAAGGCAATGGCATGTGGCAAGGTGATTGGTTTCATTATTGTAACGCACAAACCACACGCATCGATGCATAATGTAATGGGTAGCGGAGGTGTTGTAGGGATTTAGGCTGTGGCACAAGATAGCAAGTTTTACGGGGGAAGGCTGTGCTAAAAATTACGCAATGCTAAATCCCAAAATTACAGATTTAGTGCCTCTGACGCAAGATAGGGCCCGACGTGTTTTAACACCAATTATGTGCTGTTTATATTTCTTTGACTCAATCAATAGTTGTTGAACGAGGGGGAAAACTGCCACTGATCCACTTTTCGTGATGACGTCACATAATTAAGGACAGGAATGCATGGCTTGCAGAGATTCAGTTTGATTTGGCCTTTTTTGGAGGAAGCATGCAAGTTGCTAGATTTCAGCAGGTTTTCGAACATCCAAGGCCTGCGCTATGGACAGCCAAGGGCTCACATTTGGCCTCCTCTGACTCATTAGGCCATGGATGTGATAACGGCCTACAGCTTCAGGGAACAGTCTCAAGCCAGCTACTGACCTCAATTATTATTCCCTTGTACACTTTCCTCATTAGAAAGAAATTACTGTCATCCACCAAAAAGGATTAATCACTGTCCTGCAAAACTATCATACTGCAGTAACTAATGCACGCTTGCACATGCACGCACGCACACACACGCTCTCACGCACACAATCAACCTTTTAACCTGTTCATTAAAGAGTGGTACAGTGTAGATTAATTCATTCATTCGGCAAAGGCAAAATAATACTGTTCCAAGTTGTTAACTCACTTTAGGCTCGGGTAAACAGATTTAAATTACGTGTGATGTGATGTCTGTAATGCAATCACATTTGCTCAGTCTGTGCGTATTGTCATGTCAGCATATTGATAGGGAATGATTATATTCTCTGTTCATATACAATCCCCCTTATTTTTCATTTTAACATGTTACATTTTGAGAGGCCGTGCAGCTGTGTACACTCCTCTGCTTTCCACTCCCCTGCCTTCTCCAAGGTCGAGACACTGCTTGGAGATCACTGCTCAAATGGGCCAGTCAACGTAACTGGTTTCAACCAGTTGCTACCCAGTATCTCAGAACTTGCCATGTCAGGCCACACCCCTTTGCTGATTTCATGTCTTTATATATACAAATGAAAGTCCATCTTTCCTCATGTTACCCCGATCTCTCCCTAAGAGATTGATTGATTGATTGATTGAAATATTTATTAACAGTTTGTAGAATTTACAGTACATTTTAAGCACAAACTCAATACAAAGACTGTTAACTGTGAGTGGACGACCCAATTAAGCATTACACTTGTTTACAACAGGGTCCACATTGTTCAATTCATCAAAACATTTAGAGACATACAAATAGACACTTCTATGTAGCTAAAGAACAGAACAGGAATTCATCATATAGGAAGCAAAAAGGGAAAAGATACATATACAGTGAGGGGAAATGGGGTGGGGGGGGGGAGAGGTCGTGATCTCATCACTCGTGCACGTTTTAATTACTTTATAATAAATTGAACATCATCAGACCAGACTTTTCTCTCCTTAATTTATGATGCTCACACTATGCAGAAAAGTTCCATGACAATGTCACCACCCTCCACCCCTACAGTAGACAAGGATGCAACACTACATTTAATTGATCTCGATTCAAATGACTATAAAAATAATAAAAATCAATAATCCTTTTTTCCCCCCCTTCTTTTTATTATTATCGTTATGTCAATGTTGTCATTTACTGGAAAGTTGGAGGTCAAAGAATTCCACAGAAAAGGAATGTTTGAATCTCAGGGAAAGTGCACCGCCTGATTGAGTCATTAGTATTACGAAATGTGCCCGAGACTGATATATCTGTTGTGCGTAGTATCGTGCAGTGATACTTTTCCGCTACACATTTGTCTATTACATTCGGTTGATTCTTAGTCAGGGTTGTGGTTCCTGGTTCACAATCAGTTGAAGCCCCCTGATCAATCATAAAACAACTAGAAAGTAATCAATAGAATAATCGCTAAGAAAACGATCAATACTTCAGTGTAAAGCCTACAGTTCAATCAGGCAAAAGATTTGTGACGAGACAAATTTTCAAACGTCTGAATGACCCCTAATTAACACCAATTGACCATAATATGCACACCGTGGCCATCTTGACATACAGTACAAGTTAATGGCAGGGTGGTAACTAGGTGCAATTACATCCAAACAGAAAACAACAGCACGAAAAGCTTGTGCATTTGTTTCATAAAAATCCACTGTAGGCAAATTTATGAGCTACTTTCGGTTGATTATTATTAGCTACTTGCAGGTGATTATTTTTGTGTTTGAGTTTGGAAGTGCTCGTTGGATATCAATGAAAGGCCCTGCGTACCACCCGTTTTGAATTTGCACATAATGCAGGAGGCAGCAGGACGTTGCTTTGCTGAAGGCGAGTGCTTAGTTCCAAACTCTGATGGCAAGATGGATGCAGTGTGCACATGGTCAATGCAAACATACCAGATACAGTGTATAGTAGTATACACACAAACAGCAGTGCCACTTTGCAGGGGATAATGAGACTCTGCGAGCGAGGTAACCCAAGAAAAGCAGCTTGAATGAACACCTTTGTTGGCTGTGCCAGGGCAGTGGCTGGAGACGTCTAGACAGAACAACAGCCTGCTGATGGGCACAGAGCTCAGGATGTCAGCACCGGACTGTACTTGCTCATTTATGGCCAGATCAGAAGAGATGGTATCAGAAGGTATACAGTACATCAGGGGTGGGAAACTTTGACGATGGAGAGAGCCACTATAGTTCCACAGTCCACACCCACTCCAGAGGGCCCACATAGCATATTACTGTCGTAGCAAAAATAGCTGATCTACAAGCTCAAAACACGTCACACTGCGACGTGTTTTGAGCTTGTAGATCAGCTACCAAATGCCTTTAATTATAGTTATGTTAACTTTATGAACTAAATATAAATACATTGGACATAAAAAAGACAATAACATTGTAATACCTCTCATTAAGCTACTAATTTAGACTGAAGTAATTAAAGCTGGTCATGTTTGGAATTGTAACAGCTGAAATCAATAATATATCAGTATTCTTATATTAACCTGAGGGCCACATTAATTAAGTGAAGCCGCATGTGGCTCCCGGCTTAGAGATGATTGTTCCATCGTTGACTTTTTCGACTAAATAAATAATCATGAAGCAAGCAACTTGATCGTTTAGTAGTTTAGTTGTTTTTGAGTGGTGCAACCACTCCTACAACCAGCTTGCAATGTCCTCGTACGTGTTTGTGTGTCTGTGTGTCTGTGTGTGTGTCTGGTACTTGTTTGTGTGAGCATGAGTATGTGACTTAAAAATAGCAGTAGGGGGCGCCAGAAACAGTGAGAGGGGTAGTGACTCTAATGAGAGAGAGTGAGAGAGGTAGTGACTCTAATGAGAGAGAGAGATAGAGAGAGAGAGAGAGAGGGGGGGGGGGGGAATTGCACCACTCAGTTCACACGTGTGTGATTTTTTTGTTGAATATCAACAAACCGACACAAACAAATTCTAATTGATTTTGTACAAACTTCATTAGTCTGAGTTCATTAAGCCCTATTAGATTTTTTGTGGTACAACAGTGTCGTGCAATTATTACAGACCATATTTTTGAAAATCGATTAATTCATTAAAAAAAAAGTAAAGGAATTAAAAAACAATTATACCGGTATATAGATTAAACTATACTTTGATTAACTGTTGCACCCCCTAATGAGTAGTTTGTGACATACAGTGCATACAGAAACCCAGGGGGTGTGAAAGTTAACCCAATTTAAAACTAGAACCCCAAAGTAAAACCCCAGTGTTAATTGTCTCCACCAGGCCGAAGGCATGGCGGGAGAGTATGTTTTGCACTCCGTCCGTCCGTGTGTCCGTGTGTCCGTGTGTCCGTCCGTCCGTGTGTCCGTGAGCAGCTAATCTCCGCCACCGTTAACCTGGTCGATGCCAAATTTTGCACACACACTCCCTGGATGCCAACGATGAACCTCTGCCCCAAACTTTCCAGAACGGCCTGTTATAGCGCCACCAGGAGCCCGCTTTGTGCAAAACAAGGTTTTGCACAGTACACCTACAGATTTTGTCCAAACATCACGCAAATTGGTACACAGTCTCTCTAGAGCCATTCAACGAAACGGGTCTTTCAGATTTCTCAGACTCCATCCTGATTGGTTAAGATTGGCTTCCAAAGTTCACAGGAGTGCTCAGTTTCAAACAAAATGCTGCAAATCATGAACACATCGCGTGATTCCCATGAAATTGTGCACCCACATTCCCACTAGGCCGAGGACGAAATGCCACATGAACAATTTCAACTCAGCCTCAAGGTGGCGCTATAACTGGCCGAAAAGTGTTTTCACCTCTAACTGCACGGATCTGTGGATAACTTTGTATGCCAACTCCCTAGAGGCCAAGGAAAAACCTTTGCCTGGAATTCTTCACATCTGCTCATCCTGGTGGAGACCTGTGCCCAGAAGGGCACTTTTTCTAGTTTAACTCTGAGATTGTGGGACATCTTGCTGTGCAGTTAGCAGTTTCTTGGCTCACGTGCGCTTCAGTTGGCTCAGGACCGACTACCAACAGCGTCTTAATCCTGTGCTTCCCTATAAGAACATTGGACTGCCTATGCTTCTTTAATTAAAACCAAATCGTGGTCTTTGCAGGATGGATGTAAGAACCTTTCAAGGCAAAATAATGTTCAGTGGCAGTGTTTGGACAAAAGTTCACTTTCGGAATTAAAATTAAATGAAAGTGAATTGATCCCCTGCCTGAGGAGGCGTGATATATGTGTGTGCACACACACACACACACACACACACACACACACACCCTGTGCATGCATTGCACACATAACCCTAACCCACATCCATCAGTTTTAACAAAGACACACAACTCAAAGATACACTGGGTTGGGTTTGAGTGAGTGCATGCTAAAGATTAACCATCCTTGTTCTAAGTTAGTCAGATGTAATAGTCCACATTAAGAGGGACATTACTGAGAGGATGTGAATGTAATATCCATTTAATTTAATTTCCTTTCCATTTCTTACATTTTGTGACATAACTGAAAACAGGCACACAGTGTAAATACGGGAAAAACAGGATGGGGATTTTGTATTTTGTCAGGAATGGCAGATAATTTGATGAGTGTTGCAAACAGCTTATTATGAAACCACAGTTAAATCACTTCTAATGGAAACTATCCAAATAGTTTTGGCTAAAAAAGGGAATGGTTGGGAAAGTGCAGAGAGCAGTATTATGCCTAAACTACTCCGCCTTTTCATAAAGACTACTTTTAGAAAGAAAGGTTAAACCAATCAATCCTGACAATAAAAGGTTATCATGGTTAGCATATAACAAAGGACTCCTACTATGTTTGTCTGAGCATGACCGAGTGCATGCATGACTGACAGAGGTGTGTGTGTGTGTGTGTGTGTGTGTGTGTGTGTGTGTGTGTGTGTGTGTGTGTGTGTGTGTGTGTGTGTGAGTGAGTGAGTGAGTGAGTGAGCGTGCATGCGCATGTGAGTGAGTGAGTGAGTGAGCGAGTAAAAATAAATAAATAAATGGTAAATGGTGTATTTATATAGTGCTTTTATCCAAAATGCATTACATAGATTGTGCATTACATTCACCCATTCACACACGCATCCATACACTGATGGTGGAGGAAACCATGCAAGGTACCAACTTGCACATCGGGAGCACGCGCGTGTGTGTGTGTGTACGCACACACACACACGTGCATGTAGTGTACTAGAATTTCGCGGCCGCTCATCCCAGAGTTACGTTGCCGCGCACTATGGGAAGAAGGAAATTGCGGGAGTTGACTCCACATGCAGTAACGGATGGGTTATTCGTTATTATTATGTGTCCTTATTAGTGTAGTGTAGTGTAGTGTAGTCAACACGTTATGGCTCATACACACTGCCCGGTATTTGCTCCGATTATGCTGTCGGGGAGCATTTTTGGCGCTGGCCGACAAAACCCCTGATCTGACGTTAAGCGGTGCCCAAAAGTTATAGATCACAAAGGCTTTGAAGGTAGAGCACATGACATGGCCCTAAAAATATATATAATTTTTATATAAAAAACTATTTTTGCATTTGCCGCTTGAGATGACCTGAGATGACTTGATTGATTGACATAAAAAAAGGGCCTGTCAGCTCAAACACACAATGCAATAGTTGTTGTTGCGTACAATCATCAGTAGCAAAGTCAAATACCAAAAATAAAAACCCTACCATTTCCATTTTCCCCCCTCTATTTCCCATTCCATGTGCGTTTGTCTTATAGTTTCTCTGGCCTCTGTACTACTGCCACCTACCGTCCATTCATTGTATTACACAGTGAGTGAAAAAAACACACCCCTTAAAGGGACACTTCACCCTTTTTGCAAAAAAAATATGTTAATAACGTTTAGAAGCTTTATGTGTGTAATATGTGGTTTTAGATATTTTAGATTGTAGCAGTGAGCCTGTTGTCTCTGATGTCATGGACACTGGTCTCACTACCTTCCTGGACTACAATTCCCATAATTCTTTGGTGCACTGCTCCTCCTTGTGGATAGGGGGAGAGCTGTCTTACTGAGACAACATGTAGTCCAGGAAGGAAGTGAGCCCAGTGTCCATGACATCAGAGACAACAGGCTCACTGCTACAATCTAAAATATCTAAAACCACATATTACACACATAAATACCCCCAGGAAAGTGTTCTAAAGCTTCTAAACGTCATTAACATATATATTTTTTGCTCCTGCGGGAGATCAGAATCAGATTCTGAGAGCTAGTGTGGGCCTATTAGAAGACAGGGCAGTGTTGCCAGGTATGCGAATTGTAAGCGAGTCGTAGTGTGTGTTGAATGGCATTTGAATGGCATTTGTGGGCTTGTGAATGAATTTTCTCACATGTAATTTGTGCTCACTTGCATAGACCTGTCGAATTTAGCGTGGTGAAAGGGCAACAGTGTTCCGGGGGTGTGGGTGCTTCGGGCGATAATGTTTGTAGTAAACAAATGCATTGGCGGCGTGAGTGTGGGAGGGAGGCATTTTTGGTGGCAGTGCCAGTGCCAGTGTTTGGCGGGTGGTGTTGAGTTTTGGCGTTCGGCGCGATAGGAGGAGATAGGTCCCGAACACTGCGAAGGTAAGTGTGTGACGTCACTGCCGTGTGAGTGTGTGTGGGTGTAGTGTGTAAGATGGTGTTGTGGGTGTTGCAATAGTGACGTAGCTGTTGTGGCTTTGGGTTTCTTGCCATGTGTTGGGTACAAGTTCTCACTTGTTAATATAGATGGCTGCATGTATGTGGAGTGTGTGTGTGTGTGTGTGTGTGTGTGTGTGTGTGTGTGTGTGTGTGTGTGTGTGTGTGTGTGTGTGTGTGTGTCAGTCAGGGTGCTGAAAGGCGTCTCTGCTAATTGATATGATGGCGCCAGCCCTGGTTCCCACTGATGACACTGATGGATTAAGACTGGGAGAGCAGGGAGTTGGCAGTGGTACAGTCGATAAATAACCAGCACTGAGACACAATTACATTAGGATGTTCTACGCTCAGGTCATTTTTAACTACTATAGCGACACCTTCTCTAACCAATTTCAGACTGGCTGAATTATTTCACACTGGCTGAATTAATACTTATTTTATAGGCTTGCTGCATAAATTAAACACTGACGGGAGGGTACATGAGCTTCTGCCAGAAAATCGCCATTTCCACTTGGGCACAGGATGACACTGTAGTATTGGAAACTACAGTTTTTGCAGTCAAAACAATGCTTCACAAGAAAGCAAAGAAAACTATGTTAAAACATCACCATGAAGATTTTAATGAACTTTAGTATCAGTGATTTCAACTGTGTCATATTTTGGTAAATTGTTTCTTTCTTTCTTTCTTTTTGAGTGGTGCCTAACCGCTCCAATGTCTTGTTCGTATGTCTCAATGTATGGATGTCCGCTTGAGTCCCGGCAAGTGTCACTGTTAAGCAGCCTAACACACACAGGGAGGCCCATTGACAACTGCAGCACGCATGCACGCACTCCACGTGCAAACTCTGTATCCGAACTCCGTATCCGAACTCCAATACTATGACTTTGACTTTTGAACAAAATAGGTTTTCAGATGATCAAAGGGATGAGAAAGAGAGTGAGAAGGAAGATGGTTTATTTTTCAAAGCTTTCTTTTTACAAAAAAAAAAACTAAAACTAAAACCGTTTGAACAGAAAATGCCAAGGACACAGAAGAACTCCTAGAGTGAATATAACGGCATAAATAAAATTGACTTGTTCGTTGTGCGTTCCTATAGCAACACAATTTAGGACCTATTGTAATTATACTGTAAATCATTAGCGTCTTTGTAATCCATGTTTCTTGGCAACAATAAAGGTATCTCCCCCCCCCCCCCCATAGCTTTAAATACTGCCTACATCAACACTTGATTTAGGCTTTTTTCCACTCAAGCGTTTCTCTTGGACTGCCTAATACCCAGAGGCCTATGGATTTGTGTGAGAGAGGACGACTCAAAACCATGACTTTCCCTCCCCCCGGTATACATAATTTGTGTCCTCCTTAGCTCTGGCCAGACATACAGCATATAACTATTTATAGCAACAAGGAAGGAGACAGACTTAAACAGAGATCTGGGCTACAACATTGTGTCATGGCATGGCATAATTTTACTCAAGCGTAACCTAACAAATGCATACAGGCATGCATACGGTACACACATCCTCTGCCAGGCTCTAAAACATCATTATCTAGCTCACCAGATTGACACTGGAGTTCTGGACGAGGCTTACTATTAAAACCCTCTGGGTTGGAATGTCCTGTGCTTCACAGAGTGATAAGAGCACAAGAGTACTGCTTTGGGTCTCTACACTCCAATCCATTTGCTTAAAGCCATTCTTGCATGCCTCCTTCTATAACACACCGCCGTCACCCCTCTCTTCCTCTGCCCCCTCACTCACTCAACTGGACCTTGTCACATTCCTGGACATATCCTGATAACTCCTTGGTATTTCACAGTGGGGCTACCATGCTGCTTCTACGTATAATACAGCCCCAACTGGAGTGTAAACAATGAAAAAAGAAAATCAACTAGAACTTTTTTGAGTGCTCAGATCGCCACATTTTCTTAGGTATTCTATTTATAGTGACCACTATAGTCCACTATAGTCCACCACTACTGATTGAAGTGTCTGGTGCTGGGAGTCTGGTGCAATGCACAGGTCCTGGACCAGGTGAGAGCAGGAGTGCACCTGGTGAGACATAGGAGGGGCCCGGACAGGAGTCAACCCACAGAACCTAGTCCTTCCATGCACCAGATTGGTCTACCTCCCAGTCCTGGCAGAGTACTTCGGGAGCGGCGGATTGTGTCGCCCTGGTCTTTCCCTAGTGGGTCTGATCGAGGGTAGCTACTGGGACGTAAGTCGGGACTTGATCACCCCGTCTGCCTCACCTGAGTGAGGGGCATGATGATGTTTGTGAGACCCGAAACCCCCGAAACACCTAGGGATACATCACTGAGGATATGTCCCAGGTGCATCCATGCAATGTATTTTCGTTCTTTCTTCAACAACCTATAAAATGTTAGGATCGCTTGTTGTCTAAAGGCTTATTAAAAGGGCCACTTCACCCCTTTTACAACCACTGCAGTTTGCGGTGAAATCAAATGTCTCTTTAAAATCCCACCATAACATTATATTCTGCCATCTCTCCACTTCCTGGCAGAAGTATACGTAACAGGCTAAAAATATTCTCTAGGTCCTGGTCTGGAAGGGAAAAGAGTTGTCCCGTTGGAATTCACCCCCAAACATCTACAAATCTAAATTAACTATATCCTACAAAATCCATCCATTCATTGTGCATTCGTGTAGCTAGCAAAACCAGCTCTAGTTTCAGATGACAGTCAGTTGATACTGACCCTGATACCATGTCCTCCTTAATCAACCCTCTAATCACATCACTGTGCTGCCCTTCGTGTGTGTGTGTGTGAGAGAGAGAGAGAGAGAGAGAGAGAGAGAGAGAGAGAGAGAGAGAGAGAGAGAGAGAGAGAGAGAGAGAGAGAGAGAGAGAGAGAGAGAGAGAGAAAGAGGGAGAGAGAGAAACAGTCGCACACATCTTAAATGGTTGCAGCCACTATAAAGGACTGGACATTGCCAGAGACCAATGAGACCTTGTCTCAGACAAGTTCAGAGGAGTACAGGACAAGAATGTATAAACACAGCACTGTAAAACTAGACTGGTTTGATCACAATGACACACATGCCAATTTACTACAAGATATTCCAAATATATATGTTGCATGGTATACCCTTTCTGGTGTAGGGTACTGGAATTCCTTGAGAAATTCACATTGCCCAGAGATCTGCGGCTCTGTCAATTAGGGGACAGAACTGCTGTCCCTGGCATATCTAAAAATCATTTCACTGTCATAAAGGTTGGACTTGTTACCGCTGCCGGAATACTGTTGCGTCATTGGAAGGTCCCCAGAACACCTGGTTTTAAAAAATGTAATGAAGAAATGATCAAAATAACATCATATGATGTTGGGCAGGGTAAATGCAGAAAGCAAAATGAAAGAGACATGGGATGAATTGAAAATGTATTGTATATGAACATTAATTTCTTTAATTTTTTTAATTATTATTATTTTTCTTATTTTTTATTTTCATTTAAACTGTTACATTTCTTGGACTGGCTATTTGTAAGTTTTATGATGTTGATGCTGCTTTGTACTGAACCTAGATCTTGTACAATTTTGAAAAACAAATAAAACATTTGAATTATAAGATATTCCAAATACCCTTCATTAATTAAATGAAAAACGGTCACTATCTTTGAAATAGGCTTTGATTTGTATATGGACACTTGTTTTACATCCAGACTTATGAAATATCAGCCTTTGGTGGAACATAATGGACTTGGGATATAATTGTCAACGTATTGTCCTTGTATTTGAGAGTCTGGGCCTTGTCCATAAACTTGTGCTCAGGGGCCTGCAATTGGGTTGAGTTGGCTAAATAGTGTTCTGTCTCAGCTATTATAAGAGTCTGTCTGTCTGGAGAAGGCGGCGTTTCATTTATCCTTAAGTGGCTTAAAGAAGAAAAAAGAAAAACACCCTGTCTACTAGTGTCAAGTAGTATTATGTCATCATCTTTTTTTCCTTCTGTGTGTTAAGCATGTGCACTTGTGCAGCAGTGGGATCTCTGTCGGTTTTCTGCTCTATGGGGAGTGTGGAAGAGAGGCGAAGAAGAGATTACAGTGCAGGCAGGGTGGAACGGATTGAGGAAAGGGTGGAACGGATTGAGGAAAGTATCAGGAGTGATTTGTGACAGAAGGGTACCAGCAACAGATGCTATACAAATAAAGTTTGATTTGAACAATGAGAGGGAAGATGTACAGCACACTAGAGCACAGGGCTATTCAACTGGCGGCCCGCGGGCCAAATGTGGCCTGCGGAGCGCCCCCTAGTGGCCCTTGGAATAATAATAATTTTAAAAAGAAGTTGCTAGATTATCATAATGACAGTAATCCTAAATTATATTCTATCATATTCCAGGGCTTTTGGAAAGAAATTATACAGACTCCTGCAGTCTGTGTGTGTGTGTGTGTGTGTGTGTGTGTGTGTGTGTGTGTGTGTGTGTGTGTGTGTATTTTCCAACTAGTGCTCGTTTACACTCGTTCTGTCAAATAGGTCTATTCTAAGGTATAGCATACTCATACTGTGCACAAATGTATTAGCCTACATAAATCTTTGAACACAAAATGCATTTGCATGCTGTGCTTCGCTCCACACACAATCATTCTACAGTTGTGGCCCCCGACCTAATCTAGTTGAATACAATATAAGATATATAAGATAAGTATGTCTTGTTCAGCCATGTTGTATGGCACTGACAAAAAGACAGGAGGATGTGTCAGTACTGAGGATGCTACGATTGTCATTAGGAGAAAATGAGAAATGAGTGGTTCTCAAAGTGTGGGTCATGGCACACAAGTCTGGAGTCCAGGGGTGCCTCAGAATACTTAGATAATATTTGGAATTCATCAATATCTCATGAGTTAAAAAATACAGCCAAGAAGAAATGTAGCAACATTGCACATTTATGCCTTGTCCTCCGAGGCCATGGTTTTATTATCTAGACCATGGTGAGAGTGTTGTTTGTGGGTCGCTGCACATATCTCCATGCAGCTGCGAGTACAACACAATGATTCAGCACTCACAGTTGTCCTAACTAAAAGAGAATGCTGGAGGACTATTATTGAAAATGCCATTCGTATCATGACGGAAAATATTTGTGAAGGACTTAAAATTGTGTGTTGAACTTTGACTGTACAGTATGCATAAAAACACAGAAACACAACCAGCCTCCAAAACTAGATCAGAAAGAGAAGAGCAGTTCGTCGTCAGCCGCCACAATACTAATGCCCACTTTACACAGAAATCCTCAAGATTGTCCACCATTTTATAGTAGGAAGGTTCTGCCTTGAGCCATGTCTTAACAGTCCAGTCAGTATGAGCACAGGGTCTATACACTACCTGTGCTCTAGTCTACACATCCTGAGCCCGATTCCTGCAGCTCAGACAGATGTGTAGTTGCAGACATTTATCACGTACTGTGAAATGGAACACCTTTTTTTTGCGACAGAGTAGGCTACTTTGTCCAGAAAATGAAATGCTGAGAAGAACAAAATCAATGGGCATATTGATCCAATCGTATTGATGCCAGTGCTATGCGCGAAGGCAATGATAAACAGGCAGAAGCATAGAATGCATTGTCATAATGAGTACAAATTCACTAGATAATGAAGGACACTTTTTTTGTTTTATCATTCCGATAGTGATGTCAGAGAGAGACATGCAAGCAAAGAGAGCCTTGAGTTGAATTGGAATGAGCTACTTGGAGTAGCTTGTTTATCTGTACGCTGTCTGATCCGTGTTTCCTTGTTACAAGCTGCTCAAACATAATTGCCCCTATTGGGATTAATGAAGTTGTTTTAAAAATGAACCAGAACAGGAAACACTTCTATAAACCCAGCACAGAGCCAAATGAACCTGGACGAGCTGCAGGATGTCTCAACTCTCAATGTGTTTTCATGGTTGTCAGGAACTGCTGCATATTGAATCTAATTAATAAAATGATAACGGGCCTGAAGTGTTTTTGTTAAAATGGCTGACAAATTACTTTAGGAAAATGTTAGATGCCCAAATTGAGGATCTCGGTGGAGAATGACAGACAGACAGCAATTATATACTAGGGACATTTTCTTGTTGCCTTCCCCTTGGAGCGGGAGAAGGACAGATAATGGGAGGGCAGCCATGGACAGACAGATGGGGATAAGAGGAAGGAGGGAGAGGCAGAAGGACGTGAGATAGTGAAGAAATAGTGGAGAGCATGAGTAGAGAGAGCGTGGAAGAAAGAAAGAAAGAAAGAAAGAAAGTTGGGGGTTACGTGTGTGTGTGTGTGTGTGTGTGTGTGTGTGTGTGTGTGTGTGTGTGTGTGTGTGTGTGTGAGGGTGTGTGTGTGTGTGTGTGTGTGTGTGTGTGTGTGTGTGTGTGTGTGTGTGTGTGTTTTCGGCTGTAGTCGTAACTTATTGGCTAGTGTATCTTGTAGATACACTACTTGATTTCAAGAATCCACTGAAACTGTTATCTTCCTGTTATCTTCCAGTCACACTAAAACAATGTTTGTCTGTGCTCCCTTCAATAAATAAGCTATCACAGCCACAAACAGCCTAGCAGCCTACGTACTGTATGTCTGAGACTCTGAATCAAATCAATGCAATGTGTAGTCTCAGCACGAGAGTTTAACGTATACACTAGTACATTTATTTATGGTCAATATTTTCAACAAGATAGGTGTCCAAAGTTTTAATCAATTTCCAACAATTTCGGAAGGAATAAACTGGTTATGTCATGTCATGCACTCATGCTCATGTTGATTCACCCAATGACTCCTGTGTATTTGTGGAATATGGAAACGGCCGATAACTGTATTCTATGTGGCTATACTGTATTCCATCCACGGCTTGCTAACTCGGATGGCATGCTCGTTGACGCATGAGACCGTCAGCTGCTCGACGGGCGTACTCGCTCGCCTGGCAGCTTGCGTTGCTCGGCCACGCCTCATGAGCCCCAAGGCCACACTGTCAATGCACTTGGCTTGTTTTGAAGTGATTGAGTGAAATTCATGCATGAAAACCAACAAACCGAGTGCTCCCACCAATCCAATCCAACTCTGACCATTCTGACAGACCACTCTCTTGTGGGTGTCAGTGTGCTTATTTGCTTTTTTATCCACAATTCCCGGTCTGCTGTGAAATCTCTACAAAAGTGTGTATAATTGTATATTATTTCCCACTCATTAACTTTCCAACCACATGAACTGTGCCATCTAAGAAGACTATTGCCAAAAAAGCACAACAAAATGCATTCACTTTTTAAAATTGGAAAGTTATGTCCTGTAGTTGTGTATGTATGTGTAAGTATGAAGTAGAATTATTTTTTGCTGGCTAAATTGTGATGAAATCGGCACCCCAACAAACCTCTTACAGTGTTTTCATAAAATAATAAATATCCAAGAAATAGAACCACATTTACAGGCTCTATAACTCTATAACAAAATAGTATAACCTGTGTCAACACGGCCATGTGGTGAAAAAGGCACAGCAACGCCTCTTTCATGTCAGGTGAGTCAATACGTTCAGCATTGGACCCATGGTCCTACACCGTAGGTTGGACCTACGGGCCTCCTACAGAGGTACCGGCACAGATAACATCTTGACTGGGTCGGAACATCGACCGTAAAGCACTACAGAGAGTCGCGTGGACAAGCCACAGCATCAGTGAATATCAATTGTTCATCCACGATATGGACGGTGTGTCAGAAAAGCACAAGGATTTTGCTCTCTTTATAACCGGAAAGAATCTTGAATCGTGAATGCATGTTAGAGTATAACCTAACCTAATAATAACACACGTTATAGTGGGCCAAATTATATTTCTTTCAGTGCCTCCAAAATGAAAAAAATGAAATGCATGCATGGATGGATGGATGGATGGATGGATAAATAAATCACTGCTAAGCGGTCTAAATAACAAAGGGAATCTACCAACGCGCCTCAAGCCTGTAACGGCTAGTCCGGCGCATCACATAAATTCAAGACATTATTTAGGTGCTAGTAGGTCTACAACAAGAAATTACTTGTTTGTTTTTTTTGTACTAGCACCTAAATAAAAGGCTTGAATTGTCCATGCTGCTCCAGCGTCTTCTCCTTCCTCTGCAACTGTCTAAATGACGATTAGGTGTTCACTCTATACAGGTCAAATCTGGATGTGTCGTCACTGTATAGACCGATTCCGTACCGGTTTCATGGTCGCAGCGTACGTATTTCCTGTAGGCGGACTCGACGTAGCTGCGGGGGTAAAACCCTCACCAGGCGCATCTCTTCCACTACAGTGAACGGCAGAGTGACTGATGTTAGTTTGCCTCAAACTTTACTCTTTTACCTGCTTTTATACTAACACTAACATTACAAAGATGCCCAGAACATCGAGATGAACCTGTGTAGTTTATGGCTGCTCCAACAGTAGTGGCAACATACAAAATAAATAAATACGGAATGTCAAAATATCCACCGTGGTGGCTGAGACCAGAGCCATTGAGTAATGGTTGAGACAAAGCAGTGAAAGGTCCTGAAAGATACATAATTTCTGTCTTACCCAATACCCAATCTTTCCGTTTTATGAACACAAGGCTGCTGTATTTTATACCTCATACTAAGCATTTAAAGTATGAGGTATAAAGTACAGCAGCCTTGTGTTAATAAAACAGAAATATTTGGTATTGGGTAAGACTGGCGTTATGTATCTTTCACTGCTTCATCTCAACCATTACTCAATGGCTCTGGTCCCCGCCACTGCGGTGGATATTAGACATTCCGTTTTTATTTATTTTTTATGTTGCCACTACTGTTGGAGCAGCCATAAACTACACAGGTTCATCTCGATGTTCTGGGCATCTTTGTAATGTTAGTGTTAGTAAAAAAGCAGGTAAAAGAGTAACTCTGTCACTCTGCCGTTCACTGTAGTGGAAGAGATGCGCCTGGTGAGGGTTTTACCCCCGCAGCTACGTCGAGTCCGCCTACAGGAAATACGTAGGCTGCGACCATGAGACCCGCTACGGAATCGGTCTATATGGACAGTCTGGCCGTGGTCACACACCCTGAAGAAGGTGCAAGCCGGCATTGGTGTGTGTTCAAGTATTCCAGCCCACCGTATTAAAGGCCTGTTACATTTGTTTCTAATCTAGTTTGAGTGCCTGGACCTGGATTATAATTTATTCATGCCTTTTATTTTTGCGTCATAACTCTTCCTCTCCCTCTAGCAGTCTATCTCATTTGTCCTTAGCGACCGTCAAACAAGACAGGGTCATTGATTGACCGTCTGCAAATAGTACAGCGATTAATCTTAATGAAGGGCACGACAGGATTGAAAGGAATACAGGCCTATCAAGGGTTTCCATGGATTATGATCGTGGAGTGTTATCGTGGTTGTTGTTGGTATTATTCCCAATCTTCCGCCGTAGTCTGAAAACCCACCTTTTCAGACTCCATCATGGCCCATAGCACGCCACTTACTATACCCCCTTAGATAGCATTTCTGTAGACTTAGATAGCATTTGATACAGACTTATAGCATGTTATGTAGACAGCACTAGAATTGCATTGTACTGTATGTCATAGCACGTCATAGTACATATGTATAGCATAGTATAGTATATATGTATAGTTTCATTATATAGATATTCCACTGTTACTTTCTTAGCTTACGCATGTTTCATGATAAATGCTTTTTATGTGATGTATTCCCATGCTTTTTGTTCTTGCTTAATGTAAATCGCTCTGGATTAAGAGCGTCTGCTAAATGCCTAAATTGTAAATTGTAATTGTAATTGGACATTTTGAAACACATCTTTCTTCAAAGGATGACTTCCTCACTAATGCTCCCGATAAAATGGTACACCCTTTGTTCTACTCTGTCTCATAGGAGGGCTGTGGACATTTCAGAAACCCGCCTACCAGTGACATCATCATTAGGCAGATGATTTTTACCGTATTATATATATTTTTTTAACAAGATAAAAAAAAATATATATATACATTTTATTAAAGCGAGAACAATAGCTTCCATTATAGCATGCTAACTTTCCAGGAATAGAAAGCCTGCCGTTTCTATTAGCTTGAATTCCCCATTGATGATGTCACTGGTACTGTAGGTGGGTTTCTGAACTGTCCACAGCTCTCCTATGAGACACAGACCGACAAGACAAAGATTGTGTCATTTTATAATGAGCATTAGTGAGGACCAATTATATGAACACACACACACACACACACACACACACACACACACACACACACACACACACACACTTCTTCATGATTCATATAGCAAAGACATGAAGGGCCTCAGGTCCCCTGGATCATTAACTGCTGCTGTGTTCTGATAGGGCTTCACAATTCATCAAAAATAATCAAAAATCGTTTTTTGTTTTTTCTTATCCCATTTTTTCACCCAGTGTCAATTATCTAATGTAATCCGGGGTGCACACGCAGATCCGACACACCAAAGGTCCGAAGCGCTGGGACATGCGATGCGAAAATGCGATGGTCCGACATGCGCTGCTCCCATGCTTGCGGTTATGGTTAGGTTAGGGATTGAGGTTTCAGATCAATAGTATGTTGGAACTAAAGCCTGTACCCATGTAATCCTGGGCGCTACA
Source organism: Protomyctophum parallelum (assembly GCF_964188405.1). Taxonomy (NCBI): domain Eukaryota; kingdom Metazoa; phylum Chordata; class Actinopteri; order Myctophiformes; family Myctophidae; genus Protomyctophum; species Protomyctophum parallelum. The sequence continues at coordinate 12,436,667 of NC_139706.1, read as the reverse complement.
CTTCCTCTGCCAACTTGGCGGGGCAGCGGACTGACCTCATGCTTCCTTCTATGCATGTGTAGTCCAAGCTGCTTCTTTTCACCTGACAGGGGAGAATTTCCCCGACCGGACATAGCGCGTGGAAGGAACACGTTATTCCGACCAGTTCCTTTCCCCTCCATCAGGCGCCGCCGGCTCGTGATTTGATGTTTCACACAATTATGTAATCATTTAAACATCTGATTTGGTCAGCTGTTCCACCTTGCCCTCTTCTCCTCATCATTACACAACGGATAGTAACCAGAACATTGTACTATACACATCCACCCATCAATCAGCCTCACATATGACCATAGATAAACACAGACTCACAGTGATTAATTATCATTTTTAGCCATAATCATGTAGGCCTAGTGAGCAACCATTAAAAAGAGAGCAGTATAAATGTATAAATACAAAACAAACTGAAAATAATCCCTTTCTTGTTGTCTGTGTGAATGGTTCAATTACCTCTGGTGCCATGGAAAAAGCACCCACTCAGAGGATTAAAGAGTCCGTTGCTGTCGAGCAAAAAACTCTTATCTATTTATATTTTTTTACCTACAGTACCTGTGAGTGGGGAGTGTTGGATGATGAATGAATATCAACATCCTAATTATACATCCTGATACTGGGGGGTCAAATTATGACAGGCAATTCAAAATATGACCCCCCAGTCAAAAAACACACCTCCTGGGAGGAGGAGTAGGACTAAGGCCCTATACGTCCTCTCTGGGGGGGGGGGGGGGGGGGGTACTACCTGTCAGTGGGGAGTGTTGGCTGATGAATGAATATCAACATCCTAATACATGGTGATACTGGGGGGTCAAATTACGACAGGCAATTCCTGCTGTCAAAATATGACCCCCCCAGTCAAAAAACTGTTTGTTTGAAATAGACACTCATGCTTTCCAAGGTGTGATTTGGGCTGGGAGGAGGAGTAGGATTAAGGCCCTATACGTCCTCCACATTCTATTGGGTGTCGTCCCCCAGACGCACATTCAAGGACTTTACAGTTTTGGACATATTCCACCCGAGATGATTATTATGCCTAGCTCCTCCTAAATTGTATACTTTGTTTTCACAGACAGAAATTGCATCATTGATGAGAGAGAGACAGAGAAACAGAGAGGAAGGAACAAGGAACAATCTTATTCTAAAACGTTTCATTTGAGTCCAGCCTGATTCGATCTGCCCCCTTCCGGGCAATATTTTATTCCGATGACTATAATCGGATGAAAGGGATCATTGGGCAGTTTGGCGATGCAGTCCACTTGTCACAGGTCTACGTTTCACAAGTCTACAGTCTTGATTATATTTGACAATAAAACAAACAAAACAAAAAAGAACCCTTCAAAATCATTGAGGATGACGCATGCATGTGCACGCACACATACACACACAGCACCTACTATTCTGAACCTCCACAGTCCTTGGCAGGGCACAAAATACAGTACATGATAATGGCATGTCAGTCAGTTTCACTGCTCAAGCAGCCGTTTTGTGTCATTCTAACCACATGAACTCATGTCCCTATTCTGGGCATGTCATAATAGGCAAAGATAGTCAAACATTTGGAGAAAATAGATGAACTTCACTGAGTTAGCAGGAAAGCTGGGGGGTGGGCAGTGTCTGTAGAGGAGACATGTAGATTCCTGGTCAGCAGGTATAGTCAATGAGCTTCCTGGGTCAGTAAGCCAGGAAAGCATTTCTGCTGCTATTTTAGAAGCCTTTGTGCGTGAGCGTGAGGTAAAGACTGTCTAAATGGAAACACTTTCAATTATTACTGAGACGCCAGATCAGCTTACTTCGGAGTGACGTGGTCTGGCTTTTCACAAGGCACATCACACACACAGACAACGGCGAAAGGAACAAAGACAAGCGGGCGATGCTGGACCGTCTGTCACAACTCACCGGGATGAGAAATGAGCAGTTCCCTATTCAGAGCCGCTGGTTTATGAAGGATTCTGTCTTCTCACACTTCAGTGATTGGCTTCCGGTCAAGTTACGTGCAGCCGATACTGCGATTTTTTTTCCATTGATTACTTCCACCGATTAATTCATGGATATTCCTAAACCAATAATTTGATGACCAGCAGTGGTCCCCGATGGAGACACAAAGTAGACTCATTTTCTAAAATAATCTACAAACTCAGCATGCATTGCATTGTGACGCCATTTAAAATGTTCACTATTTAAAGATTAATCGTAATCGAGGCAAAAGTTTTAAATAATGGAGGTATTGATTTGATGTCTTATCGTCCAGCCCTACTAAGAACACTATAGCTGCCCATGCCTTTGTCTTGTCTCTCTCCTTAACCAAATCAGTAATATGATCTTTTAAGGACCATAGCAAAAATAGCAGGGAAACTATGGACACCAATCCATTCCTTACTCTTCAGCATAACTTAATTGTGATGTTGGTGACTGCACTGGTTCCCAAACTGTGGGTCACGGACCAATTTTGATGGGGGACCGCATGTAAATCCTAGTGCCTGCTCCCGTGCTTGCGGTTATGGTTAGGTTAGGGTTTGAGGTGGGTTGTCGTTTGTCGGACCAATGACTAGTCTAACTAAAGTACTGCACCCATTTTGATGGGTCACATTTAAAAATATATATAATATAAAAAATAAAAATTAAATTAAAGACTTTTATACATTTTAATCATGAATAAAAATGATAATAATTTGTCGTGAAAATAGCTGATCTAAAAGCTTGTAACGTGGCGTGAAGCGACGCATTGTGTGCTTATAGATCTGCTATTTTCACTACTAACACGGAGCCCGCCAGAAACGAGGAACACAGAGGGTTAAATTAGTACACTAGCCCGCCAAACCCGAGATTCTCGGGTTCCAGCGCTTGTATTCTTTAATCCATGTTTTAATCCGATCGTATCGTTAGTATCTAGCTTGTGAGAATAGATAGGTTTTTAGTCTGCTTGAGGATATGGTTGGAGCAGACGAGCATATTTCAAGTGGTATAGAATTCCATAAAGTGGGGGCATAGTGGCCTAAAGCACCATAAGCTGATTTAGAGTTTAGAACTTTAGACCTTTATCTGATTATATCATTGATCTGGTCGGTGCATTATGGACTGAGCACGTCTTAAACATAGGAAGTTAAGCCATTGATAGAATTAAAAACAATAAGAAGCACTTTAAAATCAACTAGAAAAAGTGCCCTTCTGGGCACAGGTCTCCACCAGGATAGGAATGTAGGACATTGCAGCTTGCCTTCATCTGGTGGTTGGATAAAAGGGCAACAAAAGTAAACTAGGGAGTTGGCATACAAAGTCGGCCAGTTATAGCGCCACCTTGAGGCTGAGTTGAAATTGTTCATGTGGCATTTCTTCCTCGGCCTAGTGGGAATGTGCGTGCACAATTTCACGGGAATCACGCGATGTGTTCATGATTTGCAGCATTTTGTTTGAAACTGAGCACTCCTGTGAACTTTGGAAGCCAATCTTAACCAATCAGGATGGAGTCTGAGAAATCTGAAAGACACGTTTCGTTGAATGGCTCTAGAGAGACTGTGTACCAATTTGCGCGATGTTTGGACAAAATCTGTAGGTGTACTGTGCAAAAACTTGTTTTGCACAAAGCGGCCTCCTGGTGGCGCTATAACAGGCCGTTCTGGAAAGTTTGGGGCAGAGGTTCATCGTTGGCATCCAGGGAGTGTGTGTGCAAAATTTGGCATCGACCGGGTTCGGTGGCCGAGATTAGCTGCTCACGGACACACACACGGACGGACACACGGACACACGGACGGACGGACGGAGTGCAAAACATACTCTCCCCCCATGCCTTCGGCCTGGTGGAGACAATTATCTGTTTCACTTTCACTGGCAGCCAGTGAAGAGCAGTTAAAATAGGAGTGGCCAATAATGGCTTTATTTTTAGACTTCACTTTGTTTACATTTTGATAAATGTTATCATGTTGATAAATGTGTTGATAAATGTGATCAGACGTGAGGATACTGAATAATGAAGTCAATTTTGACCAATCGAAATTGCTCGGTTTATAAACCCTAGACATTATTTTGAGTTTCATAAAACTGCCCCAGGCACCATTTCCAGCTAGGTTTTTCAAATCAATCAGTGCTTTAAAGCTGCTATAAGCAATATTATTTTTTGTATTCAGACAGCAATGGGTAAAACGCTCCCAGAATGTAGTCTCTGTGACACATCTTTGAATCTGCATTCAAAGATTTTCATAGAAGCTTTGTCATTGGTCGATTTGCCTCTCTACTTCCTGATTTGTTAGTCATTGCGAACAGGTTTTTTCGACCGCTCCGATTGGTTCAGAAACTTCCGAGCCAGTGTTTGAAGCCAAAACTTCAAAATAAAATGTGCACCATTTCCGTCGCCCTACACCTTTAAATAGTTCCACCAACTAATCCCCACAGCCCATGATCACTGTTGCAGTGTTATGTGAATGCATTTTATATTGTATTTGAATGCATTTGTGTATTTTATGTAATGTTTTTATTGTTGTAATAACATGGACAAATGTCCATTTTATGTAAATGTAATGGATAATAAAGTTAATAAACTTATCTTATCTAATAGCTAATTAACTGTCAGATAATTAATATATATAATTAAGTTACAATTTACAGGTTGTTGAAGAGAAATTATTAGTTATTTGAGGAGAAATACCAATGTATTCTGGTGGATAGCAGTAGCCTAAACTATCTATATATATATATATATATATATATATATATATATATATATATATATATATAATGTGTCACACATGAAGTGCTGCTCCAGTCCGAGTGAAATTCAGCAACGTCAACTGATCTTTTTAGCACAACACAATACAGTATGCAACCCTGAAAGGTTAAAATGTTGCTGTGTTAACTACTAACAAAAGATGAACCCTGTTTTTGTGTATCTTCAAAATAAAGCAGCACAGTGACAGTACATCTGACATGATGATTGTGCAGGGAGGGCTACAAGACAAGCTCTGTCCGCCCCCGCAACCACAACAAAGACAGAGCATGGTGAACAGAGAACACTGACTCAGCATGGGCCTATCAGCTGGCCTGAAAGACAACCATGCACAACAGGAAACAGAGCACAGCGGTGTCCAATTGTCCTGCCAACAAAGACAAAAAAAACTGCTTTGCACTGCTTTGACACGAGGCCCAGCTAGTCCTGTCATGATAGTGTAATTTTAACTTGCCGATTAATTGTCACACGAATAATTGCGATTAACGGTTCGGTTGAATCGGTGTGGAGGTGTGGAAGGATGGGAGCTTTTAGGTAGGACCGTAGGACATTTTTCTAGTTATATGCAAAAGGTCATTGGTCGAATAATCGCTAAGAAGATAACTGATACTGTGGTGCATTTGAGGGCGCTCGCTGGCCTATAGCGGTCCAAGCGCATGACACATATAGGCTCTGGCCTGAAAGCGCCGTGCATGTTCGAGTCCCCCCCCCCCCCATGCATGTAATATGTGTGTGTGTGTGTGTGTGTGTGTGTGTGTGTGTGTGTGTGTGTGTGTGTGTGTGTGTCTTCCTGAGCACAGAGGAGGTGAGGCGGAAGGTGGGGTGAGAACAACCAGCTCATCCTGAGCCAAATGCGATTCTCTTTCCTGCTGTGCTCATCATACCTATTATTAGTAAACAGGCATTTGGATATAATAAAGACAGGAGTCAGCGCAACATGCTGGGTAGTGATGCGTGTCTAGCAACATGCCCTGTGGAGACAGGAGGGGGGTTGAATGTCACAGTCCGTGGTCCAACAACGTGGCATTATTTGATATAGAGAGCCACATAATCCACTTAATCGTGACTGACTACTAACCCCCGCTGGCAGACCAGCATCATTCCAAGAGCCACGAGACAAAAAGAACTAAACAAAAAAAGACCCCTCTTACCCACCCACCCACAGGAGTTGACAAACAACTGGAACTGAAAGGATATTATAATAACGTGTCATTCACCTCACTGCTGAAAGCTCAAGGTTATCTGGTATGGTACTGTACATAAGCCTGCAAGGTTATTGTGCTGAGGGATAGTTCTTCATACATTAATTAAATGTTGAAGGATAGAAGTCAGTGCAGGCCAGGGCATCTTGGAGACAAGAGGCACTTTGACAGAGAAAAAGGCATACAGGTGAGCCACCATGTGTGCTGGGTAACAGTTTTGTGAAAGATGTCCACGCCTGTCCACTCCCACCAAAAGCGTCTTGTTCAACTATGACATAGAGCAGGGATTCTTCTTTTTTGTCTGTCATGTTCGTGTTTTCCAGAACAGCCTGTTATAGCGCCACAAGGAGGCCGACTTTTGTAAAACACATTTTTCCAGATTCTGTCCAAAGATCCCGCAAATCCTTACACAGTATCTCTATAGTCATGTGTTCAAGAGGGATCTGTCCGATATTTCATATTCCATCCTAGTTCAAGAGGGATCTGTCCGATATTTCATATTCCATCCTAGTTCAAGAGGGATCTGTCCGATATTTCATATTCCATCCTAATTGGCTAACATTGGCTTTCAAAGTTTGCAGGATCGGCCCGTTTTGAACAAAAAGCCTCACATCATGAACGCAGCGTGCAATTTACGTGAAATCTTTCACCTACTAGGCTGAGGAATAAATCCCACCCTTTTCCCTTTTCACATTGGCATGTTACCAACAGGTGGATTTTTGCTAAACACATTTTTGGAACAAAATGCCTCAAATCATCCAAGGCGTAAGAAGAAATGGCACCCTTGTCACATTGGCCTATTATAGCGCCACCAGGAGGCCACAACCTGACCTGACCTGGCGGAGACCTGTGGACAGAGGGGCACTTTATCTAGGTTGTTTGTTTCTTCTTCTTTTTTTAATCTGTGGGAATCCGATCTATGGTGTAAAATCCTCAGTGTTCATTTAACTCTGAGAGTGTACAAATGGAATTAAACACTGCACATAGACCTGCAGTATCCATATATTACAGACACATAAGGGTCCGTTCTACCCATCAGTCATTTAGCTGGGGACCTTCTGCAACCCCTCAAGGACCCCTGGGGGTCCTCAGACCGTGTTGAAAACATGTTGCAGAGAGCAATAACAGCAGCCACTACCCACCCTTGGATTGATGGTTTATAATCTCTTTATGTGCAGTCTGCTGAATAAAGGAGGATAAAGGAGAGCTCATTACACCATCGTCATTATCTGCAAATGTTGGCAAGCACGTAAATACAAAGCCTTCGAACACCCAAAATAAGCACGACATTTTAAACCCTTTTTACCCTATTTACTAAAAGCAAAAGTCATAATTTCATTTTATGCACAGTTGCATGTGTGTGTGTGCGTACACGTCCGTCCGTCCGTCCGTCCGTCCGTCTAATAGTAGAAATTATGTTTGATGGCTTGCAGTAAGTGGCAAGACATGACGTCCTGCCACTTTACAGCAAGCCATTAAACATAATTTCCAGAGGTGCATTTCCATTGCACACATCACACATGCTCACCTTGGTAGTGTCTTCGTGAGAGCGCTGGTACCGTTTCCAGCGGCAACCGTAGATCCCAGTGATACATGACAGACACAGCTGACGCTCGTAGACCTGCAGGGGTTGGTGCTTCACCATGTCAGTCTGTCAGTCAGTCCTGGCCGCGCCCCCAGACCTCTAACATCCCACTGACAGCACAGGGACCCTGGAAGGAAAACAATGGAAACACATGAGCAATTATAGCATTGATGTGAAATTGTCAATGGACCCTGTAGAGCAGGGCGTCCATTCTTGGGTCAGGGCCCACTGGTGGGCAATGATGAGTGCATTGCAAGTGGGTCCCCAAATAATTGGCAAAACAACATGAAAACATTAATGTGAAACCTTGAACATTTTGTTTTCATTGTGATACCGATAAAATAGAACTTAAAATATACTATGTTTGGCCCGGACGGTTAGCTCAACCGTCTGGGCACCTGGACTGCTGACCCAGCCTGGCGGCGTGCCGCAGGTTCGACTCCCGATCCCAACAGCCTTTGCTGCATGTCCCCCCCATCTCTCTCCCCATTTCCTGTCAGTCTACTTTCAACCTAGAAAGGGCCAAAAATATATATATATAAAAAAAAAATATATATATATATATACTATGTTAGTGTCACTGATCCAAGCTGGATTGATCATTAAAATAACTGAAAATTCAACCCAGCTCTCAGGTGTGCCACCTAGGTTTTCCAACCTAGATTTTCAAGTGGGCCCTATAAAGCTATACATCATTAGTTAACTGTGGTCTGCATTTCTCAGATGTGCTAAATTCCCTGTCGTTATTTCCACATGCTGGAAATAGCTTACTGTACATTATGAAGGAAAATACATAACTATGCTATGAATATGGACACATAAAAACTAGCAAATGGTGTAAGTTGAGTAAGAAGTATACTGTAAAGTTAAACATTAATGACTATAGGCACAGCACAGACTTTGTCAATGTCTAAGGCCAAGCGATATCATAACGGTAAGAACTTTCTATCTCTATATGATGCCACAATCAGTTCGAAGTAAAATATTAACATTTTGAGAACGATAATATGGCAATATGTTTGGGATAACTATTGGTGCGTTCCGATGATATTTACTCACACAAACATTTCGAGAAATGATCAGTAATGTGGATATAACCAAACAAGTAGGGACAATTATGTTATTTTTATTCAGCTTTAACAGTCTAATATCACAACATTATATTGACGCCCCAATCACTGTTTGTTGCCGAACAGGGTTTTCATACTACATAGTGTTTGCCTTTCTGATATTTGTGCGTTGAGACAAGTTCTTACAAAAAATGCCATGAACGCAACATCCAATGGGCGGCGATTTCTGGTCCCCACTCTTGATAATAATATAACTCTATGAGATTCACAGACACAGGGGTGTCTGCTGTGAGATAATCACAGCTAAATTACTTACTCAGCAAGGTGCTGAAAATGTATCAGCACAAGACCCGGTAATCGGCCATTATAACAGTAATGACATTATGGCCCTGCTGACTGCTATCACAACTAGTCTCCATGGACAGGAACTTCAGGAAGGAGCATGTTACAGCAAAACACACCTCAATTAAATCTGAGGATATGAAACAACCTCTCGCTGTTATCAGAGCATAATGACTTCAGTGTAATAATAGTAGCCGTTTGGAGCCCTTGGGAACAGGGTATCAGAGAAACATGGACAAAATATGTTTATTGGTGGAACATGCAGTACAAAGTAGTTTTAATTTACAGATTATCTTACACATATCTCTGCACCCAATGACACCATCACCATTGGTTGTCATCAGTTTTTTTTTTTTTTTTAAGTTGTAATGTTCTGTGACTCGTTTAGTGTGTATGCCTACTGTATATTAGTTTTCCATTTAGGACTTCAACTTGATAAATGCATGCAGGCACCCAAAGACAAGAAGAAGGTACACACATAGAAAAAGCTGTGTGGCTGCCATGAGAGTGTGCTTAAATTAAACCTTAAAGTGCACCTATTGAGTAGCCATTGAACCACAGTTAAGCTTACTGTAAGGCTAAGTAGATGCAAATGAAATGCTACGTTTCAGCAGTACACAAACTACACATCAATGCCAATTTAACATCAATGATAATTACAGTCATCTGCCTAAAGTCAAGTCATATTGGTCTCTGTGCAGCTGCACATTTGCATCTGCAGCAAAGACCATGCATCCTGTTATTAGCTAAACTGCTCCCCGTTTTAAGCCTATATACTCTACTGAGTAGAGTCTACTCTGACATTAGATTACAAAAGATCCGTGGGGAGTGGGGGGAACGGAGGGGGAGAGAGATTTCTCACAGTTTGACGGCTGCAGTCAATCCAACGGTCACAACGTACAGTCAGCATAATGAGTACCTACAGTAAAAATGCTTTCCTGTGGTCCTGGGCAACCTTTCTTCAATAAAAAGTAGGTGGAAGTGTCATTGTGCACATACAATTACCTCCCTATCAAATGTTATTATGATGCTGAAAATATTTGTCGGACCTGCTCCATTGGAGTGACGGCATCTAATTGATCTGACCTAAATTTGCCCAATGCACACTCTGTGATAGAAGGAGTTTACCGGTAAGTATCTCTGGGTCTTGTTCACGAGTGAGGGGAGGACGGAGAAGGAGATCAGCTGGAGAATCGGAGCAGTAGGGGCGGTATTGCAGTCGCTGTACCGCACTGTTGTGACGAAAAGAGAGCTGAGCCAGAAGGCAAAGCTCTCTGTCTACCAAACAATCTTTGTTCCTACTCTCACCTATGGTCAAGTGTGGGTCATGACCGAAAGAATAAGGTCGCGAATACAAGCGGCCGAAATTAGTTTTCTTCGACACGTGGCTGGCATCTCCCTTAGAGATAGGGTGAGAAGTTCAGTCATGCAAGAGAGACTCGGGAGTAGAATCGCTGCTTTCTTTGCTTGGAAAGGAGCCAACTTAGGTGGTTCGGGCATCTGGTTAGCGTCTCCTTAGGGAGGTCCTTGAGGCACGTCCCACCATGGGAGGAGACCCCGGGGCAGACCAAGGTGCAGTTGGAGGAATCACATCGACTCACTGGCCTTGGAACGCCTCGGGATCCCCCAGGAGGAAGTTACTAATGTTGCTCTGGAGAGGGCAGTCTGGAGCTCTCTGGTGGAGCTGTTGCCCCCGCGACCCGACTACGGATAAGCGGGTTGAAGACGGATGGATGGGCCAACAGTGCAGTTGCATAGCCAATGTTAAACAACTTCCATCTAGTGGATGAATTGTTGTATTGTTCAGAACAGATTTTTCATTTGACACAAGCATATACATAAGTACAGGAAGTAACACTTTATAGTATGTATAAAGACGTAAGAAGCGTGCGTGCGCTCCTCACCCCAAACGCACATGTTTAGTATGTCCACAGCTTAAGGTAGTGCACCGGCCGCACCCCCAGCTGGACTTCAAGGGTCTTTGATGGGCTGCTATGTGATATAGCTCCACTGCTGCAGAGACTTTAACACATTTTGGGCGGGAACCCCTTTTGGTGTTAGCATTACGTTATGCTTTAGCCATTGAAAAATAGCAGATCTACAAGCTCATAGCGCGTCACCGAGTGGCGCGCTACGAGCTTGTAGGTCTGCTATTTTTGAAAAATTGAAGATCCACTGACTATCCACAGATAATCACCTTAACTGTTTAACCCTGCATTATGTGAGCAAACTACAGATTTGCCTGAGTAGCTACGGGAAGTCACGGATAAAGCAATTCTTACGCTGCATTGTTCTAGCCGATTTGTTCGGTTATCCATTAATAATAATACCTGTGGACTGGATATACATGTCGCTTTGGTAAATGGTAAATGGTGCATTTATATAGCGCCTTTATCCAAGGCACTTTACATAGATTGTGCATTACATTCACCCATTCACACACACATTCACACACACATTCACACACACATTCATACACCGATTGCGGCGGAAGCCATGCAAGGTACCAACCAGCACATCAGGTCAGGAGCAATTTGGGGTTCAGTGTCTTGCCCAAGGACACTTCGACATGTAGACAGGAGGAGCCGGGATTCGAACCGCCGACCCATGGATCATTGGACGACCTTCTCTACCTCCTGAGCCACAGTCGCTTTGCGCCATGTTTCCATTCGAGCTTGTGGATCTGCTACTTTTCATACTTTTGGGTAACGCTGTAGTATGATCAAGTATAGGGCATAAATTTACAAAAAAAATAAAAGAAACAGCAACGATATACCATAAAGCATTTTACTGCAAAAAGTTAATATATTTTACTATGGCTGGCCACCAAACTGCCAATATCAGCTAGGCTACCATGCTCTACCCATTGTCAGGAAACTCATCCTCGGAGTCTTAGTGGTTTTCTGTTTTCGGGTGGGTGCTTATAAGCATTTGAGTTTTCATCTTGAAATCACTTGCTATGGTGGGTTTAGGTGTTTCTTGCTTTGGTGGGTCCGAGCAGAATACTGTAGCAAATATGTGTATTAATTGTTCCTCTGGTTTCTTTTGAGCACTGCAACTTTAGATATTCTGCTCAGTAGTTAAACCATGAGCTGGGTGTCTATTTCATGGAAGGGATGATTGAAGCTTCCAAGCTGTAGTAAGATACTGTAGTAATACTGTATCGTGCATAATTAAGCAGTCCCTTTGGCTTCCTTTGTCCACGCCAGTCAAATACCCAGAGTGGGATTTGCAAAAAGGGGGAAAAAGTGTGAGACCATCTCAGGGAGATTATAAATCGTTGTTGTTGAATGGAAATGTATGTCCAAAACAGTTACTTTTCAGGAAATGGAAAAAATAAATTACACGTGTTCCAATGGATCCAATGTAGTTATTTAGTCTCAAGCTGTTGTCAATTATTTTCACTTGTTAAATGCTTCTAAAACCTACAGACAGTTTCATGGCACGTTGTGAGTTGGCAGATCGACATTTACAGAAAAACATTCAAATGTAATGTTGGCGCTGCAATGTTTCTGTCAAAACAACATTAACAACAGTACAACATGTGTGTATACTAGAGGTTCATGCCACGGGCCTTCAGCCCACTCACATCTAGCTTAAACAAAAAGTAAAATTGATAAAACAAATAAAATATATAAAACATCTGCTTCCCATCATGCACCTGTAATACAGCATGACTTGCAGTGCGTCGACGTGCGTGTCACGTGAGAAGAAGGAAACACAGAAAGACGGGCGTCCACTTTATGCCATTTTAAAAGGCTAGTTTGCTCGCAGTGTAGGCTGCATCCGCATGAGTGAACAGAACGCAGACGTTCTGAGATCATTTCTGATGTTATGCTGTGTCGACTGTCAAGGTTACAATATTAACGCTTCTGAAGAGAAGTAGATGTTTAAGATGGAGGGAGTGAGTTTAAATTTCCACTTTCACAAACGGAAGCAGCCGTGACCGGAAACGGAAACTGCAGCAGCTGGGTTGAAACGCAGAGGTAAAGTGAGTGACGTCAGAGCACAGGATAATGCCTGAACAAGGGTCAAGTGACATTAGCGATGAGCTAATACAAAATATGGGAATGTGTCACAACATGCAGGCAGGCCACACCTGCCTCCAGGAGAAAAACAATAACATTACAGAGAGAGAGAGAGAGAGAGAGAGAGAGAGAGGGAGAGGCTCCGTTTGTCGATCTGGTAACAACTAGGTTCAGCAATGTCATGTTATCACTTGTTTACAGCACTCAAACCGGTCCATGGCAACATCACCGTGTTGTTAGAGTTCCATGCTTGTTATGGTTCAGATTGCAACATGTTTACTGCCTGTAGACTTCATTCACGATTAGTGAGTCACGACCACGTAAGCCCCACTTTATACTTTGCATGGCACCGGTGCACAGCGAAAAGAGCAGATCTACAATTTCACAATGTGTGTGCCTGTGTGATTTTATTTCATTTTGGCACCTATAATGACATGCCCAAAATAGTGACACCATGGGGGGGGGGGGGGGGTTAACATAGGGGCAGAAAACTAGGCCAAACATCTTTGCCCAACAGCCACAGCAGTAACTAAGTATAATCCCGCATTTCACCGGAAATGCGACCACTTTAACCAGGCAACTTCACTTTGTACAGGATTTGGAATGCCATGATGGGTTTTTCCACTTACCCAAGTAACCTTCACATAGTCAAATCTTCAGTGTTTATCCATTTGTTAATCCGAGTGTACAAATGCATCCATTTGATTTGTACACAGTTCAATTAGACAAAACAGCCTCAGTCAGTCAAAGCCAGCTTTAACTGGACAGCAAAGTGCCATCTTTAATCTTGCAAAAGTTGTAATAAACTGACCTTCATTGTCATGGCAACCTTGGAGAAATAATGTCTTGTTCATCTGTTTTTTTCTCACATTTCCCATCATTAGTCAAATTTACACTCAAACAATGTCTCAGTATGAAGATAATGACACACTGGAATACATTAAAACTGAAATAAGTAGCCTAATAATATATAATTTAGGATTTATCTCAAGGTTAACATGGTGTATCTATGTTTGCCATTTTCAGAAGCTGAATCCTTTTAATCATAATACACAGGATGTTTCTCAGTGGCTTTTGCCTCATTGACAATGTAGAGAGATCTAGAACTATGCAATGATAACCATGTAGAGAGATCTAGTACTATGCAATGATAACCACAAGTGTGACAACTTCAGTTCACAGTTGTAGAATGCCATTACATTGCCTTGTCTCATTTAGCCAAGAAAATGGTCACATCTCTGAGCAATATCAGAAGACTGTGTGGGCTGTAGCCCCACAGTCCATCACCATCAATGTTTGTTACAAATAGCACAGGATTTGTGTTATACAATTTCAAATCTGGCAAATTCTCTGTGTAAAAGATATTATTAGGAACAAGACAGTACTGTATTTCAACTTTAACCTAGATTTGCCCAGTGTATTTGTAAGGACAAATAAGATGTTCTCCGGACAGTATTTCTCAATAGCAATAGTAGCAAAGGACTTGGGTGTGAAAACAGAATAAAGACATCAGTGTAAGAGGCCCCATAATGGCTGACGTTGTGTCATTTCTGCTGCATCGTTTCCTCCAATCAAGAAGACATAGGAGGAAATGCTTCAGCAGTTTCCCTTGGCAGAGGGAGTAAACCAGTAAACTAAAGAAGAGGTTCAGGACTGGATGACCAAAGGCCAAACCCATTAGTGAGCAGAAAAAGAGAAAATATCTAAGACAAAAACAGGACTCAAATAGGACTGAATGAGGTGAACTTGGGTTGCAAGCCCCAAAATATTGACAGCATTTTCCAGGAACAGGGGATATGAAGAAGAAGAACACTTTGGATGATAAGGAAATAGTGTTAAAAGACCATAATAAGGGAAGATAAAATAGATACAATCAAACTATCCCCCACTGTAAATGCACCCTCCGTTTTCTCAACCGCTGCTTAGTAGAACGATACACAGCCTATACAAAGTTTCATCATCAAACATCAGGGATGGTCTGGGTTAGTGACACATGCACAGTAGAGTCCATTATAATGAGCAGTGGCACAATATGTACTAGATCAGCGTTGTTAAAGCTGGATCAGCTCTAGGATCTCAGCAGAGTGCTCTCTCTCTCTCTCTCTCTCTCTCTCTCTCTCTCTCTTTATTTATAAAGCACCTTTCGAAACAAGGTTACAAAGTGCTGTACAATGAACACAATCAAATCAATCAAATTAAAACAAGACATAATAGTGTAATAATGCAAGGAAGAATACAGTACAACAAGGAATAAAACAAAACATTATCAAGAGGGTCAAATAACATCGGGAAAATGTCTACGAAATAAAAATGTTTCTAACCTGCTCTTAAAAATATCAACTGACTCAGCGGGTTTTTTAAGTGAAAGGTAGAGCATTCCATAATGTAGGAGAAACTACTGCAAAGAGAGGTTTCTGCCCTCAGGCAAAAACCTCTCATCTCCATATATGGACAGAACTTTTTGGGTGTTTTTTAGTTTTTAGTTTGGTAATTAACCCCTTGCTACTGGATCAGCTCAGTGGCCTTGTTGTTAGAGTGACCGCCCTGGGAATAGGAGGTCAGTGTTTGATCCCAGGTCGGGTCAAACCAAAGACTCGACCAAAGACTTTTTAACCAAAAGCATCAAAAGTATCAGATTGACAATCTTTAAACGTGGCGTGAAGTGAAGTGACGCGTTTTGAGCTTGTCGATGTGCTACTTGTGACTGTTTTGGACATGGGTTTCAACCGAGAGACTATATGAAAAGGTACTTAAATGTTCACGACAACCAAGTCAAAACTTCCTGAAACATTTCTCTTATCAACTTTCAACAAGGTTTTATAAAATATTTCTAAATTTTCTGTGTGTCGCATCACGATGCGTTGTGAGCTTGTAGATGAGCAATTTTTGCTATTCTGACAACATATATAGGGTTTAAGTGGCTAATGCTACTTAAGGGCGGCAGTTAATCAGAAGGTAGAGTGGCCGCTTGGGAACCAGAAGTTTCCCAGTTTAATCCCGTTCTCCGTCAGAGTTAGTGATGAAGTATCCTTGAGCAAGACACTGAAGACTGAACCCCTAATTGCTCCCGATGAGTATATTGGTGCCTTGCATCGTTTCCACCGCCATCCCGGTGTGTATGAATGTGTGTGAAAGGTGAATGTAATGCACATTGTAAAGCGCCTTGTATAAAGGTGCTATATAAATGCTGCCATCGGTTATAGTGCCACCATGTGACAGCTCTTCCTAAACTTAGTGAGAATGTGCGTACAAAGTCACTACGACACGTTGTGACTGTGAGTTTGTAGATCTACTATTTTCACCATTTTAAAACAATGTGCCGTTCATTAACAGTAATCAAGACAAAGGTTTGAAATAATCCTTGTATTGTGATATTGAGTCAAAGCCATATCTCCGGCTCCTAATCTGAACCACATGAGGTCTATACGTGAAATCTCCACAACAATCTATGATTATTGTTAGCAGCAGAGAAAGTGTAACCAACACTTACAAAGAATTTGGGTTTTGCCCATGCTGAGCATGCATGACAACACAGCGGTTGGGATGTAAAGTGCCTCCTGTGTCCAGGCATCCGTGCTAGTATAATTAGGACTTGGAAAACACATGACAGAAACGGAACTGTGGAAGGATCGATCAAATGGGCATGATTGATCCCTGGCCTCTTAATTCAAGGATAAGCACTGAATTCCCTGAATAATAATTTAATTTAATATTTGGTAAACTTGTAATGTATATTTTGCTATTAAGGGGACATTTCACTTTCAAAGTTTATTGAGGGTAATTTTGACGTCTACTCAGGTGTTTGTGACGTTGCTTGCTAGTATTTAGATATTTGATATTCTTTATTATATTAAAAACTGTCTGGGTTCCTCATAAAAGCCTGAGTAGAGCCTGAGTAGAGTGTAAAATGACCTCAAACACGTGTGAAAGTGAAATATCTCTTTAAGTACGTGCCGATATTTGTCTCTCTCCCCTCCTTTCCTGTCTGTCTCCCCTTACTCTATCAATAAAGGAAAAAAGCCCCCCAAAAATATCTTAAAAAAAGACAAAACAACATAACAGCATATTTTCCCCCACACTTAGCTACAATACAATCCCCTGTATAAATGCTGCACCTTCCCATAAGGAAAACTCAGCCTACTTTGAGTGTTTGAGTTTCATCCGTACGCTGTATCCGTTACCATATGCCAAATTAACTCTGCTCAGCGATACGTCTTCAGCCTTGAAAGAGATTTATTTTATTAAACATTCCCCACATTCTGAATACCGGTAAATGCCAGCGCTCCTGCAGATTCTTGCATGCCAAGTTCAGTCTTAACATGCAGCATTGTTGGACTTTTACATACTGCTGTAAAACGTATTGGTAACATTTTCTGTTAAGCTTATGTGTATAATAAGTAAGTAAGTAGCCTTGCCGAGCCATGAGGCCCATAGGGCAGGTGCCTATCTCCTGTTTCTGTAGCGTGAGGCAGCTTGATGTACAAGTACACCCCCTGGACATGACGCTAGTATGTCGCAGGGACTTACCCCCAATCCAACCCTTGATGCTGAGTGTCAAGCAGGGAGGCACTGGGTCCCATTTTGACAGTCTTTGGTATGACCCTGCCGGGGATTGAACCCTGACCTCCCAGTCTCAGGGCGGACACTCTAACCACAAGGCCACCGAGTTGGTATGTAACTCGAAGGCATTTCCTTAAACTGTTTTGCCCCCTTTGTTGAACTATTCAGGTGAAGTATTATTTGCTTCTTGACAGCCAAGAGGACGGTTTATGACCTCCCACCACTACTAGTGTGCACAGAAAGGCAGACCTCGGAAAGGCCTGCCAACCTTCAATGCTGTTACGCCTGTCAAATCTTAAAGAGATTTTGTGTTTAATGGTAGGTTACATACACGGTTGCGCCCTGATGCAGTTCCACATTGTATCCATATTAAAAAAAACGTATCTGGCCGATACCGACAATAAGCCTTTTTGACCTACTACTACTTACTGTATAACTATATCCCCTCTATTGCCAGCTCTGCACCTGTCATGTACTATACATTATGTTATGTAATATTTTAAGTACTGCTGCTAGTGTGTTTGTGATCATTTGTTTTGATCCCGTTCTGCTCTGCATCATGAGGTTTATTGTATTTTCTGAGTTGTATTAGTGATTGGTTTTAATGTACATCTGTATACAGTATGTACATCAAATATAGCAAATTCCTTCAGCCCTCAAACTCACGGCTGAGGGAATTTGGTAGACCTACTTTGTGATAGGCCACAAATACAATATATCCCATTGTCAATTAGACCTGTAACAATTATTACACAATTCCCTAAATCACAAATATTTGAGATAATGGGATTAATTTTGCATAATTGTCATAATTGTTTCCATGTTGAAAGAATTTCATACGGATATTTTCAAAAATGGTGGAAATAGCAGATCTACTAGCTCACAACGTGTCGCATTTCCACTATATATTTATTTTAAGTAGTTATTAAATACAGTACTTTCTTTGTATATTTAGGTTATTTGTCATATCTGCCCTGTGCAACTGCAAAGCCTAAAAGCCAAACAGAAATTTATTTTTCGTTTATATGTTCCAGTGTTCAATTTCAAAAACACATTCTTGACTCGAGGTTTAAGGTTCAAGGTCGTACTTTATTATTACATCTTGTGTACGATACAATTTAAATTGCAGAATGTCACAGGCG
This sequence comes from Protomyctophum parallelum, assembly GCF_964188405.1. NCBI lineage: Eukaryota > Metazoa > Chordata > Actinopteri > Myctophiformes > Myctophidae > Protomyctophum > Protomyctophum parallelum. Next base: position 12,417,985 of record NC_139706.1, on the reverse strand, counting down.
TTGTGCACTCAGCAGCACCAGGTACGTGCTTGGGACAATGTTCAGAATCAGCACGTCTGTTGTGTTCATGTGTTGTAGTCGTGATTTGTTAACTGGTGGGACACTATTTTAATGACGCTGCACGTGCATGAATATTACTTTAATCACAGGTGACTCATTTTACTTAGGTTTACGACTCGCAACGCAAGTGTATAAACTTCTGAAACATATTTAGGAAATTACTAGTTTCGCAAGTAATTTAGTGCATGAATCCATCAGCTACAGTTATCCAAATGTTCTCTTTAAACCGCTTCAGAACACCTGACACGACTGACAGTACGCCTACACCTACAGTAGCAGGTCACACAATGGACCATTGATATGTATCTAGCCAGGGTCATTCCTATGTTAATTCGCACTAGTGTTGACACCTGGCAGCTTTTGTAAGCTTTGCTAAGAGGTGTCAATGGTTGTTTTTGTTTTTGTGCGTGCTTGCTCCTGCTCAAAAGACTGGCGGGATGCCATGGTACCGTGTACAATGAGCACTGCACCACTGGTTGCTATGGTCTACAATTTTGTCCTGACTACAACACACCTGGTCCCACTGGACTTACACAACTCTCCCACAGGGACCCAGCCAATACTAGGTATGCCTCGCCACATGTTATGTTGAAAGCTATCTGAAAGCTACCCGATCTGTAAATCTGTGTTGCATCCATCTACTACACATGTTGGAGATGACATCTAATTTACTAACTTGCACTAACTACAAATATTCTTAATTCTGGCATTTAAAACTGAAAACTGCAGAACAATTTAATTGAAAACAACAGGGATAGGACAGACTAGTCGACTATTGTTAATTTGTTTTGTGTATAGATCATTTCTTGTTTGTATATTAGCATAATATTTAGGATGGGTATATTAAGGGGAAAATCACAGATCAGCCAATATTAGGCTATAAATACAATGCTTGAGAACCGGGTCATACCGTAACTGTGCTACCCCTATACAACCAAATTACTTCCTTGAATCATTCAGACAACCCACCAACCCATGTGTGCACTAAGGGGGTGGAATTCCATGGAGGCCATGAAGGCCGTCATTGCACATCAGTTTAGCCTTCTGCCCCTAAAAAACTAAACGATATGCCCTGAGGCCATAGCGGCGTTGTCCCTAAAATGACAAAATTCCTGTGCCTGGTGCACTGCAAATCCCTAGTTTATACTCCAGGACCTGGCTAAGATATGTATGCACTTCATTTAGCGGAGAATATCTCAACTGTTCTTGGCTAATATGACCGCTGCGAACAACTTAGGATCTGTGAAAAATTCTCTATCCGGGGGGAAATACCCGGAAATGACCACACCAGACAGCTACTTCAAACATGGCTCTATCTAAACTGTTTGTGCAACAGATTTCCTGAGATGCTCAAAATGTTCAGAATACTCTGAACATTCAGTGATGGTTCAGGACAACCGGCTATCCGACGGACTCCACACCGGGCACTGCACTCCCTGTGGGGGTGTGGAATGCGTGCGGCGAATTTGAAGTCGGTGGGGAGAACGTTTTTCAAGTTACATGGATTACAGACGTACACACGTATGTACGTAGACATGGCACATTTATAGATAGATATGGAAACCAATTAGAGCATTCAGGCTACACCATTAGCAGAGTGCACAGTTGCACACACTGTAATGAATGAAAAAGCCATATTGTATTTCCAAGAATGTACTATGCCAATACAGTAGAGTACACTTAGCTGACATTTTGTACTGGTTTACCCGACAGTGACACCCTGCATAAAGTCTAGTGCTGGGTGTGGGAAACGGGTGAGGAAAGTGGACTTCAGGGCCTGAACTTGAGACGAAGAGTGAGAACATTCTTCAAAGCCTGTCTGAGGGAGGAGTCCCCCTCCCTCCTGAGTCAAGAATAACAAACTCGAAAGGGAATTGAGTTTTTCACATGAACAGAGTGCAGCCTAGAGTTGTTGAAAGGGTGTTTGAGGATTATTTGGCCATTTGGCTGCATGGGCAGATAAAGTCATAAAGATTAAGAGGAAAAGGCATTAAAGAAGCCTATCCTATTTATTTATTTTATTTTATTTTTTTTAAACATTTTGGTAGAAGTGATAGGCACTGGCGCACACACACACATGCACGCGTTCGTTAACATGCACACGCACACACACACACACACACACACAAAGGGAAATTCACAAGGACACAAACAATATGGGTGCGGTTATGTTACAATCACATACAGTACATGTCTTGGAATCATGATACAGCAAGAATGTCACTCAGCAGCGTCTCCAATACCCATATTCGTTCACACAACGGTTACGGTGCTCAGGACTAGGCTAGTCTCGGTGGCATAGACAGTACAACAGGGACAGTACAACACCTCGCAAGTCCTTCTGCCTCATCCTCTGGACACTCCGAGCTGTCGAGTGTTCGAAACGCACCAACAACTGTCTGTGGACATGTCCCAGGCTGGACCATCAGAGAAACCAGAGCCAGCAGTCTCACACTGCCAGCTGGTGACAACACATGGCCGCGGCGTTATCCGCGTCTGCTCCGACAGCGGACGTATACGCCGTAGGAAAGTCGCTGACTCACCGGGTCTTTCCCGGTGACGCTGCGCCCTCCACACTCGCTCTCATAGGCCTGGAAGTCCACACACCACTGCCCCGATGGCGGACCGACACACCGCAGGGAAGCCAACGGGTCCACTGCCTCTCCTCCCGGCACCTGTTCACGGGAGGGGCCATCAGGCAGCGTGGTCGCCGGTAGACTACGTCGCTGAGTACATACATCTGAGTACGTGATATCCTGAGATTCCTGACACACAGCCACCGCCTCAGGAATTTCAAACGTTCCAAAAGCTGCACCCACTACATTAACGGTCGTAGTTAGAACGGGTGCGGTTGTTAGATGTTAAAGAACTAGCAAAGTTGGCGTCCACCCGTGTTCCACCGTGCCGCCATTGCTGCGAGTGCACACACACACACACACACACACACACACACACAGTTGTCAAACAACCACAAAATACCCCATTAATACGCAAATTAACACAGCCTTGTGCTACAAATCACATGCATTTACTGCATGCATGTACTAGAGGATGGAGCGAAGACAGAGTAAAACAGAGTCAGGCTGACTGACTACAGAAGACTGCGGGAAAAGAGATTACATCAATTTGCTACTAAATCATCCACCTTTACAAAATACAAATGCCAGACCCGGGCAGCTGGCGTAGCTGTCTGGGCACCTTGGCTCGTAATCCAGTCTGGCAGTGTGCCGCGGGGTTCGACTCCCGATCCCAACGGCCTTTACTTACTGCGTGTCACCCCCCCATCTCTCTCCCCATTTCTTGTCAGCCTACCTTCATATATCCCTCTTTCAATAAAAAAATAAAAAAATAAAACCCTTTAACAACTCTTTTGCTGCCCCTAGTGTTAGCATGCTGTAACTGCCCCAGGGGCCGCCCGTACAGGCCCACTCTATGGAGCTTGTTGTCCTTCCGGGTTAAACAGGAAGGTGGGGGGCCTCCGGAAGTGGAACAACACCACACAACACAGCCCACAGCCTTTAGCTAGCAGAACAACCAGCTATATTTTCTCAGCGATGCGATACAAAATCACAAATGATCGTCGGGTGCACGCCGGCTCACCATGGACAGCTCTCTAACCTTTGGAGATATGGCGCTTTGAAAATCGGGTTATAATGGCGGCTCAACGTCGCTGGTGGTGACGGAGGAGGGCTATTCTACCCGGAGCAAAGGTAAACAAACGGTTGGCGCATTCATATATGGATTAAACAGTTGTCTGCGCAACTGGCATAGAAAGGTCCAAATAGCCTAGCTACGTATATAAACGTATATGGCAAGAAAATAATTAAAACAAATATCATGCCATTATTACTGGCAAAATTCGTTGCTGCGTTCAGAGTATGCAGCCAATATGGCTTCACGTTGCGGCATTCAGACTATGGGCTTTATGGGTACGTTTCCCATTGGCTTAGAGGCAGCCTAGAGGCAGCCAATGATGAAAAGGTCTCTACTACAGTCGCTAGTAGAGGTAGATCAACATGTTGTCCAGCCGCTTTTCAAGCATCTGGCAAAAACCTAGACTACAGCACTGGGAAGAACCACGGTTGCATAAGCAGTGTGGTGCTGTGTCCAGTTTGTGAAGGGAGTCCAAGAAACACAATATAAAATGAAAGCTCAATTTGCTTAAACATGGCATAGTTTGTGAATGCTTTGGTTGGGATCATGCTGTTGTAGCCTCATGTCAAGAATAGCCTCAAGATACAGGTACCTTGATTTCCTGCATGCCGTAACACAATTAAAACCCATTTACTGCTACCATTTATTGAGAAATTAGGACCTAATTCACGCCAGCATTTTTTTAATTTGAGCTCTTATTTTGAAAAGCCACATTTTGCCTCGACCGGAAGTGGGCTTATCCCGGCCAGATTTACGTTGCCAAGGCAACCTTTGTTTACATGATCGGTCTATGTGGCAGCACTGGAGACCTTCACAGCATCGGCTCTGTGCCGTCAAAGAAATGCTGTTTTGACCAAAAATGCCATCTGGGACAAGGAATAGGATACAGGCGATTGAAAGAAACGGATAGAATGGATTCTTATGGCGACGACGATCTAAGATGAACGATCCAGTGCTGTGCTAACAACACAGCTAGCTAACCGGCTAACGTAAGTAGCATTATGGCTTGATCGATCAAATGCACTATAAAAGTGCAATTGCCGAAGGGCTACGGCAATGGCGGCAAGTGTTAATATCAAAATGAGGCTTCAATTGCCGAAGGGCTTCGGCAATGGCGGCAAGGGAGTTAATATTTTATCAATGATAATAAGCAGCACTGCAACACCCAGCCAATTGACATACATGACGGAACGGAAGGGGATATCTTTGCCTTGTACATGCACGCACATGCACGCACACACACACACACACACACACACACACACACACACACACACACACACACACACACACACACACACACACACACACACACACACACACACACACACACACACACACACACACACACACACACACACACACACACTTTTGTACAGCCAAAGTGGTTGTCTTTTTGACAGTGTGCATAATATTATGTTTTATTATATAAATACACTTTAATGGAGCAAAACAAAATTGACTGCTTCCACTCAATGTTCATCAAGTGGGCCGCTCATCAAGAAGAAAGAAATGGGTCAGATGTCGATCTAACAAAATGCCAAATAGCTTTCCGTTAATATCACAAAATACAAGGACGTCGTACGGTATAAGCTAGTGTGGCACTCAATTTCAGATGATAAAATTAACAAATGAATGAAGGGTGGACACTAGAAATCTATTCGCTCTGCTCATTTGGATTATGAATATTGGTCCGCTCTCAACAGGGGTGAAACTGGGTCAGGTGTCATGAAGGATAGTCTAGATGTCACCATCTGGGCAGCCGATTAATCACTGAGGATGGAATAGTCTCCATGGAACTGTACCTCAACTCAGTGTGAATTGAATATATCGTTTTGGTTTGATGAGAATTACAAAGTGGGCAAAGTCACACAATTACAGTAGCACTGCAGTGACATTTAATATTGCACCAATGTTTCCACTTCAAATCTGAAATCAGGGTGTAAATGACTATGACAAATGCATAATGTACACTAAATAGACTAAATAGCATTCAATTAATAGCTATGCAAATGTAACCACCCGTAATGCTGCCACCCGACAGTGACGAAATGCTGGATGCATACGTTTGGAACACCACTTTATGTAATTTCAGAGATAGTTCAGGGCGGAGAATAACTGTCTCAAATAATTTACTCACACCCTACTCCTAGTCCCTAGGAATTCTATGTGGGTGACTAACCGATCAGGGGGGAAAAACTACAACTGCACGCACGCACGCATGCACGCAAGACAAGTCCACTATAGGATATATTTGGAAACCACTGCAAAATTAAGGAATCATTAGTGATTTTGGACACAGCGACACCATATTTCCTTCTCATTTTTCCTGGGAACAGTCTACGGCGTAGACTGTTCCCAGGAAAAATGAGAAGGAAATGACAATCGGTGACACCAAGCACCTCTAGATCTACTTCTACTGGGTTACATTGTTCTCTTTTGAAAGAAGGTAATTACTGAATAGTTTGGATGACAGCCTGTATTATACAAAGTACAAAAAGGAAGGATATCAGGTTGAAGTAACAACTTGACAGAAATCTGCAGGGAGCTACAATACAATATTTCATAGTGGTGCAGATCATTACATTTTAGGTATCTTTTCATGATAATAATAATTTGATAATCAAAACCACGTCCGTCCACCAGTTCACATTCTCCATATAGAGAATAGAATACATTATCTTTGATCAGTGCCTTATTAAAGAAAGGTGTTAACCCATTTTGACCTGAGATCAGATTCTAAAAATGTCTTCTACATCCTGACAGTTTTCTGATAAAGCTATGTTTCTATGTCAGTCGTTCTTCGATTTTTCAAAAATAGCAGACCTACAAGCTCGAGCTTGTAGATCTGCTATTTTTCAATAGCTAAAGCATAACATAATGCTAACACCAAAAGGGGTTCCCGCCCAGAATTTAAAACAACCTGCTACATAAGGGGTTCGCCACAAACAGCCAGGAATCGAGTCTGGCTTACAGGATGCAGGCCGTCATTGTGGAGAATAATTGGACTTTGCCCCTTTATAGTTGATAGTGCATATTTTGCTCTCTAGGTGTATTTACTCCTGGAGAGCAAATCAAATTGTGTGACACGGTACAAACTCGGGTCACCTTTGTGGGAAACGAAACATCTACCACTAGGTCAAGAGGGAATCCCCCCCTTGGCCAGGGGTAATATATGGTCTGGCAATAGGGTTCTGCGTCACAGATTGTTCATTTGTTATAGCTCTGCTAGAAGCAATTATTAGTTGCCGCCTGTCAGTATTAATATTAGACAAATGATGGAACATGTTCCAAAACAAATGGATCTATGTTGGGTAAACATGGCATGCATGTATTGTCAGTCTCAGTTGCATTGCCAGTCTGAATTTGCCTGATGTTTTCTATTCATCTTAACAAATGGGAGGAAACTAATAATAGTTTGAGCACATGTGTGTGCAGCAATCAATAATCTTCACACTACCCACACTGTGGGATCCTTGACCTACTGTATATGCAGAGTCTTGCCAGCACAGTCGGAAGCTTGAATCAAAGCCTATGATTTCAGATGCCCACAAATAAATGGAATGTATTTGTATATAAATGTATATAAAATATTTGCTCCTTGGATACAGATCATTATAATTGCAAAAACGTTTGCATTGGTCATTCTAAGCTAAACCACAACTGTTCTGATATTTTTGGGCGTTGAAATCTATCATCTCATAAATTAACATTTGCTTGAGCCTAACAATGTGTGAGATTGTTTATTTTTGTCACATTTCAACAGAAAACTTTGCCAGTTGAACATGCTTCACACCTTAACATTCTCACGTCGGTACAGTCTGTGATTTCCCATGCACACTATCCAGAGTCCATACATGACGGCAGCAGCATCAGACTACAGAGCAGAGCCTGACTCCCAGAATTAGAAATAATGATGTAATATTCCAGGAAGGAGCCTAGTTTGGTGTAATAATGGATATACTGTACAGCTCAAGGCACATTTGTTTCATACCGGTAGTAATGTTCAGCAGCCACTGGAATAAATCAGAGAAATGACGTCCCTATCATCACAGCAATGCACCGGCTTTCTAATACAGAATCGATCTTCATTTCCATGTGCAAAAATCATCAAACATTGGTATTTGTTTCTGCTACTGTGATCATCAGTTTTACCAATCATGTTATCTTATGTATTGGGTAATGTAGTGTAGTGGACAAATTAACACTAAAGAATAATGCTTTTTAATGAGCACAGTAGGCCTACACCAAAGTGACCAAACTGATTCTACCTACAGAATTCCCGTTCTGCAGCTTGAGAAATAGAAACACAGCCAAGTGGAGCTGAGATACAGTTACCCTTACCACCCACACAGCCATTCCAACTGTCCAGGACCCACAAATTACTGTGAAGTGAGCAGGATCACTTGGGAACATACCATTAGTCTATATTAAGCTTTTCTTAAAAAACAAAAATCCAGAAGCATGTAAATACCATGTCTGTGGCATCCCATGAGAGGCCGAATCTAAAAAAAAACCACACACCCGTGTGAAGTGAGAGTGTCGTCGTACTGTACATCATCCAAAAAAAATGAATATCATGAATTACTTATGTTATTATCTTTTAACCATGATACAGTGTTTAAAAAACCTCATCTTTTCACCATGATCATGTAAGATGACAAATGAATGTGTATGTGTATACACACACACACACACACACACACACACACACACACACACACACACACACACACACAGAGAGTTTGACTATATGAATTTCCATGTCATACTATAGTGACAAGAATTTCCCCAGTCTCTAGAAAATACCACAATAGAAGTGAACAGTGAACAGTCAGCCACAATTTAGTGAACACCAGTGATGGAGGAAAATGTATGACACAAAACAAGTTCCATATGGGTCATTATGGTGGAATGTTTCCTTTTGTTCCGTTCACTACACTAAACACCTTGGCAGAACTTAAAAGGCATCGACAACAGCTTATTTTTCCCTAGTTCAGCATCAGCACATTCAACTCTCAAATGTTGACTGGCTCATATTCCAACATGTCAAAAATCTCATAAACAATAGAAAGGAATGCACTGTATGACTGTAACATTGTGTACTTAGAATAATTTATTAATTTGTGCATCATAGAAAAGCCTATAAGGAATGTTCCTCATAAACACCAACAACATGACCAGGTGGAAGCAAAGGATGGTGGTTGGGGAGAGGAGGGTACAAACTGTTAAAACAAATTATAATCATGCTAGCTGGAAACATATCCAAACATTTCCTCCACATATAACGAGTTTGTAACATTGTTTTGTACACCAAAATCTCAGCTGTCGTTAACCCAAGTTATATCATACAGTAGGTGATATTACTGCAGACCATTGGGCATACATCCAGTGGGTTGTTTTGAATTTTCACCTAAATTGTTGATCACGCTTCACCGTCTTCTACAGTCTATAGAAAAGTAAATGCCTAAACGCTCATCTAAAATGGGGTGAACTAAGCATTGCATTGATAAAGTCCACAATGTGCATACTGAGTGTACTTCCACTCAATTCAACCTACAGTATAATGGTGTATCCTAAACCCTCTCTCACTGTCTGTGTCAGAACTAGTAAACAATGGCAGAGGAGCTTGTGGCTAGAATCCAGACCCAACTGTCTGATGTCCTCGCAGGGATATGGGAAAGTCATTCCGATGTTGGCTGTTAATTATGTGCAGCTGATACAGTGGCTTGGAAAGGAAACAGCTGACATAAGCATCCATGGCATTCAGGCACATGGGGTAGGAGGCTATTATAGTGTGAACGAATGGGACCTCGTTGATGGTACTTTTTGCAGCACTTTCATTTGTGTCACTGAACTGAAACTCTCTGAGACTTATAATGAGTGCAGTGCAGTGCACAGTAAGAATTGAGTGTCTTGTTCAAGGACTGATTGGGTGCCAGGGTCAAAATAATAGCACAAATAATAACAATAATGCATCTCATTTTGGGTAACCACGTTTCAAAACACTACGCCACTCTCCCAGCCACACTCTTTGCTCTTTTTGCATTTTACAGCCAAGCGGGAGAGCAATGGGCGAATATTATTTTGGTAGCAACTAGCACGGTGCCATCTGCATGCCTGTCTGGACTCTGGACAAGGGTACTTCAGTGCCATCACCATGTGCTGATGTCACACTGAGTTCTGTGCTCAGCCAGCGTGATGTGTCCTCAGTTTGATGTGCTTGACCACTGTCTGTGCCAGCCAGGTCAGGGCCACAGATACATGTTTTTTATCAGTGGAAAGTGGGCTTACACATATCTTTGAGAGACAGCTTTGCCTGTCATTCATCTGTTTTTCTGTTACCCTTGTGAGGGGAACCGTAAATACACAGACATCAGATTTCAGATTTTTATTGAAGGGACAGCCCCATTTTCAAGAGGGACCCATAAAAAACAAAATACAGAAAAGCATACTGTACACAAATACACAGAATATGCAGTACACAGATACAAACAGATATACAAATACATACATATATACACAAATAGCTTGCTCACCATCTTCCACCTACACCACCAACCACCACATAATACACAGTGGAGATAAGGTCACAGTGCAGATATCTCAGGGTCATAAATGGTTACAGTCAGGTTAGAAGCATAGACAAGTTGAGTCTAGATGTGAATGTAAGGAGGTCCTGAAGCAACTATATGACGAGATGGATCTAAGATATAGAGGGAGGTTGTTCCAATCGAATGGGGCTTTGTAGGAGAAAGACCTACGCCCAACCACATTGGAGATTTTGGGGATTTTAAAGTAAGGGTATTGTAGATGTCTTAGTGGATAGGATGAGGTAGTCAGGTACTGTTTTAAGTAAGCAGGGCACCTAAAATAAATGCATTTATAAGTGAAGAGATACCAGTGTAGTTGCCGTCTTGATTTAGGCTGCAGCCAATTGAGTGATTTGTACATGAGGCAGTGGTGGGTATCATATGGGCATCTCAATACAAACCTGCACAGGGAGTTGTATAAAACATTTAGAGGTTTAAGATGAGTCAGTTAATCGCCCACTTCCCCTTCTCACACTCATTGGGTTAGGGACACCTTGTACTGTGTAAAACTGGAGAAGATTAGACACTCCTTGAATGGTTCTTCCGATAGGTTTGGGAGGATATGGGGTCCATTCTTTCAATTCATTCAGGATTTGAATCCATCTCTGCTTGGGGATGAGTGAGATCTGCTGGACTTTTGTTTTAAAAGTAGCTTAATATACTGTGATTGGATTGTATGGATTGTACTGTATTGGATTATGGATGTATCATGTACCTATGTTTCTTTTCATTTTTATATAGGATGTTGTGTACTGTTGTTTTGTCTGTTTTTGTCTGCCTTTTATTTTTCAACTTTTACTGATCATGTATTTAAGGTTTGTTTGTCTTGTTTTCTGTTGTCCTTTTTCTTTGGGGTGAAAATTCAATGTGTTTACTCTTTTATGTCATACTTGTGGGGTTTATTTAAGAGAAGCTGTTAATGTTAATTATTCTTTTTCAAACTCTATCTCAATAATGCTTCTGTGAAAAAAAACCAATAAACAAAGTTATATAAAAAAAAAAAAAGATGAGTCAGTTGTGTTCAGATACACAACATCTGCGTAGTCAATAATGGGAAGAATCACTTGAGAAATAATTATTTTCCTAACATCAAAGGAGAAGCAATTAATAGAACGGTAAAGTGAGCTTAGGCAACCATAGGTTTTTTTAGTAACGTAGTCTATGTGTGGTTTGAAGGTAAGCTCTGGGTCGAGCCACACTCCAAGATATTTAAAGGAGTCAACTTTCTCAAGTTGAGAGCCATTTGAAAAATTAATGCCTATTCCAAGTGTGCTTGCTTGACTGTGTCGTGTGCCAAACACCATGCTGCAGGACTTTCAAGAGAGAGAGAGAGAGAGAGAACACCACTCATTGGATATTGTCTGAGAGAGGACAGATAGAGGCAAAATAGTAACAGGAAGATAGTAATAATGATAATAATAATAATAATAATAATAGAGAAAATACAGTTAAATATAAGAATGATGAAAGAAAAAGGAGACAAAATAAAATAAATAATAGTAGTACTAGATGTGTATATACACACGCACGCACGCACGCACACACACACATAAAGTACATACATACACAAAGTACATTCCTATAGACAAGGATGAAGGCAAGTGAGACCCAACTGAGTCAGGAGTACATATCTACAGCCATCTGCAGTGTTACGTTGGTTGATTGGGAGTCAGTCACTGGTAGTCATGGCAACGTTGTCACACCGCTGACATCATCACAGAGCGACAGTGTTTACAGCAGCAGGCGAGCATGCTGCAAACACGCTCATGACGTCACGATCAACAGGTTCTGTGTGTTTACAGTGGCTGTGGGAGCACGCTGGCTCGGTAGCTCCTCTTGATCATCGTGGAAGATGTTTTTATCACCACCACCACACAACCAATACGTGATGCGAGGATTCCTGTAGAGATTTCCATCAATGTACAACTTGTCGATGACGAGACGAGTCTTCATTTCCCTTTTTCTTGCATCCGCCATGATCGGATAGAGCAACCTCCGCCGAGCCATGATCTCAGCTGGAAATTGATCGCTGATGGAATAGCTGGTATTCTTCAATTATTTGCCCTTGGACATGACGGCAGATTTCATCTTCGAGTCGGTGACTTTGGCCACGATGGGACGGGGCCTTTCCGGATCAGCTCTGGATTTACCCAGGCGATGAACTCTGGAGAAACGAATGGCTTCAACTTCCTCCGACTCCATTTTCAGATTGTTTTTCAAGAATGTCTTGACGAGTACTTCAGACTTCAGGTAAGTCTCACCTGGTGCTTCAGAGAGTCCGTGAATGATGATGTTGTCCCTCATGCTTCTGCATTGTAGATCGAGAATGTCTTTAGCCATGTTAACGTTTTCTTTTTGGAGTTCACCTGTCAGGCGTTTCAGACTGTTGACGTCTGTTCTGAGTGAGGCGTTGTCGGCCTTTAGCACCTCAATGAGTGCGTTGTTGAACTCGACAGAGGCTTTCAGATCCTTGACATCAGTTGATAACTGCTCAAGCAGATCCAGCTTCTGGAGTTGTTTCCGAATAGCCGATAGAGACTCGCGGATGTCACTCGAGTCATCCACATCACTTGAGCCCATCTCACTCCTGTTGCGTTTGGTGTCAGGTTTGTTGTCCGCCGGCATGTTGTTTTGGTGCTGGTAATATTTGTCAATATAGGCTTCCAAACCCTGTACCGTGTTGCCAGGAGAATCCAGTTTGAAGGTGGTGAGGTCGATCGGTGATCAAACAATGTTAGAAGGCATAGTTAGGAGGTTTTGTCGCGGCGTATAGCTCAGCACTTCATGCTAACGACTGTCAGACGGGTTGCCAGGTCTGCAGGTGACCAGGAGAGGCGAGAGGTCAGATAAAAACACTTCCAATATTAACTCCATCATGTGGGTCTTGAGGTCCACATGGGAACAGCGTGGCAGCAGATGTATCTGACGTATGACTTTGGGGTTTCAGCTAGCCCAATCCGAGCCCCAAAGACATTAAAAATGTGAAAAAAGGAGGTACCTTTGGTCTACTTTACTAGCAGCATACAAACGGACGGACGCACGCACGCAAAATCGTTACACAGTATCTCTATAGTCATGTCTTCAAGACGGATCTGTCCGATATTTCAAACCTCAAGCACGGGAGCAGCACATGTTCGACTGCATGTCCGACCGTTGTTTCCGCATGTCGGACCTTTGGTGTGTCAGATCTGCGTGTGCATCCCTGGCTACTATACCTTGATACACGATTACAATTCATTATTGTTGCCTTTGATGGGGAAGAAATAGTTTTTTGCACTTAATGCATCTGATATTAATGTCTACTAGTCTAGAACATTTTGAACTGCAGCAAAACAAGGTTGATAATTGTGGACAGTCTGGACACTGACCCGACTGTGGCTTTGATGGTGCAGTATGGTGGGAATATCCCACACTCACTGCCCTTTCCTTCCAGAAGGAAAGGAACACAAGCACCTCATTCTATAGAGCAAGGGAGGTACTGTTACCTACTATCAGAAAGGAGCAGAGCCTACTACTTTGTCTGAATGCTTGACTTTGAAGCGTGCTCAAGTTCCCGAATAACAAAGGCAACATGTTCATAAGAGCATATTTCCTATTGCTCTATTAAAGACAGAGAGATGCACTGTGCACAAGTATTTGAAAATGTTTTTTTTGTTTGTTTGGGTGGGGGATATAAAAAGGTGTTGGTCAAAGTTATAGGACTGTATGATGTGCAATACAAATTGTAAGCTTATCATATCATCATCATCATATTATACTATAATTAACTCAATGTCTGTCTGAATGAATGTCGTAGCTCCTCACTGACTGCACCAATCGCACCCACTTATACGCACTCCACAATATGGAGGTCTTAACGAAGCCCTTTTCCCAATTTACAGAATTATAAATTAATAACGAATTTATTAGTGAATTAAATATTCCCATCCACTTACATGGGAAACTGCGAAAACTCACAAAGTATTTTTCTCTCAGAAACCGTCTGAGCTACAGTTAAAACACTTGGAGGGGAGGTTCATAATAATTATTAAAATTAATGTAATGAATAATTACATCAGTCGGCCTCATGGTGGCGCTATAACAGCCCACTTTACATTTCGCCTTATAACTTTTTTTTTTTTTTTAAGATATTTTTTTTGCGGCTTACGCCTTTTATTGATTTTTGAAGGGACAGACAGTAGGCTGACAGGAAACGGGAGAGAGATGGGGGGATGACATGCAGTAAAGGCCGTGTCGGGTCCGGGAGTCGAACCCGCGGCACACTGCGACTGGATTACCAGTCCGGTGCCCAGACCGTTACGCTACGGCCTGGGCCGCCTTATAACTCTTGAACCGTAGGGATAGATTTTCCGCCATTTAGAACTTTCTTCAAAACACACTTTTACAGCTTTTGTGCAAATCTACAAAAATCGGTACACATGATCTCTGGACCTATCCGATGAAAACGCCACAGCCAGAATTTGAGTCCGTATAGTTCGGCTGTAATCGGCGTCCAAAGTTAGTGGGAGGGGCCTATTTTACAAAAAATGACACAAACGGAATGTCCAATCCACCCCAAATTTCATTCACATGTCGTGGGTGGTTTAATCAACGGAGAGCCCAAAGCAATTCCATTTCAGGCACAGGGAGCACCGCAAATGCGGAAATTTAAAAAGTTTGTTGCAAAAACATGCTTTTGGGGGGATAAAGCGCAAAACGTTTGTTGCAAAAACATGCTTTAGGGGAGATAAAGCACGCCCTCCGGCAAAAACAGCTAATCTACAAGCTCACAACATCACAGGTTGCAAAAGCCATGAGTTTTCTCAAGCCAGAGTTCAGAATTGTGCACATTTTGGACGCAAATGCACCTACAATTGTATCTGTGCGACTCACATTTGGGAGTAACTGTGCGACTGTAGTTTCTGTGGTGCATGTCAAACTGGGGGGCCTTCATACTTTTCAAATGGGGGTCTGTGGGCAAATAAGTGTAAATGTTGCGGTCCTTGCCATGAACATATTTCCCTACCATGCATTTGTACGAATACTTTCATGTTATAGTGCCGTTTTTATTCATAAAGAAAATCATAAAAAACAAGTTAAAATGAACGTGTTAAAAAACACATGTTAAAACACTTGCCTTGAACGTCCACAAATGTCTTATCAAATAAAACTGCGGGTGCCTGTGACGTGTGGGGACGTCTTAAGTCGGACTTTTTTATCGATATAAAACGGGATCGATAAAATCTATTTTTTGACAGCGGCAGTTTAGGTGATTCGCTAAATGTGAGACAACTACTCTATACCCTATGGTTGAAATCTTGAGAGAGAAAGCCACACCACTGAGTTTACTGCTTCACAACAACCTCACAGATCTTCGTCAATGATCCATCTTCTTCTAAGGCATCCTTGACACGCATTTTAACCAGAAAGTCAAAAGTATATTTCTCCCCTGAGCAAGCAGGGAAGGGACAGTCCATTATTAATTATGTGGGATTTATTTTGTGTGTCAGAATATTTTATTTTGATAGATTTGACCTGGCTTGGTACTTCCAATTACGGTACATCACTGAGGAGGATCATGAAAGCATCTGCTACTAGCCCAAAATATGTGTGCATATCTTGCACACATATTAACGTATGTTATCTTCTACTGCTAGGTTAAATAACTGAAATGAAAATATGATGTTCCAATTACTAGTGTTGACTTGCAGTGGTTCAGACCCCCTCTGTGTTATTTGTCTGCTAAATGGTAGATACAGTGGCGTGGTTTGGCACACCTCTTGAACTCATGTTACTCATTCTTTGGAGGACACAGGTCCAGTGTTCTTACCGATGGTGGGCATTGGTAGATGGGTGCTTTAGTATGGGGAAAGAGAGAGGGAGAGATCTTCAACTTCACTCCCACGGGACAGGAAATAATAACAGACCATTCCTGACAGTCAGTCTTCCGGACCCATGTGTTATTTGGGATAATTCTATCATGCTGTGGCCTCTCATTTGCGTTAATGGTGATCCTACATGCAAGAGGGCCGATTTCACAGCTGTAGACATTTGTCTCCCTCGTAAGCACTCGCTGACAACAGAAATCTGGCATGAGGAATAAGAGCATATTATTCAGTCAGTTACTTATTCCCCTGAGGAGTACTTACATTACCTAAGGCAGATATAGGCTTAATATTATTGGACAAAGCACAACAAAGCCTGGAAAATACCAAAAACATCAATACGAGATGTTAATGCAAGATGTAGATACTGGCAAGCGGCCCTTCGCAGAAGCACTTGACTACTAAATGTCGTTGTGAAAATTGTAGTCACTCATGCATGATGCCTGAGAGGAGTGAAGTGTAGGCTAAAGTAAATCAACCTGTTTAATACCACAAAATGATCTGATTACAGATACTTTAACTAAGAGCAACTGATATTTAACATCTTGTCGTTCTAGTGTGGAGACGTGAAAATATTCGTAATCACATTGTGTGCCCTCAGCGCTCACCCTCGCAGGCACTTAAAAATCTCTGCCAGCCTACGTAAAACAGTAGTCGTAGGCTGGCCGATATTTTCTGGTGCCTTTGAGAGTGAGTAATTGACAGAATGAGCCGACTTGGGTAAACCCAGGTAATCTCAACGGTGTGTGTGTGTGTGTGTGTGTGTGTGTGTGTGTGTGTGTGTGTGTGTGTGTGTGTGTGTGTGTGTGTGTAAACTGGCCAGTAATCTGGGATTAGTTTTGTGGACACAGGTGCATTCCACTGAATTCTTCCCAGTTCAAGTCAATCATATCCCATTGTGAAACAAACACAGCATACAATTTAAACACAAATATATTACAAGATATGAACAGCTAGATCTCAAAGTATTCCTTACAAGCCTTTTAAATCGATCAAGTGAAATTACATTCTTCACTTTTAAAACTGATAGTAGACAGTTCCACATGTGAGGGGCATAGTAATAAAAAGCTGTCTTACCCAGTTCATAACATTAGGGTTTTCTTAAGTAAGGCTTTCTTAAGAAACCTCAATTTCTTAAGTAAGGCTTTGATAATCAAAGAAATAATAAAGAAAAACTGTTGTTCTCGTCTCATAGCCAATGATGGCCAAGCAACCTATTCATAAAGCCTATGTTTTGAAAGTGAAATATCCCTTTAATTGTCTCCACCAGGCCGAAGGCATGGGGGGAGAGTATGTTTTGCACTCCGTCTGTCCGTCCGTGTGTCCGTCCGTCCGTGTGTGTGTGTGTGTGTGTGTGTCCGTGAGCAGCTAATCTCGGCCACCGTTAACCCGGTCGATGCCAAATTTTGCACACACACTCCCTGGATGCCAACGATGAACCTCTGCCCCAAACTTTCCAGAACGGCCTGTTATAGCGCCACCAGGAGGCCGCTTTGTGCAAAACAAGTTTTTGCACAGTACACCTACAGATTTTGTCCAAACATCACGCAAATTGGTACACAGTCTCTCTAGAGCCATTCAACGAAACCGGTCTTTCAGATTTCTCAGACTCCATCCTGATTGGTTAAGATTGGCTTCCAAAGTTCACAGGAGTGCTCAGTTTCAAACAAAATGCTGCAAATCGTGAACACATCGCGTGATTTCCGTGAAATTGTGCACCCACATTCCCACTAGGCCGAGGACGAAATGCCACATGAACAATTTCAACTCAGCCTCAAGGTGGCGCTATAACTGGCCGAAAAGTGTTTTTACCTCTAACTGCACGGATCTGTGGATAACTTTGTATGCCAACTCCCTAGAGGCCAAGGAAAAACCTTTGCCTGGAATTTTTTACTTTTGTTGCCCTTTTATCCAACCACCAGATGAAGGCAAGCTGCAATGTCCTACATTCCTATCCTGGTGGAGACCTGTGCCCAGAAGGGCACTTTTTCTAGTTAACCCTCTGAACTTTGCAGACAGTGCACTTGATGAAGATGTTCATATCATCCTCTTGCTCTATAGCATTGTCAAAGACAAGTGGCAAAGTAGTCAGATAATGTATTTTATTTCCACTGCGTACAAATAAATAAAATAAAAACACAGAAACTCTACCAAACGCAAAAATACATTTACTTGTATATTTTTGTTACCAAATCACTCATACATTGCTAGGAATGAGTGGCAAATGGCTTAACCCCATAATCTCTATTAAATGCCATCATCACCATCATCACCTGGGAAAAACTGAATCCATTCTCTTTGGATCAAATAGTAACCTCAGCAAGGCAGATAGATGGCTTCTTGGTTAGAGTGGGTGACAATATTATCACACGAAAAGATGAAATTACCTACCTAGGTTCCATCCTGGAGGCTAATCTTTCCGGTGATAAAATGGCCACCAACGTAATCAAAAAAGTCAACCAAAAAACAAGATTCCTTTACAGGATCTCCTCACTGGTCAACAAAAATACCTTAAAACCCTAACAGGACCCCTCTTGGTACTATGCATGCACCTCTTGGTACCACAGCACCTTAAAAGGCCCTTAAAACAAGGCTCCAGAGTTCCCAAAACAAACTGGTCAGGCTCCTACTTGGCCTCACCCCCCGAACCCACCTCACCCCTGCCCACTTTGACAGGCTGGAATGGCTTAGGGTCGATGACAGAGTACAGCATCTTGCAATGGGTCTGGTCCACAAGATTCAATACACCACCAAGATACCCATGTACCTGTCTAAATACTAAATGTTAACGAAGTCCACACCCACAACACCAGAGGGAGTGCAACAAACCATGTGCAACCCAGATTCGGCACAAACAAGGGACTAAATTATTTTCGCTCCTATGCCACCAAAATGTGGAACGCCCTACCAACAGTCATTAAGACATGCGAATCCCTTGACTCCTTCAAAACCGCTCTCAAAGGGCACCTACGGACGGCTGCAATTCGAAACTGGCCCCCGTAAAATCTGAATCCCCACCACCCACCCCTTTTCCCCCCTCACTGTATATGTTTCTTTACCCTTTTTTACCTCCTGTATGATGAATTCCTGTTCTGTTCGTTGGCTATATAGAAGTGTCTAGTTTGTACGTCTCTAAATGTTTTGATGATTTGAACATGGTGGACCCTCTTGTAAACAAGTGTAATGCTTTATTGGGTCGTCCACTCACAGTTAACAGTCTTTGTATTGAGTTTGTGCTGAAATGTACTGTAACTGTTAATACATATTTCAATCAATCAATCATACAATGATGTGTGGTGAAAATACTGTAGAGCTGGTATTTTCTCCTATATCATGCTTGAAATAGGAACAGGCCAGGTTGAAAGTTGTTAACTAGCCAAATAATTAAAATAATAGTAGCCTATACTACTGTAAAATGGAAGTGTTAAATGACACTTGACAGATGTGATTGTTTATACAAGGAATGTTCTGAGTAGATGCAATTTCTGACTTGTCACTTTTTAAATAACCATGATAATAAAAGGATATAGCTACAGAATTCCACCACTTCATATGGACCAAAGCTATAACCACCTCCCAGCCTCTAGGACAGTGGTTTTCAACCAGTGGTTCCAGGTGGTCTCCATCTAAATGGTGGAGTTATAACCAAATGGACCCTTATATTGAACTCCTAAATTGAGAGCGTAAAATGAAACCAAATGGACCATTACAGGTCCATTTGGTTTCATTTTACACTCTCAAGTTACATTATTGTTAAACATCTGCATTGCCTAATTTACCAGAAGTCTACACAATTAGAGAATGTAGAAGAATTGTTATTTTGATCAAAGTTTGCCTGTTATCTCTCCTAATGGTACAACAACAATACAGCATGGATAGTGGACAAAATATCATATTTAATAACAACAACGAAATATCCTTTCGTTTTAGTTCTGAGAGACTAAATGTCATCAAATGGTAGTCCGTGGCTCAAATTCCAAATAAATAATGGGCCTTGATATGAAATGGGTTGAAAACCACTGCTCTAGGAAATGGGAAGGAACTGTTCAATTCCCAGAGGCACAACCATGGTGGGTAAAGTGAATAAAAATCCAGTGGCGTTATTAATTCATGAAAATCCTAATCCATGGGGATTAGACCCATGAGTGGTGCACATGAGCACACAAAATTTCCATCATCAAATGCATATCCAGTGGGCTATTATGTGGGGGAAAGGAAACACACCCACACTGATTCAGCACCTATAGCTGTGTAGGCTACTACTAGGAGTTCAAAGGCAGACTGATGAATGATGAATCAAACGCCATTCCTTCTGATATGATAAAAAGGCACAGGACACGTGGGAGTCTGGGAGATAGTAAAATAATGTATGCAAATTAAACCAATGTCCACAAAAGGGGACGCCTGAAAAACCCAAGGTACACAAACATCATGGGCGTGTCTGCCGACTGTTTTATTTTTTTCTTGAGCCTGTATAATGTTACACGAGACCTGAGAGAGAAGTAACGTGAGCCTACTAAATGGACAAATACGGTTTAGCCTAATGGCTGCAACAACACAGACATTGTTATACAAACGTAAAAACACAAATAGACTACTCTAATTTACGTCCTGCTATTATCTATAAGTAACTATAAGGTATCCAATAAATCCACATCCATGATAACACTCACCTCACCTGTCCGAAGCTTCCACTTATATTTCTTCCAACGCTGGGTCGCGTTTCGCCGTGAAGTTGTGTTCCTCTCCTCAGAAGTCCCCCTCCAGACAAATGATTGCCCTCAAAGCGACCAAACTGGACCGTAAAGGTAATAGGTGGGTGGTCTGGAAACGTAGTGACAAAACGCTGAGCCAAAACAGCCCCTACAACGAAAACAAAAGAGACCCGTCCCGTCAAGGACGAGTGGTCTTGATACGGTTTCTCCCTTTTAGTAAATTATGAAAAGCCTGCAGCAGCAGCTTTGATCTAATTAGTCTGTGTCATGTTGATATTGTTGTTCACTTTAGTAGTCCCAAATGTTTTTACGTCCGCTTGAGCAGTGAGCACTGTCCCTGTAAAGCCAGCATGCCGTGGGTGTGTGAGTGTGAGCTCTGCTCTGTGTGTGAACACCCGGGCGAGTCATTCAGTCGGAAGACTAGTGGGAGGAGTTCGCCTGTCCTCATGTACAGTGTGAGAGCGTCACCAAGCTACGGGACAAATACAGTCAGCAGCGCCACGAGACCTGTCAACACGACACGCGCGCGCACACACGCACGCACACACACGTGCACACACGCACGCGCGCACACACGCGCGCGCGCCACTTTCATACATTTACATTTTTGGTTTGTGATTACCTGATGGCTGATAATAACATCTGAATAATATCTGAATGATAGTAGGCCTGTCTAACGATAATTTTGACCTTTTGCCTTTTGGAAGTTTACATCCTGACCTTGAACCTTCCTTATCATAATGTATCCAATACATTTGATGCTATTCAATACAAGTGTCACATGTTCTGTAGGCTTACATGATTTTGTCCAAAGTCAAAGGTCAAAGATTGTGACCTCAGCCTATTGACATTATCCACAAGACATTTTATTAAACAGCATTGCGTTTTGTCTCAAGAACTCACAATGCACTCATCACAAGAAAACTTGTATGTCATCAGCAGTATACTCTCATCTGTAAAAACTGCCCTCAAGATAATTTTGTATTTATCCTGTAATCCTGCTTTTGACAATTAAATGCTACAGACACGTAGCTCACTGATTTATGATACTGTATTGCCCCATTTGGCTGAACAAAAAAGCCTTCGCTTGTTTCCAATCCAATCCAATCCAATCCACTTTATTTATATAGTACGTTTCAAAACTCAGGGTTTACAAAGTGCTGTACAGGAGAAAATAAAAACAAATGCACTAAAGCTACCACACAGAATAACAACAGTGAAAACAACTGAGACACATTACAGAAAAGCAACAGCATCACAGTGAGACAAAACATATACAAGGACCGAAGGAACTCAAGCGGGGTTAAAAGCCAAGGTATAGAGGTGGGTCTTTAGGCGAAATTTTAAAGTCTCGATGGAAGGGGCCAATTTGACGTGGGAGGGGAGTGCGTTCCATAGTTTGGGGGCTACAACAGAGAAGGCTCGGTCGCCTCTGGACTTTAAGTGGGTCTTCTTTGTGACCCTGAGATTTAGCTGGCCCTCAGACCGCAGTGACCTAGGAGGAGTATAGACCTCAATGAGGTCAGACAGATAAAGAGGAGCCAGACCTTAAATAGATTTAAAGACAAATAAATAATTTTTAAATAAACTCTGAAGCGGACAGGGAGCCAATGAAGGGAGGCCAAGACAGGTGTGATGTGCATCATGTGCTCACGTCTGAGTACCTGTGAGTAGACGTGCGGCCGAGTTCTGGACTAGCTGGAGTCGAGCTTGATTGATTTAAACCAACGTACAATGCATTGTTTCCATTGTGGTCCACCTTGTAACATGAAACTATACACAAACATGACTGGATAAACAAAACAACCATGAAACAAATAATCCTTATATATAAAGCTGGGAGCTATACGCATGGGACAAGATCGAAGTACGGTACTCTACCAGAGCATGGGAGATGGGCTATCCAGGGTCGGAAGCTAATTATGACCAGTTAGTGTGCAGATGGAGCCATGATTTAAGGTCTTTCCTAAATCTTGCAAGATAATTTAAGGATTTCAGGGCTGTAGGGAGTGCATTCCACAGAGTAGTGGTTGCGTAGAAAAAAGCATTATTTCCCTTGAGTGTCCTGAAACTTGGGAAAGTTTTCCCAAGACAAATTCAAAAACCTTTAATGTTTTGGTCACAGCCACCGAACACCACTAACAAGAAGCTACTGAGTTGGGCACATCTCTGCGACTCCAGTGTTGAAAAATGGCTGCCGATGACATAGTAGTTAACATATACCCTGAACAGCTTCTTTTTTTTTAATATATATATTTTTTTTTTATCCCACGATTTTGTAACCCATTTTTCACCCCTGTGTCAATCATCTAATGTGATCCTGGGCTCTACACATCCTCCACCAACCTAGTCCCCATATATGAGGGACATGGGGAGAGCAACGGACTTGAACTCATGCTTCACCCTGAACAGCTTCTACACGGCTACACCATTATTCATCCTTGTACATTAAGTCTGAGAGTGTAAAACGTCACTCAAATAATTAAATTAAAGCGGCACATGTCATTTATTTTTTATATATAATTTTGATTGTAGGACTACATAGGACAGTCTAGAGATAC
The DNA here is from genome assembly GCF_964188405.1 of Protomyctophum parallelum. NCBI lineage: Eukaryota > Metazoa > Chordata > Actinopteri > Myctophiformes > Myctophidae > Protomyctophum > Protomyctophum parallelum. The sequence goes on along the minus strand of NC_139706.1, from coordinate 12,394,538 downwards.
TCTAGGTCTCTCTAGAGTCGCACACACACACACACACACACACACACACACACACACACACACAGGGCGGACGGATGGGTGACAAAGTCTTGGTAACGCCTTCGGCCTGACAGGGACAATAAGTTAACTGCAAAATATGCAGACAAATGAAGTAGGCTAATCAAAAGTGCAAGTTTCTAAAATAACATTACTAGCCTATACTATATTTTCTGTTGTTTTAATCACTAAAAGATCTATTCTCATCTTGTATGAGGAATTGTTGCAAAAAGTGGTCAGATTTATCGCCAAGGAAACGGTTGCTGCTGATCATTCTGATGGAAATCCAGCATGTGTGTGGTGTGTGCCTTCATCCAAATCTTTCTCCAAAAACACCAAAAACAAGCACACGTATTTCTTAAAAGTAATGGAACATCATCTTTCCACCCCCTTCTCCTCCTTGTCACAATTTCCTGTTCAGCTGTGCTTTTTGCATACAATTTTATTCTTCTACACATAAACAGTGTACACTGACATATACGTTACACCCATTTCACTTTATTACTATTGCTGCTAAGTTTGTACTTAATAAATGTTTATTTATTTTGAACATTTTGTCTATATTTGTGGAGCATATGTCATCAAGCATTCCATTACACAGTATACTTGTATGAGTGAGTCACAATCACATATTGAATCTTGAATTCCTGCATCGGTGCAGTACAGTACAGTACAGTACATAACAGTATTTGTGTAAAATGTGTATGGAACTCCAACCTCCCCCGTCAAATCAAACTCAGCTTCTTCTAATGCTGGACCCTGAAGTCAACCCTGCAGAAGTCTCTTGATGGGTGCTACACCAGAATGTTGCGTGCCGAACTTAACATCAGCAAGAGTACACAACATGTTACCAACAAGACTCTGTATGAGGGAATACCAAGGTTGAGCCAGAAAATAGCAGCCAGGAGAATGAGACTAGCAGGACACTGCCAAAGGCATCAAGAACTGCCAGCCTGCAAATTGGTGCTGTGGGAACCACCACACGGGCATCGATCACGAGGACGTGCTCCATGGATGTCTTCAAGCTTCAAGCCCCCTCTCCCCCAGAGACACCGAGAAGACAGCTGTCTTTTTTATGTGACTGAGGCCCAAGACTGGCAGACAAAACATATTTGTTTAGATTTGGCCAGAAAACTTTTCTTGTGACCTGCTCTGACTTATGGTGCGTTACCCGTTCAAATCATAATAGTGGAAATGAAGGTAATGGGTTGCACACACCACACACCATTACTGTTATTTACACTTTAGATGTGACCACCCAGTGACCCGTGTGTGTGTGTGTGTGTGTGTGTGTGTGTGTGTGTGTGTGTGTGTGTGTGTGTGTGTGTGTGTGTGTGTGTGTGTGTGTGTGTGTGTGTGTGTGTGTGTGTGTGTGTGTGTGTGTGTGTGTGTGTGTGTGTGTGTGTCAAGTGAGCGGAAGCAAAGGAGCTAAAGTATTCACAGGGGAGATTTCCTGTGACATTTCCCTGCTGGCAATACACTGAACCCACAGCCTCAACCCCTGCTCCACACTCCACAGGTCAAAATAGCTCCATTTGGTAGTTTCATTCTGAACTCCACCCCCTTTCAAAAGGCCAACACAGCCGGGGAGAGGGGATTACCTGCAGGGGCCTATACCTAACAACCGGTGGAGATTGTTAAATGTCAATGTGTGGAAGAGTGTGAACAATGTGAGACACTATAGGAACTCCTTCTACTTAGTTATGGACCAGAGCTAGGTGACAGTTAGCTCCGTTTGGAACCTCTATATCTATGCTGCTGTGCTAAACTCAGCAGCGTAGATAGAGGTTCCAAATGGAGCTAGGTGACAGTCTGAGTGAGGATTATTTTTATTAGCCCACTCAAGTTGAAAGATAGAAGACCCATTTTAAAGGTTTGAAATAATAGTAAGAAGAAGAAGAAGAAGAAAGGATTCTCTCAAAATAATTTTCCATTTGAGGATTGTTGCACAGAAAGGAATTTAGTTTATTTTTTGCTGTTTTGCCTCCATCTAGTGGTGACTTGGTCACAGTGCCATTCAGTGCCATTGATAACTAAGACTAAAATCATGATATTTCTCAAAAGATCCAGCCGCGAAAACCATATTTTTTCCTAAATACAATACCACTAGAACAAACAAAAAACTATACCTACCTTGGCCTAAACATCAGCAGCACAGGGAACTACAACCAAGCTGTAAAGGACCTGAGAGACAAGGCAAGAAGGGCATTCTATGCTATCAAAAGAAACATCAAAATAGACATCCCAATTAAAACCTGGCTTAAAATACTGGACTCTGTGATAGAACCAATTTCCCTCTATGGTTGTGAGATATGGGGACCATTAGCAAACCATGACCTTGAAAAATGGGATAAACACCAAACCGAGACCCTACACACAGAATTCTGCAAATCCATTCTCCGTACCCAGCGAAAAACACCAAATAATGCATGAACTTAAGCACTTAAGTTCTACAAGCACCTAAAAGAAAGTGACCTAGATGCACTCCATAACAAGGCATGCACACAGCGCAACTCTAGAGATGCCCCCTTAGCCAGCTGGCCCTGGAACTCCGGGCACAAACACAAACAGAGGCACGAGATAGAAAATCCATTGGACTAAACCAAATTATAAAACAGCAAAAGGAAAACTACCTGACACATTGGAAAGAAGCAACACAAAAGCAGAGTAAATTAGAATGCTATCTGGCCTTAAACAGAGACACAAAATGAAATGGAAACTGAGCTACACTTCCTAACCATCTGTCCATTGTACCAAGACATCAGAGACACATACTTCCCACAGATTACAACCACACACAGAGATTTTGAAAACATGACCAATGACAAAAAACTCCCATATCTGCTGGGCGAAGTACAACAATGTGCAAACACAGCAGCAAGATTCGTGAGTTGCTGCGATAGGAGAAGGATATCAAACGGAACACAACCACCCTATAAAGACTAATCATTGTGTATATTCCTGCACTATACCTGCATCCAGTGATCTTGGCACATAGAAATTGATCTATTGAAGATTCTGACTTTCAAATGTACATAACTTTTGTTTTGTTTGTATTGCTGTATTGTGCTTTCTGCTTTTGCAATGTAAACGTATGTTTTCTCATGCCAATAAAGCCCTTTGAATTGAATTGATAACAGACGTCGGACCCATCTTGCGCCACCCTTATCCCTTATCCGAGTCTCTAAACTTATTTGCCATTTCTTACTATTTTGAAAATCATTTTAAAATAGTTCAACTAGCCCATCTACATGTTGTGAGCTTGTAGATCAGCTATTTTAACTATTTTAAAAGGTTTTTAAAAATAGTAAAAAATGGCAAATAAGTTTAGGGATAAGGCGCAAGATAGGCCTATAGCCCTGCGGGCTTGTATTCACCATTATCTAACTTGTGACGGGAGGAAAAACTAACTCATTTCAAAATTAATTATTGTTGAACTATTGTAGAACTGTGTTTTTAGAGTGATTAGCAAAATGTACAATGACCCTTCAGGGTAAAAAGAATATTAACTCTGTCTGTGGATTAGCCTAATATTTAATGCGGTGCCATTCTGAATTGGTGCCCTTTGGCCATGAAGAGTACTTCAATTAAGGGGAATCCAAACTTTCCTCTAATCTGTGTGCCCTCAATTATAAAACACTGTGCTATGAAGAAACTTTGACTCTTGTTAGGAAAGTGTGTAACTTTTCCCACTAGAGGGCATGTTAATTCTATCTGGATCTCTGGCTGTTCCTCAACTATAGGCTACTTCACATTTCTTTATTCTACAGAAGTAGACATTTCTTCAAATAGGTTTCATAATGTTATGCTTTACCTGTTTGAATTTTTATGATCAAAATATTTGTATTAAATTATTTGCCTGAGGTGATGACGATGATTATTATTATTATTACTTGCGCAAGTTTTCGTCCATATCGCCGTTTGATGCGTATGCGCCGTGCCAGCAGTGATATGCTTGATATGGCAGTGGTGTCAGATTACATATATGCATACATACATGTATACATAGGGGCATTACCTTTAATCCTCCCGACACTAAAACATGTCGTCATTACGTCACCATCGAAAACCAATTACACCCTGGCATTGGGTCCTTTAATCCGCATCTTATTACGTCATCATTGAGAGCTAGTTATACCAGTTATACCCTGATGTCATTATGCTGCTACGATACATACGCATCAAACGGGGCATACGCAAAATAACCACAGTATACCGCTAATCAACTTACACATTACATATACATATACATAGAGGCATTTCCTTTAATCCACCCGACACTGATCGACATATACGTCACCATAGAAAGCCGTCTCTTACCATACTTAACTGCATGATTATTTTCAGTGTCGTGATCTCATGTTGTGTTTATAATACTTTATATAGCTATATCTCGTGTTGTGTTTATAGCAGACTCCTCACTCAAATGTGCACTTGCAGTTTGGGCAACTCCAAAGCAAACTCCACATGTCCCAACATTTTATTTACCTGCCATAGTGTTAACGCCTTACCCCTGTGTCGGATCTGTGGTTAGACTGGCATATTCACCGATACCGATATAAGGGCCGATCCGATACTTTTACCGATACCGATACAGTATCGGGACATCTTTAATCTGTAGCTTCCACCTTATCTATTTAAAAAAAAACTGCCTTTTTTGACAGCTACTGTTTTGCGAGACAAAACTACCCTTGTATAATTGTTAATAACTAATAAAAGTTAGTGGGTATTTTGAGACTCTTTTTTGTCAGCATATTCATTTTTTTGTATTACTTTATAAATCAAACCCGGTGAGACCTACTGTATATCATTTTCTCATAAACAAGGGGGAGAAACAACATGAAATTTATCCAGCCTTTTCAGATTAACTAAACTGCCGTCGGGGTGATTCCATTGTGGTTATGCCCATTCCAGTCAGATCGCAAGAGTTCTGAAAATACAGCAATGATATCAGGGTAATCTAGGGGTAACTTCCCCCAACTTCTCAATCATCTGAAAGACATTAACCAAATCTCGACCAATGTAGCAGATCCAGAGCCACACATTTAGTATCACTAGTACAATATACTGTAAATCTATGTTTACTGTATATTATGAATCTATGTATACAATGCAAATGTACACCAGTATATAAATCTATATGTAAACTGGATATTGAAATCTAGGTAGGCTATTCATAAACAAGTATTGAAGAAAGGTATGTTCACGGCGCAGATCAAACAATGTTCTAGAAGCTTCTGGCCCTGGTGCTTAAATTCCCCTTGCACATGCACAATGCACATCAATGGAAGGCAAGTCAGGACAATGTACGGTAGAGCTGCAAATAGAAGGAAATCCTAATGGTAGGAAAACGTTTTAGTTAGACATATAGACATTGTTAACTTCAGGACAGACACTGATTTGTGTTATAATGACTATTTGTCCTGCATTATGCATTGCATCAGAGAACTCAGGTTTTCAGCATACATCCGTTTTTGTAAAGTCTCAGGTCTTCTTATTTACCTTCTTATTTAAACTCTCTTTTACAATGGAAAACTATTTCTTATCATACACGCTCTCAAGATTATTTGATGCTTGAGACCATAAATACCTCCACTACATCTGAAAAATCTGCTTTCAAGTGCGCTGCCCCACACACTTGGAACACCTTACAGACTTCACTAAAGTACAGCTCTCTTCCTTCTCTATATCGCTTTCAACTTGATATATCAACGTTGGTAAATATCAACTGTACCTGTTTTAATTGAGTTGGTAATGTTCCTTTATTATTACCAGTAATTTACTTTATTCATCTATGTTTTGTTCCCCCCCCCCCACCCCCACCCCCCCACCACCCCCACATTGTAGATTGTTGATGTGTTGTAATCTCGGCACCACTGAAAAAGAGGGTCTCAGCCCTCAGTGTGTTCCCCTCCCATCCTCTCCCTCATCCCACCCACATCCCTGACCCTGACCCTGACCCACCCGACAGTCGTAGTACTGTAGACGTGGCAGTGTGGGGGATGGGGGAGCTGAAAGAATGCAACTTCTTTCTGAAGTCCTTTAAGGGCTTGCCTTAACTTGTATACTTTTGCCGCAAGAAAAAGTAAAAAAAATACCTGAATAGAATGAATCTGTGTTTGTAGGTTAATCAGGATGAGCTTTTGTTCGTCTTTCTTGAGGGAGTGGATGTTCAGTACACTATGCACACAATGTGCCTATTCACTGATTCAGTGCTACATCTCTCCAGGGAGGAACATGCTCTAATGACATTGACTTTATGTACTTCTATGGATTAAATCAATGCATTTTTGTAATTATATTTCATCTCTGTTTTTAGATATGATGAAACTAGTGAGTCAGCTAGCAACATTAGGAGTGGGACCTTAAAAACTATGGGAGTTGAGAATTTCTAGGTACTGACCTGGGATCAGATCCCCCAACCCCCTTGGTTTGAACTCATACACAATACAGAGATCAGATCAGCGCTCATATGGGGTTCATTATTACTGTAGTCCACTCCTCACTGCAGCTGGATAAAGTGGGACGTCCCAGACTTCCAGCTAGAACATTCCTGAGGAAAGACAGACCAACTCATTTGAATATCCCATACCCATTTCCAGAAGTTTCTCTGAAAGCGTATAGAGCAGTTCAAAGCTACACAGTACACACTCTACGAGAAACACGAGGAGGAGAAAACCTAGCAGTTCTGTGCCAGGTAAGGATTGGATGATCACTGCTGATAAAGCTTTGTTTTCTAGGCAGATGCTGAAAGGAGAGCTTTGTATACAAGAGCTTTGTTTACAAAGTAACAGAGCTACACTTTTTTACATTTTTATAGGTTGTCCTGCTCTACACTACAGTACTCCTGTTGTTGGATTTCACTGAAAAAAGGAAAACTGTGTATAAGTAGACCTATAAAACAGAATTTGTCATGCAACTTGACTAAGAGATTATGTTAGTCTGTTGCATGCATATTGTTGAATATTGATTCGCATGACGATATGCATGTACACATTCTGTAAGCCTTATTGAATGACTCTGTGTTCATTCCTTTGGGTGGTCGTACGTTCTAATGAATCTCTGGAATTTAGATCCTTCTTTACTTGGGTATTGTGGACTCAACTGGATGAAAAGTTTTTTATTTGTGTGGATCACATATAACCCAATGAGAGCTAATGTGTCTGCTTGTTTCTGCATGATTATAGCTAATTTAAGATTATAGCTAATTTGTGAATACATGTGTGGCTCACAAAGGTTAAAAAGCAGAGCTAAAGGAATAATGCTGTAGATTAGAACATACACTAAAGAAAGAATATTTCTCCACCAGAGCTTAAATAATGTATTTCTGCTTGGATTCCATTTTGTGCACAGACTATATATTCCTTGTGAATCGCAAGGCCTCGAGTTTGAATCCGACTCCCGTCTTGTATCCGTTTCTCTCCTCGCTCTGCCCTGCTTGGTTTCCTGACTAGCTGGGAGATAAACATCTTTCTGTCTGCTCTGGCTATGGAGATTACCAAAATGCACCTCTTGTCTGTCTTTCAGAATCTATAAAGAATGAAAATGGCAGACATCAGTATGAAAAGTATTCAAGGTATCCAGACAAAAACAAATGCAATGTGTGTAACATTTAACATTCAGACAGGGATAACAGGAGCAAAGGAGCCTGCCAACTGGAGTCATCATCAGATAAATGCCACCCTAATTGATTGTGTAGATTAGACTTGCTGGCACATGCCCTGAACTTGGAGATCATTATCATAGATCATACAACCTTTGTAATGTAAGAAACAGAATATCCTGGGCACAAGGATTTGCCATAATATTTCATGGTGAAAGCAAAATTATGTTTTTGGACCTCTTTAAATTAAGACATTAATATGTTTGTAGCATACTGAATAGAATACATATTAACTAAAGCCTGAGAGGAACATAGTTCAAAGGCGAATGTTGTGCACATTCAGGTAAGTCGCTGGTGCGTGTTAAATAGTTTTAAAAGAAAGATCTGCACAACAGCTTTGCTCCGACAATTTTGCAAAAAGTGTCAGAAGACTCAGGTCATCAGAGTTTCGACCAAACAATTTGGCCTCCCTCAAGTGAAGGAACAAATTGTGTCAGAACACAGAGCTCTAACCCATTTAGGCCTAAGGCCGATTCTAAAACCGCCTTCTAAAACCTGACCTAAGTTTTCTGAAAAACTTCAAATATTTATATAGCAGCATCAAAAAAAATACATTTTTGAATACTGTACAGAACCCAAATATGGGTTCCCGGCCTGAGGGGGTAAGACACCAAAAGGGGTTCCCGCCCAAAATGGGTTGTAGTAGTTGCAGCAGAAAACCTGGACTTCAGGGCTTCCTTCCTGCTAACATGGCAGGAAACATGTCTGCAGTAGGGGCGGTGGAGGGGGAATGATTTCCCTCGGCTTGAGGCTTCAGTCCGTGTGCTTCTCAACAAACCCTGCCCCTTTTTCCTCTGGGGCCTCGTAACAGGATTACAATCCATGCTGAGCCTGTGACCTTTCCCACACAACTTTCAGCTAAATATGGAGCACTGTGATGAATCGGTTATATATATCCCATTTCACAACCTCAATCCTAACTTCTTTAAAAAATCGATTTTCAATTGAAAACGTCCCCCCTTTTGCTGTTGAAAATCAGTTATTTTCGGAGGGTGTCACACTTCACACTTGCTGCATATGTGCTGCTTTACGTATTTAGTTTTCTCAACTCTGGGTCATGAATAACCTTTTAGAATTTAGACCCTCCAGAAAAATGCATTTATGCGACAGCATAATCAGCCAAATGGCATATTTCACATTCCTCACAACTTTCAGCATATTTCACATTTAAATGTTTTTCGCATATTTTACAACATTCCGGATTATTTCGCATTTCTCACAACTTTTCGCAACCTTCCGCACATTTCACAACTACCCGCAAAAGGATTTTAGCCCGCATAATCAAGGATTTTAAGACGCATAATCAAGGATTTCTGCTTGCATTTTCTAGAGGTCTAACTTTACACACTTAACTTACTGTAGTCTTCTCTACAGGCTGTAACTGCTGCTTGACGAGGCAAACAGGATGTGGATGAGAAGCGTTGTTGTGCTGTGCCTTATGGCCCTGATGAGCAGCCATGCCACCACACTAGCTGACAACACAGAGGTCAAGAAGCTGAGCAGCCATGCCACCACACTGGCTGACAACACCTTCAACCTGGCTTTGAGGTGTGATGATATTCTGTGTTGTTAACGCTTAGCTTGAACACATCAAAATCATACTGTATATACCATAATATAATAAGCAAGCATTTTATTGTATAATTGTAATAAATTGTACAGCTCCTGCCAGTCTACATAGCTGACATCAGTTCACAGCTTCAATTATTATTATAATTATTGCTTTGTGTGCCAGGTATTAATGATTTAATTAAATCGCCTGTGTTTTCAGCATTTTTACCTCTTTTTGAAGAGCCACTGCAGGCACGATGTGTCCAGGATGTGGGAGTCCGAGGAGCGTGTCTCTTATTACACAGAGAAAACCAAATCATGACCATTGGTTCATGAGTTAGGGGCCCTCGAAAAAAGCTTGTTTGGACCAAAAACACAACCTGGGAACAAAGAATCGGAGATAAATCCCTTTTTCTGAAACAGAGAACATACTAGGGCGGCCAGCGGAGATCTTTTCCCCACATCCTGCCTGTAGTACAGTATGTGTCTCATAGCAACCGGGGATCATTCAGATCCTCATCTTAGAATGATGGTAATTAATAATTAATTGTATACTGTATCTCTGATTCTGGTTTAGCCTGTACCACAACATGGCAAAGGAGAAAGACACAGAGAACATCCTCATCTCCCCTGTAGTGGTGGCTTCTTCCCTGGGGATGGTGGCCCTCGGTGGCAAATCATCCACAGCTTCCCAGGTGAAGACTGTCCTCAGCGTTGACAAGTTGAAAGACGAGCATGTTCACACAGGCATCTCCGAGCTGCTGGCAGAGGTAGGCTTAATGGAACGTAATGAAATAATTGTGTTTACATTGTTTCTAAATTCCCCACAAAACAAATGTATTAATTTGTCCTATAAAACTGTTATAATCCGGATAACAACAGACTTCTGATAACTATTGTACTTAATTAGCGATTGGTCTCAAAACATTACACTGCAAATATGTTTCTGACTTCCCTTTGAGGAAAATGTATGTTTTTAACCATATTAGCCCCTCTCGGAACCCCCTGGGTCAGCCCAATCGATTCAGTAGCAGGGTTCTGACTTGTAGGGCTATAACCATATCTAAGTCATCTCATCTTTTATATTAACATGACATCAGCTGAGTGATGCCAAGACAAGAAACTGTACCTGGAAGATCAGCAACCGCCTGTATGGGCCCAGCTCTGTGTCCTTTGTCGATGACTTTGTGAAGAACAGCAAGAAGCATTACAACTATGACCATTTAAAGATCAACTTCACGGACAAGAAGACTGCCGTCAACTCCATCAATGAGTGGGCGGCCAAGTCAACAGATGGCAAACTGCCTGAGGTCACCAAGAATGTGCAGAATGCAGATGGAGCCATGATTGTCAACGCCATGTTTTTTAAGCGTAAGTATAGAATGAACACATCGACTGTCAGTATGAGAGCCTCCGTCTCTCGAGGAATTGATTCCGTGGTTGGACCTGGCTGACGCGCTGCTGCTGCTGATAGACTTGTACTGTTCGCTGTGTGTCAGTGCTCCAATGATAAACACAGGCAGCTCTTTACTTCGTGCTTTTAAATATTTATTGCTTGCTTCACCTGTTCACCATAGTCAGTACAGCATCTGCGTTTTCATAAAACAACCCGTAATTAGAGACAGATAAATAAACATTTCACTGATTTCAGACAAACACACATTTCGCTCCACAGTGTTTGAACAACAGTGACACACCTGCGGTCAAAAACCATTGCCCTTCCGGGTCAATCCTCCCTACAGATGCCAGTGAACCTGACGGTTATAAGGATAACAGCGCCACCCCATGGTCACAAATTCACTTGACAATTGTACTCATTTGGCCCTTACAGTCAGGATTCTATAAGCCCCTTAGGGGACATTACTAGGTAGATTATTTAAGAGCTGGTGGTTTATGTTTTCTGGTATGGAAAAACATTTTAGATGTTGGTAGGAAAAAAACAAGGCTATAACATTTTTCTTTTAGGAGATGAGAAAATGGAGATGAGAAAATGTTTTGAAAGGGGATTGTTTTTGGAGGGGGTGACAAAAATAAATCAAGGCTGTGACTCTTTTTTTTAGGAGATGGAAATGTTTTTGAAGGGGAAAGATATTTTTTTTGGAGGGGATGACAATTTTGTTTAGGAGATGAAAATGTTTTTAAAGGGGAAAGATATATTTTTTGGAGGGGATGACAATTTCTTTTTAGGAGATGAAAATGGTTTTAAAGGGGAAGATATTTTTTTTGGAGGGGATGACAATTTCTTTTTTTTTATAGTTTTTTTTTTTTTACTTCCAAGTTTTCTTTTCAAACTTTGTGCAGAAAATGTTTTTGTCATCCCCTCCAAAAAAAATATCTTTCCCCTTTAAAAACATTTTCATCTCCTAAAAGAAAAATGTTATAGCCTTGTTTTTTTCCTGCCAACATCTAAAATGTTTTTCCATACCAGAAAACATAAACCACCAGCTCTTAAATAATCTACCTAGTAATGTCCCCTTTGAAAAATCATCAAGCTAGAAGCATCTCTATTTGAGAATAGAAGATCTATAAGTATCAAGGCGTGTTGTGAGCTTGTAGATTGGCTATATCTTTGACAATTGAGATTTGTTGTAGAGGGAAAAAAGGAGGAGGCCTATAGACCCCAGTTATTGGAGTAAGGTGGTTAATAATAAGTGATTAATTTGCAACGGTAAAAGAGAACTGAATCTCTTCCTGTTTGCCCATGCACAGCTCACTGGGAGGAGAGATTTCATGAGAGGATGGTGGACAACCGTGTTTTCATGGCTTCCCGGTCATTGCAAATTGCTATGCAAATGATGCATCGCACAGGTGGGTTATACAATATTTACTTTTATTTAGATACCACTTCAATTATGACCCAATCTGTCAAAATAGCATTATTCCATGTTATTGTATTTCAATTAAAATGGTTTCATTGCTGAATAACACAAGGCAAAAGTGAGAGAAATACACAACGATGCAGCGATTAAAGCACATAAAAAGATGAGCAGCACATTTTTATTACATGTTATTACAACTTACAAACATTTGGATTCTCCTATCTGCTCCTATACCATGCAGGTCTCTATGACTTCCACGAGGATGCAGAGAGCCGCGTCTTTGTGCTCAGCATGCCCCTGGGTAAGAAGCAGGCCTCCATGATCATGATCATGCCACAGCACCTGGAGCCCCTCGAGCGGCTGGAGAAGCTTCTCACCAGGAAGCAGGTGGACACCTGGCTCAGCAAGATGGAGCAGAGGGCCGTGGCCATCTCCCTCCCAAAGGTCAACATGGAAGTCAGCCACAACCTGCAGGTAAGCAGTGATTTTGGTTGTTTCTTAGTAGGAAGACAAAGGTCCGTACTGTAGAAGTATATTTCCACTCTGTGATACATTAAAGTAAAGGCTAAAACTAATTTCATAATATTGCCAAAGGAACTGTTGTAATAGATAGGGGCGGCAGTGGCTCAGGGGTAGAGTGGCCGGTTCCCAGTTCGATCCCGGGCTCCCCCAGAGTTAGTGTTGAAGTGTCCTTGAGAAAGACTCCGAACCCCTAATTGCTCCCGATGTGCAGGTTGGTGCCTTGCATGGTTTCCTCCGCCATCGGTGTGTGAATGGGTGATGCACAATCTATCTGTTTGCTGGTTTATTTCCATCCATTAATATCACTCCTCTTTCCAGAAAAATCTCGGCGAGCTTGGTCTGACAGAGGCTGTGGACAAGGCCAAGGCTGACCTGTCCAATATCTCCGGCAAGAAGGACCTCTACCTCTCCGATGTCTTCCATGCCTCCGCCTTTGAGCTGGGCACAGAGGGTAACCCAATGGACACCAGCATGTACGGCACGGACAAGCTGAAAGCTCCAAGGCTCTTCTACGTTGACCATCCCTTCATCTTCCTGGTGAAGGACAACAAGACCAACTCCATCCTCTACATTGGCAGAATGGTGCGACCCAACGGAGACAAGATGCGTGATGAGTTATAATAATGTGTATGTTGGTGCGGTTTCTTCTGTTGTTTTTAAATGTTTTGGGGGGTAACTTGGGTGACTAATACTTTCACAGGTTAAATCATCACATGAATATGAGCTTAATGATTTTAGCAAGAACTAAAACAAGTGGTGCATTTGGTAGTTTTCCCCCCTGCCTCCTTTGGTGTAATTAATGCATTTGAGAACACAGACAAAACACCATTATGTGCCTTATGCAAATCAACAGCAGATACTGCAGACAGCATGCTTATATTAAGGATGATCTCTCTACATGTCAATGTCGTTTTATTATCCTGGTCTTTGGCAGTAGACCTAACAGGTAGTCTACATGGCTAAGATATCTCCATTTTCATGCATTATTTTTAATGTTTAAAGAAAAAACCTACAACATTGGAAAGGTGGGGAAAAAAGGGGATATGTTCACATATAGGCTCACTTTCAAAACATATTGTGTAATGTTTTATTGCTGTAGTAGCAGGCCTATATCCACAGAACGTTTGTGTGATGTGATTACTTGCGCAAGCAGAGCGCACAAGTAATATTTTCGCCTGGTCCGTATGCACCGTCCCAGCCAACCCGCCACTTTTGATGCATATGCAAATAAAACAGCAAATTTGTGCCTGATTTGCTGGGACCAGATTACATACATGACCATATTTCTTACGTCATCATTGAGAGCTAGTCATACATATACTATATATATAATCTGTAAAATAAAATAGCAAATTGTGCCTGATTTGCTGGGACCAGAGTACATGGTGTGTATATGTATGACTAGCTCTCAATGATGACGTAAGAAATATGGTCATGTATGTAATCTGGTCCCAGCAAATCAGGCACAAATTTGCTGTTTTATTTGCATACGCATCAAAAGTGGCGGGTTGGCTGGGACGGTTTATGGCGCAAAGTAACTAACCACAGTATACCGCTAATCAACTTACAAATTATATATATAGTATATGTATGACTAGCTCTCAATGATGACGTAAGAAATAATGGTCATGTATGTAATCTGGTCCCAGCAAATCAGGCACAATTTGCTGTTTTATTTGCATACGCATCAAAAGTGGCGTGTTGGCTGGGACGTTTTTTGGCGCAAAGTAACCACAGTATACCGCTAATCAACTTACAAATTACATATATATAGTATATTTATAACTAGTTCTGGATTATAGGACCCAATGCCAGAGTGTAATTGGTTTTCGATGGTGACGTAATGACGATATGTTTTAGTGTTGGGAGGCACTGATTGACATATAGGTCACAATCCAAATTTGTCACTTACGTATTCATTACGACATTATGTTTCTGGAGTGTATAAAAACAACGGTAGTGTCCAAACAGTAAATCATAAAGCTTTACGTTAGTTTCATTCAACACTATCAAAAAGTAGTGTGCAAAAACTAAGTCATAAAGTTTTATTTTAGAAAGAGACGATATATAGACAGATAGAGTCAGACGGGCAGCGACTGACAGGAACTAGTTGGCCAACAGGAACCTACTGACCTAAAGAGCCTTAGAGACGGGCAGCGACTGACAGGAACCACTAACCTAAAGATCCTTAGAGACAGGCAGCGACTGACAGGAACCACTAACCTAAAGATCCTTAGAGACAGGCAGCGACTGACAAGAACCACTGCCCTAAAGATCCTTAGAGACAGGCAGCGACTGACAGGAACCACTGACCTAAAGATCCTTAGAGACAGGCAGCGACTGACAGGAACCACTGACCTAAAGAGCCTTAGAGACGGGCAGCGACTGACAGGAACCACTAACCTAAAGATCCTTAGAGACAGGCAGCGACTGACAGGAACCACTGACCTAAAGATCCTTAGAGACGGGCAGCGACTGACAGGAACCACTAACCTAAAGATCCTTAGAGACAGGCAGCGACTGACAGGAACCACTGACCTAAAGATCCTTAGAGACGGGCAGCGACTGACAGGAACCACTAACCTAAAGATCCTTAGAGACAGGCAGCGACTGACAGGAACCACTAACCTAAAGGTCCGATTCAGACGGGCAGCGACTGACAGGAACCACTGACCTAAAGGTCCTTAGAGAAGGGCAGCGAACCACTGACCACTGGCAGGAACCACTGACATAAAGTCAGAGACCAGAAGACATCCTGAGTCAGACGGGCAGCGACTGACAGGAACTAGTTGGCCAACAGGAACCACTGACCTGATACTGTATAACATATTTTAATTCAGTTTATATACCTTTTTTTTTATCACATATCAATGATTTATTTTTCTTTGAAAAACTAAAAAGGGATCCAGAATATTTCTAAATTGATAAAACTGTATTTCTTATATAGATAGAAACTTGAACCATACTTAATAATACTAGGTGTTTACATGCATAAAGTAGGTAGGTAGCAAATAGTTACACCTAATAATTAGACAGTTTACAGCGGTCGAAAGTAGCCTACTTGCGCGCTCTGCTTGCGCACTAGTTGGCTATTTATGGCCTACTAGTGTGCAACAAGCAAGTATGCACTCGACAGAGTGCAGTTCTAGTTCAGTTATGTTTTTTTGTTTTGTTGTTTTTTAAATAAAAATAAACAATTATGACTCTGAGTGATGTGTAGGCTACTTATGTTAGGATATCTACTGTATATAAATTGTTGATGTCGGGTGGAAAGGTGTAGCCTATGTCCAAAAGTGTTCCTTTAATATTTTTTTTTAAGTTTTAAAATAATGAAAATTGTGACCTGTATCTGCTAATTTTTGAGGACACTCCTGATGGTGTGTGTGTGTGTGTGTGTGTGTGTGTGTGTGTGTGTGTGTGTGTGTGTGTGTGTGTGTGTGTGTGTGTGTGTGTGTGTGTGTGTGTGTGTGTGTGTGTGTGTGTGTGTGTGTGTGTGTGTGTGTGTGTGTGTGTGTGTGTGTGTGTGTGTGTGTGTGTGTGTGCGTGCGCGCGCGCGTACATAAAGTAGAAATATGGAGATACAACGAAATGCTACTGAAATACAATACAATACTAATATTTAGCTATACTATTTAACCAGGGGAATCAGTTCTCAGGCTTTACACAGATAGTTTCCAGTTGGCTGGAGGGTGAGCATTCCATTCTTTCCTGGAATGTGGGGATTTGACAACTGACTCCTCCTCCTGGCTATATGGGCCTAAAGGACACACCAACCCACAGAGTTCCAGAAACGTCTGCGTCAAGCTTTTCTTACCATAGTAGGCCTATTTCTAAGTAAAACAGTCAGCAGGTTTTTGATTCAGAGACAGAGACAGAAGCCGCAACGGCATTAGGGATATATGGACTAGACCTAGACGAAGCTTATAAATATGTTCCAATCCAGCACAGCCGAGATAATAAAATAATAGTGATAATAGTAGCCCAGCGGTGTTCTTTGATGAGTTCTTCATCTTCGTCTGATAATTATTTTGCAGGTCATACAATGTTCAAATTCATATTCATATTCAAATGAGGTTGCCAAGGAGAAAATAACAAATCCAAGTATGGAATTAATTTACAAATTATGTAAATGAATGGTATATAATAGCAAACATTTAATGTATCACTTTCCGTGACTCATCTCAGGAACAAATTAACTTGAAGGCTCTGCTTGGGTGAATAATGAACATTTAAACAAATGAATGATATCTGAGGGAAGGTCTTGGCGCCATCTCCTGATGCTGGTTGCCTAGTGCAATGGAGTAAACTCAAACGTGTTACAAATGAAGGATTTATTTGCTTCATTATGCCATTATACATACATGTGTGTATGTACCTCATTAATAAATTTACAAACATATACATTACAAGAAAGAAATGAATCTTGAAAATAAAATACATATTGTACACTTTTCCAGGTGATCCTGCTCATATTAACTAGACATAAAGAATAAATAATGTGTTCTTATTCCCGTTATGATTATGTGCCATTTCCTCCAACATCCACATGCATGCTTCATTGCTAAAGATAATGATGCAGCGGCCAACTATATGTATTATTATTTCTCTTTTGTAAGTTGTCCATTAAAGGAAAGGAGTCTTTTCAGAGTCCTTAAGTACATTGAGTTAATTTACATCACCTGAACAACAGATGGTGCTCTTGTCAATGAAGGCAGCATTAAGGATGACTCATGTGTAGTAACAGTTAAGTAGGCTACTCATGATGTACATCAGTCAGAATAGTGTGGGTTTCCATTTTTATCTAATTGTATTCTTGTGTAGTAGCCTATATAATTATACTTCCATATAACACAGAAGTATAAACTGTCTATATTGTGTATAAATATTTGTGAACCCATGAACACCCATGTTGTTTTATGGGCACTTCATGCGCATATTATGTTCATTATTCGTGATCTGATTTCCAGTCATGTGGTGACGGATGGAAAAAATCCATCGCAGACTGCTTTCAAACCATGTCTTTCTAATGGCACATCCTAAATGAAGAGCCAAATGTCAACCCTTTCTTTTCTCCAAACATTGTTTTTCTGGCTCAGACATCAAGACTATAGTTCTCTCCTTTTAAAGAGTGCAACATCTGGAAAAAACAACAACATACAGCTTCACAGTTCAAATGAAGTCATAACATTGTGTAGTTAATGCAACTTTGACTCATTCTTCTGTCACACCCCACCCCATTGATACAAATACAATAGAAATATAGAGTCCTGTAGCTCAGTGACACTATAATTACATATAGAGTTATGTAGCAGCCTTTTCCACCATAGAAACCCTCATTCTTACTACTTCCTTTCTCAAGGAAAAACACCCAAAATATTTCTAAGTTGTGCCTCCACAGCAAAGCAAAGAAACAATGCATTTGTAAAGAAAATAATATCTCAATATATATTTTCCCATGGGCGACAGGTGGAGTGTATCTTCCAATTTGTTCATTCTGGTTGCTATGACATAAGAGACCACTCAGTGGCCAATTAGCACAGAGAGAGGAGTGAAGATGTGCAACTTTCCTTGTAGCACCACTGGTAGAGTACAGTGTGGGCTGGTAAAGCCTTCAGCTCTCATCACATTAGTGATGTTTTTGTTCTGCTGTGCTAGCTTGCAGCAGATTAGCGTGCAGACACTGATCAATCCTATTATAGGAGTCCGCCCTAAGCCTACTGTGCGTATGGTTGTGCTTTCCATCCTCTGCTCACCCCTTCCAGTCATCCCTGGTTGTGCGAATATGTCCTTTTTCTTGCTTAATTGTCTTTTATCTCCCTCTTGTGTCCTCTTGCTCAGGTCTTTTTGTTAGCCTTGCGAAATATGTCCTTAATCTCCTGTGTTACGATCTCCTGCCATTTGTCCCTGAAGGGGGAAAGGTTAGAGTTAGGGCTCAGCATCCTCAGTATTTTATGGGCCAGCGTTGCACTTGCCATTTCAAGACAGTTTTTAAAGAGCTAAGGAACACTATACTGATATGCCTTTACTATCCTTCAAAATCAGAGTCATTGTAGAGGAGAACCCGCAGTTAAGGCTCTGGTTGGATTTGGTCAACTTTACCATATTGTTTATCTACGCTATAAAAAATACCAATAATGATGCAGTTTGGACACATATTGTTTAGATTCTGGGTTTATTTGTGCCACTCAATGCATTCTGGTATGATGTGATATTCCAAATACACTACTAAAATGGCAAGTGCAATTCCTAGTCATGGACATATATTCATTAAATGTTTATAACAACCACTGCAGCAGAATGATAACCACAAAACAGAAATAAAACAAGGCTAGAAAACATCACAGACAGAATACCGCCACAAAATAAATTGGAGAAAAAAAATAATCGAACAAAACCAGGCATATTGAAAAAAGCTTGACCTAAATTAAGAGGGCCTCTCCCAGGGAGAAGATGAATCTGCTTAGAAAGATTTAGAAGGTGATAAAATCAAGAGATTAATGAGACAAGTAGATCAAGAGGCAAATAATGGAGATCACATACATGTGTCTATGTGTGTGCATTAGAACCTGTGTGCATGTGTGTGTGTGTGTGTGTGTGTGTGTGTGTGTGTGTGTGTGTGTGTGTGTGTGTGTGTGTGTGAGTGTGTGTTGTATGTATGCATGTGCACAAGTTTGTGCTCACACATCTCAGTGCGTGCGTGTGTGCGTGCGTGTGTGTGTCGGGGGGTGATGGTGTCATGCAATGCTTCAGTTTAAACATTCTGACAGATTACAAAAGCCACAACACCACAAGTTACGTCACTGCACTACAGCTTAATTTTCACCACAACACCAAGATCTACCTCCTATGTTTGGACTGAGCGGGAATGATCACGCTTTTTCTCCGCTTTCTTTTCCTTATACGCAGCTATATCTTCCGGGTTCAGACCATGGTTGTCTTCCCTAAAGTAACATTCAGAGTTCTTATTTATAGTGAACACAATGCATTGTTCAATAATGCAACAGCAGCCTCAGTCAGGTGATCATTGTTAACATACATTCTAAAGTGTTAACAGAGAGGTGTTTGGTTAAGACAACTACTAAAACGTACACCTTGAATTTAAACAGACTTTCTAGTATTCACTGCTCTGCTACCAAAGTTATTTAGGTAGCAGAGCAGTAGGCAATAGTTGAATAATAGTTGAATTTGGGCCAAATACAATGAATAGAGCACCGAAGTCTGACGTCACTTTCAGTAGAAGGCGTCAGTCCCCAGGTTCATGTATTTGTTTAGTTGCATTGAAATCCCCATTGAGGCGATTTTAGGTCTCCTCATATAACAACTGTGTTTGAAAAATAAACATGTCACCCCGGCCGCTTCACTCATATGGATATGAAGAATCAACTGACTGAGAGAAAACGCTAATGTTACTGCTACTGAATTAGTTAGATTTTCGCTAGAAGCAGACTGTATCATATGAGTGACTGACTGTTGCAAACGATGCAGAGACACCTCCAACAATAACGCAGAGACAGCTTGTTTATTTTTGGACCACAACGCTTATAGTAGACGATATTAAGATCACCCCATGTTATTCTCCATAGAGAAATTACTTCCGCGAACCAGGGGAATCGTCGGGATGAGCGAGTTACGTCAGGACTTCGGTGCTCTATACTACTACTACTACTACTACTACTAATCCATCTATCTATAAATGCAGCACGTCTCTATGCATGTATGTCTGTAATCCACATAAGTCGAGAAACGTTCGCCCCACAGGGAGTGCAGTGCCCGGCCTTGAGTCGGTGGGATACACCGTTGTCCAGTAATAATTGCGACCGTATGTCACAGATTACTATGAAAACCTGCAATACCTGTCAGTCCGTGTCACACCTCCATATATAGTTGTCAGTCTGTCATGCTTCGTGACACGCTCCATATATGGCCGTCTCCATATATGAAGATCACGCCACCTCGTGACACGCTCCATATATGGTTCTCAGTCCGTCATGCCTCGTGAGAGTCGTGACACGCTCCATATGTCGATCTGACCTCATCAAACCATATACTCAAGACACGCTATATATGGCATTTAAACCTGGTTTTCATTGTGCATTTTTTTGGTCAAAGTTGATCCCATGCCAAAGCGCCAGTGTTCGCCCGATCTGGAGGATCGTGAGCCAGCGCCTCCTGAACAGAGAGAAGCATTAGCGCCCTTAAAGGCCCTTAAAACTAGGCTCCAGACTTCCCAAAACAAACTGGTCAGGCTCCTACTTGGCCTCACCCCCCGAACCCACCTCACTCCTGCCCACTTTGACAGGCTGGAATGGCTTAGGGTCGACGACAGAGTACAGCATCTTGCAATGGGTCTGGTCCACAAGATTCGATACACCACCAAGATACCCATGTACCTGTCTAGATACTTCTTTAATGTTAACGAAGTCCACACCCACAACACCAGAGGGAGTGCAACGAACCATGTACAACCCAGATTCGGCACAAACAAGGGACTAAATTATTTTCGCTTCTATGCCACCAAAATGTGGAACGCTCTACCAACAGTCATTAAGACATGCAAATCCCTTTTTACCTCCTTTATGATGAATGTTCTGTTATTTGACTATATAGAAGTGTCTATTTGTACGTCTCTAAATGTTTTGATGAATTGAACATGGTGGACCCTCTTGTAAACAAGTGTAATGCTTAATTGGGTCGTCCACTCACAGTTAACAGTCTTTGTATTGAGTTTGTGCTTGAAATGTACTGTAATTCTGCAAACTGTTAATAAATATTTCAATCAATCAAACCACCAGATTCTCACGGAGGACGCCGTCGCAAGCCGCTGACTATCATCACCTGGATCTCTCCGTTTACTGTATGAAGATCATTAACCTCATCAAGCCCTGGATGGCCATAGATGAAGACTGGACCTACTTCCGCATATATGGAGCCGGCAAGCAACTCTACATCTGACCTCACTGACACCAGATTAATAACTGCCGTATTAAGAAGCTCTGTTGTTTCAGCGCGTAATAATAATAATAGTCGTCATCGTCGTTGTCACCATCATCAGCTCAAATTCTGAAATTACTATTTGTAATTTAAAACAAGGCAACAATCAGTAAGGTGACGCTGAGTCCAATAATTAGTTTTTGACAAAAACAAATGTCCATTGCAAAAACAAAGAGCAAAAACAAAGAGTGTATTCTTACCCTGGTTTGATAACTGGAGGTTTTGGCAAAGGCTTTGTAAAGTCTGATTTTCCAACTAGCCAGTATGTTTCTTCAATGCCTTTACCCTGAAAAAGATTTAAAATAAATAAATAAATAAATCAGTACGTGTTGGATCAGTAAGATGGAGAACTTTGAAAAAGTTAGTAAAGGGTTTGTAACATAAAATCATAACAAATGTGGCAGGTTAGTCTTTTATGTTAGTCCCTGTTTAATAAAAAATTACACATCGTATCATGTATATTTTAATCAAGATCTAGTCTCATCCTGTTTTAAGTTTTGAAATGAACCAAAACCTCTTAAGACTTGTCTTGAGAAAACTACTTTGCAAGCATTAACAAGGGTGTAATGTGGGTTAGGGTTAGACGTGTGAGCGTGCGAATCAACTTCCACTTTATGAATAAGGCATCGCAATAAGAGGATTGCAGACGTGGAGATAATCTTACCTTCAGCTCAGTTTTCCCCCTGACCTCTATCTTATAACCAGTATTGAGAGAACGGAGGATGTTCACAGTACTTATATTCAC
Organism: Protomyctophum parallelum; assembly: GCF_964188405.1. NCBI lineage: Eukaryota > Metazoa > Chordata > Actinopteri > Myctophiformes > Myctophidae > Protomyctophum > Protomyctophum parallelum. The sequence continues at coordinate 12,372,211 of NC_139706.1, read as the reverse complement.
ATGGATTCTATAAGCTGAGGGAGAAACAGAGTCGATGTGAAAAAACAGCAACAAAACATCCCAATGTAGAAGGGATAATGAACATATAATTCATATAGGAGAGGAGAGGAGAGGAGAGGAGAGAGAAGAGAAGAGAAGAGAAGAGAAGAGAAGAGAAGAGAAGAGAAGAGAAGAGAAGAGAAGAGAAGAGAAGAGAAGAGAAGAGAAGAGAAGAGAAGAGAAGAGAAGAGAAGAGAAGAGAAGAGAAGAGAAGAGAAGAGAAGAGAAGAGAAGAGAAGAGAAGAGAAGAGAAGAGAAGAGAAGAGAAGAGAAGAGAAGAGAAGAGAAGAGAAGAGAAGAGAAGAGAAGAGGGGATAGGAGACAGAACAGAGTATGTAGGAGACTCACGCAGCCCAGTGGATTCCATACGAGAGGCCGTGTTGACGGTGTCTCCAAAAAGGCAGTAGCGAGGCATGGTCAGACCCACCACCCCAGCTACACAGGACCCTGCAAATATACATTGATACATTTAAGCTAATCAGTACAATGCAATCACAATAAAAAAAAATCTCCTCTCTCAAATATCTCTAAAATCAATGAGGCCTTTTGGAATGAGTAAACTTGCCATGCAGCCACACTGCACAATCTTGCCAGCAAGGTGATACCTATAGGTGACACTTCCCATAGACAGCCCATTCATCCAAACAGAAAAGTCCTCTCTAATTATATTAAACAACGTCTAAATCACCAACATTGCAGCTGTAGGGAAAGCTTGAATTATCCTCTTTCAATCTGTAAAGTGTTTGTTTCATAAAAATCCACCGTAGACATTTTATGAGCTACTTCCTGTCAAGACAAAAGTGCTGGAGTTTGGAAGTGCTCGTTGACTATCACTCAACGGCCCATGCGTACCACCGTTTGAATGTGCACATAATGCAGGAGGCAGCAGGAGGTTGCTTTACTGATAACGAGCGCTTCCATACTCTGATATGATACTTAGAAAATAATCATCTGCAAGGAATTTCTTGACAGGAAGTAGCTCATAAAATGTCTACGGTGGATTTTAATTAAACAAAAACTTTACAGATTGAAAGAGGATAATTCAAGCTTTCCCTACAGCTGCAATGTTGGTGATTTTGACGGTGTTTAATATAATTAGAGAGGACTTTGGATGAATGGGCTCTCTATGGGAAGTGTCACCTAGGTATCACCTTCTGGCAAGATGGCTGCGGTCTGAATAAAGAGAATAGGCATATGAAGCATAACAAATCAAAACAAAAGATGATGAACAGCTGCCTTGCAATTCCTCTCCCTGATTCACTACAACTGAACTGTATTTTGATGAATACTGAAGAAAATCACAGATGACACCAGAGATTGTGGTGATTGGGGTGATGGGGCAAAGGAAAGCAGGGTTAAATGCCAGCGTTACCAAGGTTTGCACTCTGAGTCCAATAATGGCTTCACATTAACATATCCATAAAAAAGCAAACTCAGCCTTCCAAGTTTCCAATGATGGGCTGAAACGCTACCGTTATATATTTGCAATAGTGTTGAGTGTCGCATGTATTTTTCTAGTTTCTGATTAAATGCCAGGTAAAACAATATCCCAACCTGAATGCATCCCTATGCGTATCCTGATAGGTACATCAGGCATGTGTCGCATCTGAAAGGTTCCAACTGAACTGAGGATGTTCAGAGACATGTTGGCAATCTCTGCAGCATGCTTGTTACCATTTCTCTTAGGTAGACCTGATGCCACCATGTAAGCATCGCCAATGGTCTCCACCTACAGGAAACATGGACATATTTGTAACAAAGAGCATCATTAATTACAGAATTACCATATAAACCCTCATGTTGATTGCTGTGTCAAAAGGTATTTTGGAGAGAGGGTCTCACTCAGTTGTAAAATATTATTAGAGTATTAATGTTGGCGGCAAGACGGTTTTAAACATTGAAGAACGTCAGACAAATGAGTGCAACTCTCGCTTGTTGATGATTGATCTAAGCCTAAGGTACATCGTGAAAATGGTCTGCATTTCTATAGCACCTTTATCCAAAGCGCTTGTTTATGTGTGTTGCTCAAAGTAGTACTCATCCACACACAAGCTGACCTTGTAGACATCATGGTTGCTAAGGACAGCGTCAAACAGGGTGTAGAGGTCATTCAGGAGGTCAACCACCTCGATGGGGTCACTGAGTGAGGATATGGTGGTGAAGCCCACAATATCGCTGAAGTAAATTGTCACCTCGTCAAAGTACTCTGGCTCCACAACACCTCCTGTCTTCAGAGCCTCTGCCACAGAGCTGCAGAAAAAATGCATGTTTACATCTGCACGTGTGTGGTAGTATTTTGTGTGTGTGTGTGTGTGTGTGTGTGTGTGTGTGTGCGTGTAATAAGTCTAAGGCTGACAAAAGCCCTGAGTTCACCATCAACTCACAGCCCATACGTGTGTATGACCTACATGAGTCATACAACTACCTAGGGCATAGATTTAATATCGCAGGGGAACAGGTTGAGTACATAACATCCGAGTTTACAGCTAGGCTGAACCTGATTGACGCTTCACCACTACCACTGCTGATGAAGTTGGAGGCTATTAGGCAGGTAGCCCTGACTAGAGTACAACACCTCTTCTCCAACGTTCATCTAGCATGTAAAACACGTAGTTATCTAAATGACAATGTAGACACCACCCACACCACCAGAGACATTATTTTCCAGTCCAAACAGGACGGTGGGTTTAACGTGCTGAACGTGGAGTGGATCTATAACGCCACAAGGCTGGCTCACTTGATAAACACGGTGAACAGTGATGACACGACTGTCAGGGAACTTGCTAGATCTTCTCAGTTTCTAGATATGAAACGGCGTAAAGTGCCACTGGCAGCAGAGGGCGAGCCAAGTTTCTTGGGGTTTAGAAGAAATCCCAACCTTAAAATGGACTCGCATGCTACTGGGTTTGGGGTGTCGTCAGATTGGCCTGACCTCAATGACCTCTGTGTGAGAACTGGAGTATCTCTGTGCTGGGTTCAACCTGACTCTGAATCTGTAGCAGTTTCTGAGGACATTATTACCAACTGTTCGATCTCAGTAAGGAGTACTGTAATTGATACGGAACAGGTACCTTGTAATGTTACAACAGCAAAAACAACAACAACACTGGACTGGTTTAAAACTACAGGGGAAGCTTGCTTGCCTTCCCGATGCAGACCAGACCGTATCTCATACAATATTCAAGAATTATGCAGTCGATGAGGACATAGTCACCTTTACAGTCAAAACCAGATTACAGGTCCTTCCAACCAGACTCAATCTCTCTCTGTGGTACCCTAATACGTTTCCTCCTCATTGTCTGCACCATGACCACACTCCAGTTACAGAAACACTGTCACATATTCTTAATGGCTGCTATGTATATAAGGGAATGTACATTGCTAGGCACGACAGAATTGTTGACCTATTAGCTAAGGACATAAGTTCATATGTTTCATCATCTGCCAAAATGTATAAGCACTCACGTGTTTCAACTGCCATGTTCATGCACAATAATGAAAATGATGCCTTTTCAGATGTCACAGCTAATACACCAGATATTGGTGACCATTTTGGAAGTGACATTTTGGAAGTGGTATGTACATTTAACCACAGTCTGGAAGAGGAATTCCTTACCAAGGTGCTTAAGTACCAGCATCCTAAGGATGCTATTATACTTGGCTACAAATGTAAACTACTTGTGTTCATATTTGGAAGCCTCGGTTATGTCCATAAATCAGTCGTGAGGGGCCTGCAGATTGCAGGCATGCCCAAGCCAAGAGCTAAGGCATCGGCAAAATTCTGTTCAGTGTCTGCAATGAAATGTGAATGCAAATAAAGATGTTAAATGTGTGTGTGTGTGTGTGTGTGTGTGTGTGTGTGTGTGTGTGTGTGTGTGTGTGTGTGTGTGTGTGTGTGTGTGTGTGTGCGTGCGTGCGTGCGTGCGTGCGTGCGTGCGTGAGTGCGTGCGTGCGTGCGTGCGTGCGTGCGTGCGTGCAACCATACTGTTATGTGTGAAAACTCACGGTGGGAGCATCTCAGCTAATAGTTTTTCGGTCCTATGTTTTTCCACCTCTAGTTCATCTGTCCTCTCTCTGATCAGGTCTTCCAGGTTGGAGCTGTATTGTTCCAGCATTCGCAGCATGGAGTCAATGATGTTGGTCTTCTTACCCTTGTTGATAGACTTGAACTGGTGGGACAAAACACAGCCGGACAGGACTCAATCATGGAATCATCAATCATGCCCTGTGTTCCATGCAGGTCAACCTTTGCCTCGATTAAAGTAATACTCAAACACTTAAGACAACATTATAAGAATTCCAAAATTGCACGGTCAAAATTATTTACTATTTACAAGCAAAGTATTTGTAATAGTAGAGCCATTGCTGATGTATGGGGCCGAGACATGGATGCTCAGTGCTCACAGCACAGCAGGCTTTGGCCAGACTGATAACGTACTGTACAGATTCACTACGCTTACTCCCCGGAGGCGTGAGTGAATCCATGATGTTATGTGTCTGGCCAAAGTCAGGCTAGGGAAAAGGCATACAGAACCAACTATCTTTTCTAGACACACTGCGGCAGGACAGCAGAGCTAGCAACACTGCAGAGCTCAAGACCCCAATGCTAGACAGGGGTGTGGAGGCCAGCGATTCAGCAGTCCCGAGTTGGTGTCAGCTATTCCACCCTCTTGCATCACATCACATCAGAGCACTAATGCAATGCATGCCATAACCTGATTATTACCAGTATGTACAACATGTGGGTGTGCAGTAAACACACACTCAATGTCTGTCTCAACTATCCATTCCAGTGCAAAATGTGTTAAATTAACATGAGATGTATAATAATGTGAAATATGAAACTAGCTAGCTACCGGTAAGTTATTTAACCACAATGACCTGCTTCATCTATATACAATTGAGAAGGTAACAAGTTGTGAGTGCACACTTCGTGCACTAAGTTGGAGTTCCACAGTTCCACAGTTACGTGGAAGCGCCGCCCATGCTCCGCGGCCGCAATACGTCACCGACCCTACCCTTGTGTTTTCAAACCTAGCTTCGTGTTTTCCCTTTCTGTGATGCGATGTTCCGAGAATATACACGGACAGCGGGCACACGACATCCGTGAGAAAAAATAACAGCACAGAACAACAAAATGAAGTGTGTGTGTGTGAGTGTGTGTGTGTCTCACTCGGATCGCACTGTGACGCGACACACACACACACGCACACACACACACACACACACACGCGCGTGGCGTTAGACGTGAGACCTGTCGCAGGCGGTTTGAGCTTCTAGTACTCAAATATTCAAAGTTGCATCGGTACATCCCAGTTCAACCACAGTCTGTTACACTGTTATAGGGTCTTGACTGACCTGATCAAAGATCTCGTCAAAAGCAGGCCTTCGGTCAGGGTGTTCACTCCAACACTGCTTCATCAGCTGTATGCACTCTAGTGGAGCCTGGTCAGGGGCTACGGTGGGCCGACACATGGGAGGAGGCTTCTTCACCTTGCGGATGATCTCTGGTGAACATTGGAGAACATTGTGTGAATACAATTCTTTAGGGTTGTGGCAGTTCTAAACACATTGATTTAAGATGTCATTACACTCAACAAGCTATTATATTATGCAGAAATAATTGGAATTAAAGAGGGGGGAAGATTACTGACAGAAAGACAGCAGTGGGTCTGAGGAAATAGTTGAATGAACGTGAAAAGGTTTCAAATAAATATTGAAATATTGACATGACATGGCTCCTGCAAAAGTAAAACAAAGACCACAGCCTTTGGTTCAATCAGTAAATAAAGTAGGCCTATGTTGTAAATCTGAAGAACTAAAACAATTTAGCAAAGAGGCAGTCATAATTTATGGCATATAGCGCCTAATAAGGGGTGAGCTGTCTTTAGAGTGTTTGTGTGTCTGTGTGTCCGTCTGTCCTTAGTTGTTTCACAAAATGTTGCACCAATCAGAACAACATCTCCTGTGCATGATGCCATGGCAGTTAATCCCTGAATATGTCCCACATGTCCCTACTATTCTTTCTGTGTGTGAATATTTAATAATGTCATAATTATTCACCACCTTGTACTGAACTGACATCATTAATCTGTCATCAGATATACAGTACACAAGGAAGCCACGCCGTTGTGTCTTTTTCTTTTCTTTTTTTCAGACTGCCTATATGCAGTTTTGTTTTTTGTGAGAAGTGAGAAGGATACCACTCATTCAACAACACAGGTGTTCATCACCAGCATTTTGCTGATGATGCAGCAATGCTTGTGTCTGATAAAAGTAAGACTGAGCTTGAGTGATAGCAGATTAAGCGCAGAGCTCCCTGTGCATCAGCACATGGTTATCTGATAACAAGCTATCCCTGTAAAACATGGAAAGGCAGACAGAGGACATTTAAACAAATTGGCCAGCATTGAGTGGAGGTGAGAGGAGAGGTCATCAAAGCCCCTAAATAAATCCTGACCACACATTTTACTGTTCGTATGTGGCCAATGCTCCAACCGGGCATTCCATTATGGTAGCCCCAACATGCAATAGGGTGGTCCTCTAACAACCAACCAGTCACACCTACCCTCAGGCGTTAGCTCCAACATGCAATAGGGTGGTCCTCTAACAACCAACCAGTCACACCTACCCTCAGGCGTTAGCTCCAACATGCAATAGGGTGGTCCTCTCACAACCACCTCTTGGAGTATGATGGCGAAGCTGTACACGTCTCCCTTAAGGGTCCCTTTATGGCACATCTCTGGATCCCGCAGCAACTCTGGAGCTGTCCAAAATTGATCTGTGAGGAAAGAAGGTGACTGAGCATTATATATATATGCCAGCCAAGTCTATGTACTTGTTTAGGGCAGTTAAGGACAAGGTGACTGAGCATTATATATATATATATATATATATATATATATATATATATATATATATATATATATATGTGTGTGTGTGTGTGTGTGTGTGTGTGTGTGTGTGTGTGTGTGTGTGTGTGTGTGTGTGTGTGTGTGTGTGTGTGTGTGTGTGTGTGTGTGTGTGCGTGCGTGTCTGTATCTGTATGTACTGTATTACCTTCGCATCGTGGTTCTTCCCGAGAAGCTTTCTGGGACTCCAGCAACTCATTGAAGCCATAGTCTGTGATCTTCAACACGAAACGTCCGTCTACCACGCAGTTACGAGATTTCAATCTGCCATGGGGGAATTCTCTGTTGTGTAGGTATTTCATACCCTGGTATGACAGTAAAATACATTATTTTGCTGTTGAAACCTTTGTGTAAACTTGAGAAATGGTTGCCTTGTTCTGAAGTCAATGACAATGACAGCCAAATATGCCAAGATGATGTCCAACTGCCAATCAATGGTCAACTTACCTTAATGAGATCAAGCAGCAGTGAAGACTTGAACATCCAATCTAATTTGACATCCTCATTCCTCAGCAGATCTTGCAGACTGCCTCTCGAGCAATGCTCTGTTACTATCGCAAAGTTTGGTGGGTCCGAGAAGAACCCAAGGAAAGGGTTCACATTCTCATTTCTCAGGTCCTTCATCTAGGGAAGTAAACAGTGGATGAGATCACAAAAGGAACACATTTTCAAATTTTCGATGTGGCTTTCAGATACATCATCAATATAGAACCTATTATATCTCTTGAGTGCGTGCGTGCGTGCGTGCGACAGACAGACAGAAATAATTTCTGACCTTGAACTTTGACCTTGACCTTGGATACAGAATGCTGAAACACTATCTTGGTACCAGAGTATCTAATAAGATAGTGGCGACACGCTTTGATCTCGCCGCAAAGTGGGCGCCTATGGCCTATAGTTCCAAACATTTGGAACTATCCCATTGAGATAGAATGAGCACTTCCGCATTCCATTGTTACAATGGGAGTCAACGCTAGTGTCGCCACTCTCTGATTAGATTACTCTGGTTGGTACTAAGCCCCTGTATAAAGTGTCATTCAAAACGGAGCAAGAATGAAGGTGGTAGAATGATGGCAATCTTTTTCTATTTATAGTATGAATGTTCTTCACCTCTGACCTTGACTTTGGGCGGTATTGAATTCCTCTAAAACTTGATTCATTTGGAGCAAGAACACAGTTTTGGAATAAGCTCACATGCTTTACCTTTGTAAAAATCCTGGCATTCTTCTGCTTCACTTCCTTGAAATGTCCCTCCTTAAACCTCTTCAGCCACACCCAGTCACCCTGGGAGATCGACAACACAGTTAGGAAAACATATAGGCAAGCTTGCATGATTGTCTATTGTACTAATAATAAGCACAGCAGAGCTTAAGGTACAGAAAGGAACACAGTAAAATCCTCAGTGTGAATTTAGCTCAGAGAATGTGCAAATGCAATAATATATTTGTAGTTTGTACACTCAGAGTTACAAATGGACATTCACACGGATGCCATTGTCAGCTGTAATTTCAATGGGACTTACCTCGTACACAGCTATGTTACTTGTCCCATCTGAATGAGAGCTGTGCACAGAGTTCTCTCCAGACTTTACGCTATTCCCCTCGATTGCACTCTTAGCCTCTGAAGGGTCTTTCTGTGGGACAACAGAGATGAATACATGTAATCATGAATCTTTAGTTCATACAGTGCAGAGTGCAATAAGACAGTGTTGATTAGACATAGCAGACTCACAAACAGAATTACTGACATTAAAACTGGCTGTCTGGGCCCAGGCCGTAGCGTAACGGTCTGGGCACCGGACTGGTGATCCAGTCGCGGTGTGCCGCGGGTTCGACTCCCGGACCCGACACGGCCTTTACCGCATGTCATCCCCCCATCTCTCTCCCGTTTCCTGTCAGCCTACTTTCTATCCCTTAAAAAATCAATAAAGGCGTAAGCCGCAAAAAAATATCTTAAAAAAATAAAAATAAAAATAAACTGGCTGTCTGCAATCACCAGTATGTTGCTGTTTAATGCTTATACCCTTAACACTGCTGTCCGATCACTGGTTTTATTATAGGGATTTATTCTATTTATAAGAATTATACAGGTTAGACAGGTGACAATTGGACAGGTGAGAAAGGTTCCCAAAATATGGTTTGTAATCCACAATTATATGTTAAACCATTTTAGAACTACACAAAAGATCCAGGTAAAACAAAAAAGCCGGTAGTATGCAAAAGCTGTTTTAATGCCTTTTAGCAGTGACTACAACATTTTTGAGGGGCCCTCCTCCAATGCATGCCTTTCCGAAATTGTGGCAGCCAAGTGAAGTCTATGGACTTTTAATGTTTGTTTAGAGCCTAATAATTATAAATTCCCCATCGCCAGCCACATCTATGGACTAATGTTTGCTTAGGGTAGTTATGATGAATGTTTTTGCCAGCCAAGTCTATGTACTTGTTTAGGGCAGTTAAGGACAACGCAAGACGCCATCTCGCTCATATAAATACCATCTTGTAATACATTTATTTCATTATTTCATTTTTCACGGATATGAGAACATCAACATGCCCCCCGAAAATCTAGGCACCCCTCACGTCACACAAGTGTGATTTTTATAGTCTATACTCTTACAGAATACTCAGCAACACTTTTTGAGAATATCTCTTCTTCAGGTAACATTATTGCGACCTGAAGAAGCGATATTATTGAAACACGTAGGCGTAGCTGAGTAGTCTGTAAGTAAAGAACATCTGTTTTAACTACTGTAGATCACTGGGCAGTACGCTAAACATATTCAAACATAGGTGCTAAACCTTTGTTAATAAGAAGTTTGCTAGACGATAGACAAGGGCCTTACCGTACTGCTGGCCTGTACTTCGAGAAAAGTGAGATCTTCTAGGGTCAGGAGAATCCGATTGGGCCCCTTGACCATCTGCATATGCTGGACTCTTCTCCTGCAAACCAGATTAGGTTTCAGATGAGGTATAGAAATGTTGTATATAGCCAATCTTTGGCAATAGTACAGTTCTAGTATAGCGGCCTACTCATTAGAAATACTAGTGCAAGTTGATGAGTATGAAACAATTTTTCTTTCATGAAAGTGACACCAATTATAGCTATTTTAGCAGTTATTTATATAGTTAATTATAGCAGCTATTATATTAATAAAATGTGTTCAGAACACAATGAAAGCCATCATTCTCAATATCCTTACAGAGTGAAGAATGATTTCTCATTTTAGTTTTTGCTGAACCCAACTCTCAATTTCAATTTTCCATTGATTATACATTTCTTTTCACATCATAATGCAGGGTTAAATGTATTATACAGTATATGCTTTTATATTCTCCAAAGGTAGGAGAATTTGAGTTAACGTTACTAGTGGAAAATAAGCTAATGCATAAAGGAAGTATAGGGGAAAGGAACACCATGGTTAATCAGTAATTTACATACACAAGAAGAACATATTGCAATTAGCATAATGTACCTTATAAAAAGACTGAGACCGATTCCTCCTAAAGTGAGAAGGACGATGACAACCAATATCGCGATGACATAGGTGATGTCCACACCTAAAGAATGATGGTAAGGTAAAGTGGATGATGGATGTCACACACAGGAGGAACGCAAATGTACAGACAATAGACACATGTATCACATCAAGTGAACATGGCCACATGTTATACACACACATGTATTTCAGTTGCATCTGCTTTATCAGTAATAATACAATGACAAAACTGTGCATGCGTGTGTGCATTGTGCAACTGTGCATGTGTGTGTGCGTGTGTTTGTTACTGTATCTTACTCAGTGTAATTTTGAGAATAAATAAAACTTGAATGAATGAATGTGTGTGTGCACGTGTGTGTGTGTGTGTGTGTGTGTGTGTGTGTGTGTGTGTGTGTGTGTGTGTGTGTGTGTGTGTGTGTGTGTGTGTGTGTGTGCACGGGCAGTGGGCGGGCAAACCAAACCAAAACCAAACCAAAGGCCTTTTACCTCCATTGCAGATAATGCTGCGGTCAAACCAGCAGCTGGAGTCAGCAGCTGGCGGGGAACCTCCTGGGAACTGAATAGACCTCCCAGTCCCAGTGAAGCGAAGTTCTTCCACCGTCAGGTCCAGTATGTATGCGCTGTACAGCCGACCCCCCCGCCTATTAGTATCCAGGAGGACATAGCTGGTGGTTCCTTTTCCCCCAGGGTCCACCTTGATCTGCTGGTTGAAGCCATTGAGGGTGGTGTTCCTGGTGAAGTAGGCCAGGTTGGAGGCTGACAGCCACCTGCCAGCTCTCCTGGAGTTGCTGATCGACCTGGCCAGCAGGTAGATGCTGTTGTAAATAGTCCCAAACAGTGGGTTGACCTGCAACACAAGATGAGGTAATAGAATCACACGTGACCACTGAGATGAGGATATACAGTATTGCTCTATTGGAGCTGCATGGTACTGCTCTTAAGCTCCCGTTAGCCATCATTGACAGCATCTTGAAAATTAGGATTTTCCGGCAGGTATATTTTCCTCGATTTTTGAGTGGTGCAACCACTCCTATAGATAGCTATGTTTGTCCCTGGGTCCCTGGCTGGGTCTGTCTGAGCACGAAATAGCATTTGGTTGGTTTTCACAACCAAGTGTCACTGTTGTGCAGCCTAACACACACACACACACACACACACACACACACACATGTGTCACACATGTGTCACACACACACACACACACACACACACACACACACACACACACACACACACACACACACACACACACACACACACACACACACACACACACACACACACACACACACACACACACACACACACAGTATATATGATGATTTGGGGTGTTACAGTACATACAGTGACAGCACAGCACAGCACAGCACAGCACAGCACAGCACAGCACAGTACAGTACAGTACAGTACAGGGACCCCCTGGGGACCCCCACACGGTAACTCTGTCATTTTGGATGCGGGGCGGCTCACCGGAACCCTGGCCACGTTCCTGTGGGTCTGGAACTTCCGGGGACCCCACACGGAGTTGCACCACTTGTGTGATTTTTGTAGGCCTATGCTATTTAGCATTCCCAATACTACCAGAATGCATCCAAAAACATTTTGTATCAATTCTTGGGGGGTTAAGTGATATTTATTGATATATTATTAACCTGTAATAGTAATGGTACCTCCAATTACATCGGGAACAGGTCATATCTGATGACTTTATATCAACATAAATTATATTAAATTAGTTCAGAAGAAGAGATATATGCTCTCATTTGTGTGAAGGCTGAAGGCATAAGGCCCCACATTTCAACCCCTGAATTTACCTTGGCCCACCAAGAATATAATTTACAACTTTTAATATCTTATTTGGATGACCCTAATGATCGTTAATAAACGAACAAAAAAAAAACTATTACAATTTATTTGGGGTCAAACCACAGATTGACTGCACTAGATGGGTAGATCTCTGTCTTTTGGATAACTAGACCTGTACGTGCC